>NC_092709.1:258174759-258499308 GCF_047496885.1 Scyliorhinus torazame
TATGACAGCGGCCCGGATGAGCAGATTCTTTGGGGTGGAAGACAGATGTGCAAAATGTGCAGGAGGACCAGCGAACCATGTCCACATGTTCTGGGCATGTCCGACGCTTCGGGGATTTTGGCAGGGGTTTGCAGATGTCATGTCCACGGTGTTAAAAACAAGGGTGGCACTGAGTCCAGAGGTGGCGATTTTCAGGGTGTCGGAAGACCCGGGAATCCAGGCGGAGAAAGAGGCAGACGTTCTGGCCTTTGCTTCCCTGGTAGCCCGGAGATGGATACTATTAGCTTGGAGGGACGCAAAGCCCCTGAAGTCGGAGACCTGGCTATCGGACATGGCTAGCTTTCTCTATTTGGAGAAAATCAAGTTTGCCATGAGAGGGTCACTGTTAGGATTCGCCCGGAGGTGGCAACCGTTCGTCGACTTGTTCGCGGAAAATTAATCATCAGCAGAAGGGGGGGGGGGGTTGGTTTAGCTTAGAGCAGGGGGTTAATAAAGGTGGGAACTGTAAGGGAGGGAGACAGCTTTTGCACTATGTTTATAGTTTCATGTACAATGTTTATTTTGTTGTTGTTATAATACCAAAAATACCTCAATAAAATGTTTATTAAAAAAAAACCTCATCACATGCTATACATTTGTATAATGTCACATTCTCCTTTCTTTGAGTAAAATGTTGGCTATACATTTTCATGTTTACAGTATTATACAGTATCAACAATGACAGAACTAATGTTAAATTTACAGATTTAATCTATTTGGAGGTTTCCTACATTTTGTAGACCTTCTTAATGTTATAACCGTGTTATTTGAATTATCTGGTACATTTGACAAAATAGCTTTTGGAAAGTCATTTGTAGGAAATACGAGTTGTTGACTCATGGTAGCTGATTCTATGAATGTAACAGCCTGTTTGAGTTTCAAGAGGACTCTTCTGTTTCTGCAAAACATCTTTCTAGATTCTGTTCTAGTCACGGATGATCTTGGTGTGAGTTCATTGAGTACTTTTGCAATGTCCATCCATCCACCTTCAGGATTACGAATGCGTACAATATCACCTTCTTTGAGTGTAGATAGTGGTTTGGAGTTTTTATCGTAATACTTCTTTTGCTTACTCTTTGATTGCTGCATTTTTTTATGCACGACTTGTTCATCTTTGTTTGGTACTATTAGAGTTGGCAACGTAGTAAGTATTCTTTGTCCCATCAATAATTGTGCTGGAGAAAGCCCTGGTGACAATGGTGTAGCCCTGTGTACTAACACTGCTAAGTCTCAAAGTCCTTTCTGTCCTCCATAGCTTTTTGGAGAAGCTACTTCACAATTCCCACCCCGTTCTCAGCTTTCCCTTTTGCCTGTGGGTATAGTGGGCTAGAAGTTACATTTGTGAAGTTATAGTTATTCACAAATTGTAACCACGCCAGGCTTCTAAAACACAATCCATTGTCTGTGACAACAGTAACTGGAATGCCATGTCTAGCAAATACATTTTTCGATGCCCTGACAACTGAATGCGTTGTTGAGTCGGACAATTTGATAACCTCCGGAAAATTTGAGTAATAGTCAATAATTATCAAATAATCATAGCTTTGAAAGTAAAATATGTCCATGGCGACTTTTATCCATGTTTGATTAACTAGTTCGCTTTCCACCAAGGTCTGCTTACATTGTGCTATTTGGTGCATTTGGCATATCTGACACTGTTGAATATAGTTGTCTACATCCTTGTTGATTTCCGAACAATACACCAATTGCCGAGCTCTTCAATGCCTTGATGTCCTTCATGGGTTTGTGTGAGAATGTCTTGTCTAAGAAATGATGGATTTACAATGCGGCCCCCTTTCAATAGAAAGTCGTCTATTGTTGTCAGGTCTTCTCTGATGTTGCGAAAGCTTGCACATTTCCCTTTCGGCCAGTCAGTATGTAGATATACCACTTGCTGAGGTGTCGAATCACATAGAGTTTCTGCCTTGATTATTTGTAGTTTAGCATCTGTGACAGGTAGCATTGCTGTGATGAAGTTAGCTTGTGCTTCAATACCGAGTACGTCAACAACTTTGTTATCCTTGTGCATTATGGCTCTGGATAGCATATCAGCAAGTACTAAATCTTTCGAACCAGGGAAAGAATTGGCAGTGTGAATTCTCTGCATCAGGTTTAGCTGGATACATGTATCTACTCCAATAAGTGAGGATTTTGTATCATCCACAATTTCAAAACATTTATGATCAATGTTTCTATCCAATCTTTATTTCTATCAGATAGTTGCCTGATTGGTTTATCAGCAGTATCGTTTCAATGTGTTTTAGTGATTGCTTCTATTATGAAGTAGGCATAGTGAGATCAATTTTTGATTTTAAAGTTTTTTCTTCTTTTGCCTTGTTTTATATCGTGTTGACTTTTTTATGCTGTGAAATGCCTTTTTAAATTGATTATGGTTTGTTGTTGTGTTAAATCTGCATTGTGTAGCAAAGTGATTGAGTTTGTTACATGTTGTACACCTTTTTCCAAATACAGGACAGTGTTGCTTTAAGTGGGAGTGTCCACAGCGTGTACATGTCATCACGCTGGTGACGTCATGCGTAAACCTCTGGTGCGCATGCGCAAATCGGTAAACTTCCGGTTTGGTAGTTTTTCAAAGTGCGCATGTGCGAACAGATCCTGCACATGTGCAGAACATCGAATGTCCGTTTCACATTTTTTTCTTACCCGCGCCTGCACAAAACGGCTACCTGCTGCAATGCGATTAATTTTAAACTGTGCCTCAGAGGCAATGGCGCTGACCACGTTGCTGAAGTTCACTCCTTTTTCTTGGGATATGAATTCAGCATATTTATTGGTGGCTTGCTCACTTGCTTTACAGAGGTTTATGGCTTCTTCTGAAGTTAAGTTTGTTTTATTAGTAAACGTTCCAGAATTTGCTCTTCAAATGTGCAAACACAATTTGGTCATGCAGGATTGATTCGGTAATTGAGGAAAAATTGCAGAATTGTACTCGGAGCCTCAGTTAGAAAAGAGTCAAAAGATTCCCCAGTACAGTTAGAAAAGAGTCAAAAGATGCCCCTTTTTGCAGCACCCTTTTTTTAAACATGTATCTCTCATACAGCTCATTGACTTGTTTTTTGCAATGGGAGTCAAATTTTTCCATTACTTTCTCATATTTATTTTTAACTTCATTTCCTGAGAAATCAAATGAGTTAAAGAGTTAAAATGCTTGTGGACCTGACAGAGTTAGTAGGAGAGCTATTTTCCTATTGTCAGGAGCTGATTCAAGTGCAGAGGCAGAGAGAAAGACTTCAAACTGCTGCTTGAAGTTTTTCTAATTTAAACTTAGTTTTTCGGACATCTTGAAGTTATTTGACTTTTGCACAGCATCCATGTTGGTCTCTGTTTTTTCTTTGTTCTTTGCAGATTTTCAGATGTGTAGCAATGCGCTGATTTAATTTATTCTTCTCTCTTACTGCTTGCTTTTCTGGAAAACACTCTTGGTACCATGTAGTGATTTTTGTGAGGGGTGTCCAGGATGGAAGACGTTGTGATCACAAAGATACACAAAGCTCTTTTGAAGAGCTAAACTAATTTTATTAACACTACTAAATTTGAGTTTGACACTTATTCTGAATAGCAAACATGCATGTAAGAATTAAGCTACACTCACTAACACGATCTCTATCTGCTAATTATAACCATTATATCTTAACTAACTGCAATACACTATGAATCTTATCTTCATCAGCTCCAGGCTAATCTCCTCCCCTTAGTTTAAGAGCCAGTGCAATTTATAGTACTGTTCCATAGCTCCCTCTAGTGGCTAGGCTTAACATAACATTAACTCTTCACATGCTGTACATTTGTATAATGTCACAACTTCCTTTGAGAATTCATCTTTTTCCACCCTTCAAATCTCTTTTAAAATCCATGTCCTGGACCACCAGCCCAACTAACACACTAAGGCCTAGACTGCCACTTCTGGGTCAGGGCATTTTCTGGCGGCTCTGTAAACACAACTTGTAAGAAAATGCCCTGCAAAGTCTGATTTTTGTTCTACGATGGCAGGCTTTTCCAGAAGTTGGGTCTGCTGCTCCTGGAGTGCTTAGTTTGCTAGGCGCAGAAATGGGTTGCTTGGAAGACCTGGATCTGTGGTCCGGGCTCTGGCACTTCACAGCTCCCAAGTGGATCTCCGTGGGTGGACGTGCCATGTAGCATGTGGGGGTCATTACCTAGCATCCCTATCAGACCATGATGCCAGACACTGTGCCTGAAGACTGTGGGAGGTAACACCGTGGACGCAGCGGCCAACTTCCAAACTCCCATGGGCTGGATCCCAGCACTGGGGACATTTCTGTGACCAGAGGGTGTGCGCACAAGGGAGGAGACCAACAACCGGCCCAGGTAACGTTATGTGCAGGTGTCTGGGGTGCGGGGCGTGGTGAGCAGGGGCCCCTGCTCCAGCTGGGAGTGAATGGGCAGGAGGTGTCGGATGGTGGGGAGGGGGGGAGAGCAATGGGGGACATGGAGTGTCCCCAGGAGGAACACACTGCTGGTTGTCAGTCTCACACCCTCTCCCAATTTCTTACAGATATTACATGCAATGGGTGATATCTTGGACGCCTTGGAAGCTGCTCTCGTGGTGCTGCTGGCAGACCAGGCAGCCAGACACCGGAGAAGGCGGGAGACGCTATGTCAAAAGAGCCTCCAGGCAGTGTCCCATGGTGTACAGACGTCGCTGGTCTTTTAAACAGATGATGGACAGTATGTGCCTCAGGAGGCTCCGCCTCACAAAGGGGCAGTGTGGCACCTGTGCCATGTCTTTGCAGACTTTGATTTGATTTATTATTGTCACATGTATTAGTATACAGTGAAAAGATTTGTTTCTTGCATGCTGTACAAACAATGCAGACCGTACATAGGGAAGGAAGGAGAGACTGCAGAATATAATGCTACAGTTATCGCAAGGTGTAGAGAAAAGATCAACCTTAATACGAGGTAGGTCCATTCAAAAGTCTGATGGCAGTCGGGAAGAAGCTGATCTTGAGTCGGTTGGTACGTGACCTCGGACTTTGGTATCTTTTTCCTGACGGAAGAAGGTGGAAGAGAGTACGTCCGGGGCGCGTGGGGTCTTTAATTATGCTGGCTGCCTTTCTGAGGCAGCGGGAATTATAGTTAGAGTCAATGGATGGGAGGCTGGTTTGCGTGAGGGACTGGGCTACATTCATGACCTTTTGTAGTTTCCTGCAGTCTAGGGCAGAGCAGGCTCCATACCAAGCTTTGATACAACCAGAAAGAAAGGGCTGGTTTAGCACATTGGGCTAAACAGCTGGCTTGTAATGCAGAACATGGCCAGCAGCGCGGGTTCAATTCCTGTACCGGCCACCCCGAACAGGTGCCGGAATGTGGCAACTAGGGGCTTTTCACAGTAACTTCATTGAACCTACTTGTGACAATAAGCGATTATTATTATTATTTATATGGTGCATCTGTAGAAGTTCGTGAGGTTCGTAGCTGATATGCCAAATTTCCTTCGTCTTCTGAGAAAGTAGCGTCGTTGGTGGGCTTTCTTAACTATAGCGTCGGCATGGGGGGACCAGGACAGGCTTTTGGTGATCTGGACACCTAAAAACTTGAAGCTCTCGACCCTTTCTACTTCGTTCCCATTGATGTAGACAGGGGGATGTTCTCCACTACTCTTCCTGAAGTCGATGACAATCTCCTTCGTTTTGTTGACATTGAGGGAGAGATTATTGTCGTTGTACCAGTTCACCAGGTTCTCTATCTCATTCCTGTACTCTGTCTCGTCATTGTTTGAAATCTGACCCACTACGGTGGTGTCATCAGCAAATTTGAAAATTGAGTTGGAGGGGAATTTGGCCACACAGTCATAGGTGTAAAAGGAGTATAGTAGGGGGCTGAGGACACAGCCCCGGTGTTGAGGATGATCATGGAGGAGGTGGTGCCTATCTTTACTGATTGTGGCCTGTGGGTTAGAAAGTTCAGGATCCAGTCGCAGAGGGAGGAGCCGATGCCAAGGCCACGGAGTTTGGAGATGAGTTTCGTAGGAATGATGGTGTTGAAGGCTGAGCTGTAGTCGATAAATAGGAGTCTGACATAGGTGTCTTTGTTCTCTAGGTGTTCCAGGGTAGAGTGCAGTGCCATGGAGATGGCGTCTGCTGTGGACCTGTTGCAACAGTAGGCGAACTGTAGTGGATCAAAGCAATCCGGGAGACTGGAGTTGATTCGTGCCATGACTAACCTTTCAAAGCACTTCATGATTATGGATGTCAGAGCCACTGGACGATAGTCATTAAGGCTTGCTGCTTGATTTTTTTTTTGGTACAGGGATGATGGCCATCTTCTTGAAGCAGATGAGGACCTCAGATTGTTGTAAAAAGAGATTGAAGATGTCTGCCAATCCCCCCGCCTGCTGACCATCGCAAGACCTGAGTGCTCGTCTGGGTACCCCATCCGGGCCAGTGGCTTTCCATGGGTTGACCTTCGAGAAGGCTGCTCTGACGTCTGCACTGGTGATCTCAGATACAAGTTCATCCGCAGCTTCTAGGGTGGAGGGCTCGCTTTCGCTGACCTCTTGCTCAAAGCGGGCATAGAATACATTGTGTTCATCAGGGAGGGGTGCGTTGGAGCCAGCGATTTTACATGTCTTCATCTTGTAGCCCGTTATGTCTTGCAGACCTTGCCATAGACGGTGGGGATCCGTGTGGCTAGCCTGGGACTCGAGCTTGGTCCGGTACTGTCTTTTGGCACCTTTGATGGATTTATTTAGATCATATCTGGCTTTCTTGTAGAGGTCAGGGTCGCCTGATTTGAACGTCTCAGACCTAGACTTCAGCAAGCAGTGGATATCCCTGTTCATCCAGGGTTTCCGGTTGGGAAACACGCGGATTTGCTTCTTTGGCACACAGTCTTCTACACACTCACTGATGAAGTCAGTTACTGGAGTGGCGGACTCGTTCAGGCTGGTCGCAGAGTTTGTAAATACTGACCAGTCCACTGACTCTAAGCAGTCCCGTAGGAGATCATCCGATTCCTCAGACCAACAATGCACGACTTTCTTTGACGGATTCTCCCGCTTCAGTTTTTGCTTATAGGCCGGGAGCAGGAGGGCAGCCTTGTGGTCAGATTTGCCAAAGTGTGGGCAGCGATAGAGCGATAGGCATGTTTGATATTTGTGTAGCAGTGATCCAGGATGTTTGGGCCTCTGGTGGAACAGGTGACGTGTTGGTGGTAACTTGGTAGTACGTTCTCGAGCTTGGTCTGATTGAAGTCCCCAGCTACAATGAACAAGGCCGCGGAATGATTTGTTCCAAGGCTATTTGTGGTTGTGAATATTTCATCCAGTGCAATTTTCACGTTCGCATGGTGTGGGATGTAAACTGCCGTCAGGATAACGGAGCTGAACCCCCGCGGAAGATAGTAGGGGCGGCATTTTAGCGTCAGGTATTCTAGGTCCGGGGAGCAGAAACACGCCAGTGTTGCTACATCTAGGCACCAGGAGGTATTGCTTAGGAGGCAGACCCCACCTCCCCTTGCCTTGCCTGAGGCCGCCGTAATGTCCATTCGGTGGATTGAGAAGCCCTCTGGTTGTAGGGCACAGTGCGGTGAAACAGTAGTGAGCCATGGCTCCGTGAAACAGAGCACACAGCAGTGCACACAGTTGTGGCTTGACACCACATGGAGGAAGAGGAGGATACCTGCATCCAGTGACCGTCAAGTTCACCACAGCCCTGAACATCTACGCCTCAGTATCATTCCAGGGCTCGAGTGGGGGCTTGCCTGGCATCTCACAAGCTGTAGCCTACAAGTGCATCCGTGAGGTCACGGATGCCCTGTTTGCCCTTGCAGTGAACTATATGCACTTTGACATGGATCAGGTCTAACAAGCTGCCCGGGCAGCTTTGACGGGATGCCCCAGGTTCAGGACGTAATAGATGGTACACATGTCACCACGCGATTACTGGGCCATCTGGAAGTGCCCTACATGAACAGGAAGGGGTTCCACTCCCTGAATATCCAGCTTGTGTGCAACCACCACATGAAGATCATGCACGTGTGTGCACGCTTCCCAGGGAGTATACACAACAACTACATTCTGGAGCAGTCGGACATCCCTGGCCTCTTTGAGGATCACCTCATGATGGCCAGTTGGCTCTTGGGGGATAAGGGGTCCCCACTGAGGACTTGGCTAATGACGCTGGTACGGAGGCAGGTGACCAATGTGGAGACCCGATACAACGGGGCCCATGCGGCCACCTGGGCTGTCATTGAGCCGTGCATCGGACTCCTCAAGATGCAGTTTTGATTCCTCGACCGGTGGTGCACTGCAGTACACCCCCTGGAGGGTCACCTCCTTTGTGGTTGTCTACCGTCTCCTTCACAACCTCGCACAGCGGGACGACATACTGGAGGTGGAGGAACTTGCAGCCACCTATGAGGAGGAGGAGTAAGCACCAGAATAGGAGAGGCTGGAGGACTAGTCCGGGGAGGGCCAGCAGGACCAGCCAGTGGATGGAGGACAGGCAGCAGCGGCAAGGGTCTGGCAAGCCTGAAGGGCCAGGGAGGTCGCTCTCCTTGTCCACTTCACATAGGATGTGGCCCCGTTCGTCATCCCCCCATTTCCCACCCCCTTCCCCGTTTGCCCCCACTTCCACTCAGGCCACCCTGTCCCACCCTCACAGGGCTTGTGTAATTTACTCCTGGGTGATGGGAGTGTGTCGGCACTGTCAGTGGGCCACTATCGAGGGCAAGGGGGTGATGATAACCCACTGAGAGCTGAGCACTGAAGCTCCTCAATCTATGCCATAGTCTGGCCCCTACCTATCTGCTGAGTGATCGCTCACGCCCATCACCTGCACGTGGTGTGCCGGGGGAGGGGGGGTTAATGGGGCATCCGGGATCTCCATATCCGTGGAGCTGGGGCATGGGATTGTGCTCGGCTCATATTGCGGAAGAAAGTACTAGAGGTGTCATATTGATCGAGGTCAACATTTTTCTAATGGTATTCACCTGTGTACCCAACTGCCTCAATCCCCCGATAGTGCCGCCTCACTCTCCAAAATACTCCCCCTCTCCTTCCCCCCTCAATTCACCCTCCCCCCCGACTTACTCCCACCCCCCTCCCCCCCAGTGCACTCACAGTGATCCTTGACCTGCTTAGCCTTCTGTATTCTACCGCTGCACCTAGGGAGATGTGTCCTCAGGATGCACATCAAAGGTGGAGGCAGCCTGCTGCATATCGCGTTCGGGGGCCTTCGATGCCCACAGCCTCTGGGACTCCTCTAATTGGCAATGGACCGACTGACCCCTTTGAATCTCTCGGCTGCACGCTAGTGTCTGCACAGCTCCGGGCAAACCTGAGGCTCAGCATGTGACTGAGACGTAGCTGAGTATCAGCAGACCTCCAACTGCTGTCCCGCCTGGGCATTCCTTCCTCCACCTGATGGGCATCGGCAACTTTGTGGTGCTCACCAGAATGTGCCCCAGAAGCCTGTCCACTACTATCACCCAACGAGGTATGTGTCTCTGCGCTGGTGGGCGGTGTGGTTGATAGCTGTGTCACAAATACGGTGGTGTCGTCGGAGCTCCCCGAGGTGGTGTTCTCATGGGAGGTGGAGTTGGTGGGTTTTTTGGCGGGGGGGGGGGGGGGGGGGGGGGGGGGGGGGGGGGGGAACCACACTGGACAGGCCGGAACCTTCGGTTGAGGATACTGCGGGAGAATGGACAAGTGATGAGTGGGAAGGATGGGTCAGTCTGCATGGCATTAACAACTCACCTGTGATAGGTCATCTGGACGGGTGCCAGGTGATGGATCCTCACCTCTGCACCACTCACCAACCTCTACATCGGTGACATATCTCTCCTCAGCCACCCCTGCATCCTCCAATGCCCATTCCCCACAGGGAGTGAGTACACTGATGTCCGGCACCCGTTGCCCATCTGAGCCCCCTTCCATCTGGCTTAGGCCAACTTCTCCTCCGGGGACACAGGTGGCATCATGGGCGGCTCTGCTGGAAATGGGTGGGCCATGGCACGGAACGGTTCTGGGTGAGGATGGTGCCAGGCACATTCTCGTGGGGTGGGGGGGGGAGGGGGGGTGGGTGGGGGGCGGGGGGGGGCGGGGGGGGGCGGGGGGGGGGGGCGGTCACACATTAGCACACATGAAGTGGTAGAACAAATAATATGTTGGTGGGCACCCAATATCCTCAAGTTAATCAGACACGGTCTCCCCAGAAAATGGGGACTGTGGCCTAGAACTTGCAATTCACCAGAAGCACCCAGTGTACTTAATGCAGGAAGTCAATATCCTAGACGTCAGCAAATTGGACTCAGGCTCTATGCTTGACTCATTAGGTCCCAAATTCCATGTTAACTAAGTCATTCGAGCATCTCAGCAGTGTCCAGTTTGTAGAATACCTGTTTTTAACTGTCCACTGTAGGGGTCTCACTACAATGAGTTAAATGGGCATGTTTTCCCTTTTTCCTCTGGCATCAATGGTCCTCTTGTGCCAGGCCACCCCTATCTGGCACCTTTTCCCCAACACAAGGAAATGCTTGGTACACAACAGCCAGCCAGTAGCCCCATACCGGCTGCTCATGCCCGACTATGGAGCAATGGTGTTGTCAGCGCATTGTTTACAAAAAAAGACCAGCGCATCAACAAAATGCATGTGGATTGATCTCACCTTATCTGGGTAGATTGGCACATACAAGCAGGACATTTGGGCTGCATTATCAGCACATGTGCATGGCAAGTCTCCTAATGTGTCTTGGAATACTAATTATGCTTACTTGTCTTTTCCTTGAATATACAAACATTCTCATGCATAATTTTAAATGAATAAGAGAGCACTCTTGCACAGAATCACACAATCTCAGGATCAATTTTTTGCAATTGATTTTGCTTTGCTGCTTCCCAGGTTGCTGTAAATTTAACCAGCTAAAAGTAGTTTATCAGATAAAATCAAAGTATTATACAAAATAAGGATCAAGTATGAGGAGAATTCAATTTCATCTGCCTTGCTGGCCCAATTTCCCATTGCTTTCTAACTCCACTTCATCTGAATGTCAGCATACAATGTCATGGCCAAAAGGCTAGTGTGTGAGTGCCTTGTGTGTGTGCTTTATAAATAATGGGATAGAATTTCTGCTTTGAGTGTAATTGGCAATTTGAGTGTAAATTAAACTTAATTCCCAAAGCGAAGTTATATGTTTCTGCTCACTTATTTGGAAAATCAGAAATGTAAAATCTTCCTCATGTACCAGTAGAATTGGGCAGCACAGGAGAAATAAATTGTTTCCTTTTTCTCTTTATATTAAAATGCTCATTTATGTATTTAAGGGTAATGCAATTTAATCAGTACAGCTGAAAATGGGTTCACCACAAAAAATAAGCATTTTCAATTAGACTGCCTAGTCTGCATCCTGTGAGTAACCTGGTTTTAAATCACTGAAATTTACTTTATTGAACTATCCAGAACCATTTACTAGTTTAATTGCTGTATACTAGTCTGTTTTTTTTAGTAAATCAAATAGTTTTGCATATTAAAAACTTCTAAAATGCACGTAATCTAATGCATCTAAAAACACCAGCTTAATTTAAACAACATACGCAAATGGCTGCAGAAAACAGAATCGGCAAGAACTCACTGAGCTCATTATATCTAGCTGGTAACGTAGCTAGTTTGTGGATGGGCCTGGCTTCCATTACGTTGTTAAAGATCATGGAAAATTGAGTTATGTCCAGTGTAACTTGGGCTTAAAATCTTTCAATATTAATGCTGGTTTGGCTGATTTCATGTAAGCTATTGAAAAATAAATATAACCACATGTATGAGTAAATATATGAAGGTTGATATTTAATTTTTAAAAATATTTTCATAGTATCTTAAAATTCAGCCAATTTTGAAGCTATTTTGCTGATTTGTCTGAAGGTAAATTATTAGTTTTTTTGAATTTATGTATGAGAATTATCTTGAGCTTACCATTGTCATGACACACATGACACACATGCTTGATTTGAATAAGAAGAGAAGAATGATGTGCAAACATTAGCAAATTTAGTCACATTTCTTTTAATTAGTGCCTGAAGTTCAATAACAAGAAGAAAATGGATCCACCATAAGTGCCAAAGGCAGTATCTTGGGTAATCACCAAGTATCTGTCAGTTAGAATAACGTAATAATGTTACTGACAGGGGAGAGATGTGGGATAATTCCCCTTTTTCCCCACCTCTCGGACTGAATGTATTTTAGAGAAGGAGGGTGGAATTTTCCAAAAAGGTGGCAAAGTGTCAGGTTGTGACTGAAAACCGCCGTGTTTCTCACCAGAAACACAGCCAGCTTTCCTGACCAGATCTTTTTTTTAAATGTTTTTATTGATTTTCATATTTTATGGTACAGAATTTTCTCATCACTGACAAAGTCAAGGTGTGCATATGCATAGTTCCTTCTGCGGGGGAGGTGGGTCGAGACTCTTCCCGAACAGAGTGAGACAAATGTACATACATGCATTTTCCAGCCTGGAACTTTCTTGTTGTCTACCTATTTCCCCCCTCCCCTGTGGCTGCAGGCCTTAACTGGCCATTCCACCCTGTTTGGGCACTTTGTGCTGGCCCTGGTGTGTGTCATCCAGCGTGCTGTTTTTGGTTCTGCTCCCTCCCTCTTGTTTTCTGTGGCTATTAGCACTCTGTTCCCTTGGTTTCTGTGGCAATGGTTCATCTTTCATTCTCTCACCATATATAAATATTTCCCACTTTCTAAGTCTTTTAGCTTTGACAAAGGGTCGTCTGGATTCGAAACGTTAGTTCCTTTCTCTCCCTACAGATGCTGCCAGACCTGCTCAGCTTTTCCAGCATTTTCTCTTTGGATTCAGATTCCTGTATCCGCAGTAATTTGCAGGATTCTTCGGCGGACGATTAGGAAGGCGTCGGCCCCCCTCAGCATGAAGAGTCCTGGTTGGTCTGAGATCACAAAGACTGACACTTTTGGGCATTGCTCCACCCTCACCCTGGACATTGCCTCAAAGAAGGTTTTCCAGAACTCACCATGTCTAGGACAGGCCCAAAACATCAGGGTGTGGTTGGCTGGGCCTCCCTGGCACCATTCACATTTGTCCTCCACCTCCGGGAAGAATTGTTCATTCGAGTTCTGGCCAGAACGGATTCTGTTCTATTTTAGTTCGGTCACGCTCATTGACTTTTAGTGACTCCTGGACGCCGGGGGAATGTGGCCTCAACGACGCTGCGCATATCTAAATGAGCCTAATGGATCCAGATCGGTGCTGGGCATAACGTCATAGAAAAATTGCGCTGGAAGAAATTGGAATCCACACTTTAAATGTAAATTTTCAATGGCTGTGAGGGTGTTTCACAATAATGTAGCATATCATTAAAGTTTCACATACACTTGAACAGACAATTTTTCTGGTGTGTTTATGGGTACCGAGTGGACAATTACTACAGCGTCACTCTGCTCGTTGTATTTGAATGTCAAGTCTCTCAGCAAGATATTGTTAGAGCAAAGCTTCTGGAGGAGTAAAGTAATTTAAACAGAAACTTCCTGGTTTTTGCATTTATCTGCATATGTGTAGACATTAAAAGTTGTTGTCTGGTTTACTGCTTAATATTCTTACCGCAGAATCCGGGCCTTAACCTAATTCTGATATTGCGATGAATAGCAGTGCAACTCACACTGTTTGAAGATGCATAGTTTGAAATTTTCTGCATTCAAACATCCGTAATAAGAAAGACATACATTCACTGGGAATTTTCTCCAGAGTTCTCCCCATTGGCTACCGTAATTTCATCAGAAGATCAGTTGAAATTCTGTGTTAACCGTGCAAATGGTGAGGGGCAAGAACATTTTTGTTCTCATCAGACAGATTCTATTAAAGGCGGGCAATCCCTTCTACCAGATTACCATCCATGCAGTGAAGTTGAAAATCTATTAGCGTCTCCACTGGTCTTCCATTGACGTTACAGCAACAGACCCAAGAATTCCCTGAGGATATCCCTGACAATTGTTTTTGATCATAGATTCAATTGAATGTAATTCATCTAGGAGTCCAGCTTTATTAAAAAAAAATGAGACGGGCAAAATAGTGTCCCCTTAAAATGTTCAATACCTTGGTGGCATTGACTGGGGCAGGTCCTAAATAAAACGTTGACTCAAAACAATATTGATTGATTGCAGAGCTAAAATAAAATCCAACCAAAATGAGAGCAAATGCCGGAATGTTAGATTGTCTACAGCAGGTGTTTCTCATTATTTGAAAGAGCATTAACATATGATATCAAATAGTTGCTTGGTAGCACAGAACTTGAGTATTGATGAAAAAAGAGACATGTTGAGGCTTTTCGTTTTGTACTCATCGGGCCACTTTACAAGAATATAAGTCAAGGGGAAAACAACAATTTATACATTATGATGAGAGAATGCTGATTGGCTGGCAAGCTGACTCTGATAGGTAGAGGTGTTGCCATGGAGAAAGCACCAGTTGACTGACACATAACTGCCAAGCATTGTTTGAAAGTCAAACCAGCTCTGGTTCTAATTGGTCAAGACACTGCCCAGGGGAATGAATCAGCAAATGGCTGTCACTTATTTTTCTTCGGAGCCTTCAACACGTCATCGATGAAGACGAATATCTTGCCAAGGCCATCCCCACATCCCATTACTTGCCTTCAAACAACCGCGCAACCTCAAACAGACCATTGTTTATAGCAAACATTCCAGCCTTCAGGAGAACAGCGACCACGACACCACACAACCCTGCCATGGCAATCTCTGCAAGACGTGCCAGATCATCGACATAGATACCACCATTACACGTGAGGACACCACCCACCAGGTACGCAGTACATATTCGTGCGACTCGGCCAACGTTATCTACCTCATATGCTGCAAGAAAGGATGTCCCGAGGTTTGGTACATCGGCGAGACCATGCAGACAACGGATGAACGGATATCCCGCGACAATCACTAGGCTGGAATGTTCCCTTCCAGTCGGGGAACACTTCAGCAATCTATGGCATTCAGCCTCTGATGTTCAGGTAAGCGTTCTCCAAGGCGGCCTTCAGGACACACGACAATGCAGAATCGCCGAGCAGAAACTGATAGCCAAGTTCCACATGCATGAGTACAGCCTCAACCGGGATCTTGGATTCATGTCTCACTACATTCACCCCCCAAAATCTGGCCTGGGCTTGCAAAATCCTACCAACTGTCTGGGCTTGAGACAATTCACACCTCTTTAACCTGTGATTATCCCTCTCTCCAATTGCACCATCTGGATCTGTAAAGACTTAATTACCTGCAAAGAATTGCATTCAATGTATCATCTTGCATCATTAACTTTGTTTATATATGTATTTGTGGAACCCACCTCTTCACTCACCTAATGAAGGAGCTGCGGATCAAAAGCTAGTGATTCCAAATAACCCTATTGGACTTTAACCTGGTGTTATTAGACTTCTTACTGTGCCCACCCCAGTCCAATGCTGGCATCTTCACATTATTTTTTTTAATGTGAAAAAGGCATAATGTGTGCACATGTTCTTTTTGTCTGCAAAAGAAAAATATTAAAGTGTATTAATATATGTAGCTTCCAGTACGTGCAAATGCGTTCCACTACAAGCCCGACTCACAATCTTAAATTGGTTGTCAGTGTAATTCTTACACACTTCGTAAATGTTGTCCAATTGTGTAATCACACGTAATGTTGCACACAGTTTTGCATTTTGCAAGCTCGGATTGGTTGGGTACGGTTTGTGCCTTGCCCATTGTAAACAGGCACTGGGACATACTGTTTGATATGATCCACCAGTCTTTGGGACGTTGAGTCTACATACTGACATTGAAATACCACTATATACCACATTACTCATTTTTGTGATAACCAGAATGTCCTTTTGGCTTGTGTCCTGTTGGTGTCCAATAGTGGTATTCACCACATACATTCATGGCTGAAGATGATTGCAAATATTCCCATCAAGTGGAAAATACTGTAGATTCTAGAAATCTGAAATATAAACAGAATATGCTCGAAATATTCAGCAGGTCTGGCAGCATTTGTGGGGAGAGAAACAGAGTTAATGTTTCAGCTCAATGACTTTTCATCAAGTGGAGCACAACCTTCAAACATACTCATCTTGAGGTGTTAAGACAGCAATGTTTAATGAAATCATGCATTACTCTTGGTCAATCTCCTACCAACAATAATAATGATAATCTTTATTAGTGTCACAGGTAGGTTTACATTAACACTGTAATGAAGATACCGTGAAAAGCCCCTAGTCGCCACACTATGGCGCCTGTTCGGGTATACAGAGGGCAAATTCAGAATGCCCAATTCACCTAACTCGCACGTCTTTCAGGACTTGTGGGAGGAAACCAGAGCACCCGGAGGAAACCCTTGCAGACAAGGGAAGAATGTGCAGACTCCGCACAGACAGTGATCCAAGCTGGGATTCGAATCTGGGTCCCTGGCACTGTGAAGCAAAGTGCTAACCACTGTGTTATCGTGCTGCCCAACCTTGATACCTCTCAGTATTGTGACCTAAGAAATGACCACACAGTGGATAGAGTATGTTCCACCTCATCCTAATGGGTCACAACAAGGAGATACTCTGCTCTGAATTTGCTAAACTCAGTCAAACAGTGAGTCTTGCTATATCTTTGAAAGGAAATAAACAGCTTCATCGACAGATGAAAGCTACTACCTACGCAAAGGTTTCACGTCCTGTGTAGGTTTGAATACTTCTCTGCAATATGGAAGATTTGGGAGGTGACATCAGCAATGTGAAGCAATCAGCTGAATTTCCCAGATCAATCAGATAGAAGAATACGAAGAATTACGAATCTAAAGAAAAGACAACATTGAGCGATGGTTACAAAACTTAGAATGAATGTGAAAAAATCCTTAACCAATATACAGGAGGCCTGTGACTTTCTATGTCTCTAACAAGTGTGGGGCACAGAATCGTGTGTGCATTCAAATGACAAAGCAGAAGCATCTGCAACCATCTTCAGCCATGAATGCAAAGAAAATAGTTCTTCAAATCCTCCTCCTGAGGACCATACCACCACAAATGCGCAGCCAATTTGATACTTTTCATATGGAACTAAGGAACAGCAAAAGCCACTGTGATAGTGATCAGATGCCCTATTTTGCTGCACTGTCAGGATGCTGTCTTTGAGATGGGCTATACAATACCCAAGCTGTAGTGCTGAAGTCCTCTGCTTAAGAAGCAGCTACAGCGCTAGCTGAGTACAACACTGGCACCACTCACCAATATGGAATACTGTCCATGGGTGAAACCAATAACGGAATGAAGAAAACGAAGAAGAGGCATGGAACAATATTGACAAGTAAAATCATGTGGAGTATTGCTGACAAGTGCAGAAACAATAGGACAGTAATCCTATGGGATTTCAACTCGCCTAATATTAACTGAGATGCATTCAATTTATAAGGAATAGAGGACCCAGGATTTCAAAATGCATTTAGGAAGACCTTTTTAGCCAGGGGAAATTCTGGACTTAGATTGCTGGGAAGTCAGCTTAAACCTCACATTGGGAAAATTATTAGATAAATTCTGAGAAACATGATAAATTGTCATTTAGAAGGACCTAGATTAATCAAGGTGAGTCAACATGTATCTGGTAAGAGAAGGCAGTGTCTGATGAACTTATTTGAATTTTTGAGGAGGTAACAAGGGAGGTAGTGCGTCTGATGTAGTCTACATGGATTTTAGCAAGGTTTTTGATAAGGTACCACATGACAGACTGGTCAGAAAATTAAAAACTCATGGAATCCAACAGAAAGTGGCAAGCGGATCCAAAATTGGCTCAGTGGCAGGACACAAAGGGTAATGATGTCTTCATGGCTGGGAGGTTGTTTCCAATGGGGTTCTGCTGATCTCAGTATTGGGTACCTTTCTATTCATAGTATATATCAATGATTTAAATTTAAAGGTAGGGAGCATGATTAAGAAGTTTGCAGATGATATTAAAATTGTGATTGATCCTAAAGAAGAAAGCTGCAAACTGCTGGTAGATAATTGATGGATTGATCAGATGGGGAGAAAACTGTCAAATGGAAGAAGTGAGAGATAAACATTACAAAGGAATAGACAGTAAATGGTAGGAGACTGAAAAGTGTGGAGCAATAGAGAGATCTTCAAGTGCATATCCATATGTCCCTTTGGGTTGCGGACAGGTAGACAAGGTAGTTAAGACGGTAAATGGGATATTTTCCTATATTGGATAAAGCATAGGGTATGAGAGTGGGGAGGTTTTGGTAGAAATGTACAGAAGACTTTCCCTACCACTGATGTGAGACTCACTGGTCTGTAGTTCCCTGGCTTATCTCTACAACCTTTCTTAAATAGTGAGACAAAATTAACTGTTCTCCAGCCCTCTAGCACCACTCCAGAGGTCAAAGAGGAATAAAAAATTGGGGTCAGAGCCCCTGCAATCTCCTCCCTCACTTCCCACAGCATCCTGGGGCACAATTCATCCGGACATGGAGATTTAACCACTTGGAAGCCTACCAATACCTCCAATACCTTGCCACTCCCTCTGACAATTTGCTCAAGACCCTCACAGTCTCTCTGCCTGAGTTCTATATCTACCTCCTCATTCTCTTGGGTGAAGACAGATATGAAGTTTTGTTCGATGCCCTACCAATGACTTCTGGCTCTACCCACAGATTTTCCTGTTGGTCCCTAATACTCCCTACTCTTTCCCTGGTTATCCTCTTCCCATTGATATACTTATAGAATATCTTGGGATTTTCCCTACTCTTACCAGCCAGAGCTTTCTCATATCCCTTCCTTTGTTCTCCTGCAATCATGGAATTTTAATACAAAACTACTTACAAGAATGGGAGGACCATAAGCAAAGGAACTAACCTTCCTGTGGGAGGGAAATGATGTTGAAAACGAATATTTGAGTATCAAATTTCAAGTGGATGGACACCACAGATTTCAAACTAGACACACGAGCAGGAGATTTTTGTTTTTTCAGATAAAAGAAAGGTTCATCAAACAGATTACATTGTAATCATCACTGATCAAATTACAAGACCTTAGTGAGGCAATTTAAAAAGTGAAGAGGCGGCACGGTAGCACAGTGGTTAGCATTGTTCGATTCCCGGCTTGGGTCATTGTCTGTGCGGAGTCTGCATGTTCGCTCCGTGTCTGCGTGGGTTTCCTCCGTGTGCTCCAGTTTCCTTCCACTGTCCAAATATGTGTTGTTAGGTAATTTGGACATTCTGAATTCTCTCTCTGTGTACCCAACCAGGCACCAGAGTGTGGCGACTACGGGATTTTCACAGTAACTTTATTGCAGTGTTAATGTAAACCTACTTGTGACACTAATAAAGATTATTAATAAAGATTATAAGGCCAACTCACAGCGAAGCTGAAATATAAAGACTGAGAAATCTTCAAACCTCTCTATGCCATTCAAATCTAGAATGCCCTCTATTAAGCTGAAAGGCATGCCTAAAGCTGAAATTGATCTATAAAATGGATGAAGTTGGTAATGAGATTTACAGCTGTACATTTCAAATGGAATTTCTAAATTTGTTTACAGGCCTAAAGAAATTAAACACCAAGCACCATATTAACCTAAGAGCTGATGCTTAACCAATTTGCCTCTCTACACCGAGGAGAGTCCCTCATCCACCCCCTGACAAATGCATAGAATTCCCACAGTGCAGAAGGAAGCCACTTAGCCCATCGAATCCGCACTGACCCTTTGAAAGAGCGCCCCACCCAGGCCCACGCCCCCGCCGCATCCCCCCAATTCCACCTGCACAGCGTTTGACATTACGGTTCAATTGATCATGGCCAATCCACTCATCTGCATATCTTTGGAATGTGGGAGGAAACCGGAGCACCCGCAGGAAACTCACACAGACATGGGAAGTACCACGCTTCGGGTCAGGAACTGCAGGAAAGGGTGTCCTGAAGCGTGGTACATTGGTGAGACCATGCAGACGTTGCAACAACAGATGAATGGACATTGCGCGACAATCAGCAGGCAGGAATGTTCTCTTCCAGTCAGGGGACACTTCAGCAGTCAAAGGCATTCAGCCTCTGATCTTCGGGTAAGCATTCTCCAAGGCAGCCTTCAGGATGCGCGACAATGCAGAATCGCCGAGCAGAAATTGATACCCAAGTTCCGCACACATGAGTACGGCTTCAACCGGGACCTTGGATTCATATCACATTACTTTCACCCTCCCACCATCTGGCCTGGGCTTGCAAAATCCTACCAACTGTCCTGGCTTGAGACAATTCACATCTCTTTAACCTGTGATTATCCCTCTCTCCAGTTGCTCTGTCTGGACTTGTAAAGACTTAATTACCTGCAAAGACTCACAATCAAAGTATCGGCTTGCATCTTTGACTTTGTCTATCTATATGTTTCTGGAACCCACCTCTTCATTCACCTGAGGAAGGAGCAGTGCTCCGAAAGCTAGTGATTCAAAACAAACCTGTTGGACTTTAACCTGGTGTTGTAAGACTTCTTACTGTGCTCACTCCAGTCCAACGCCGGCATCTCCACATCATGTCTAAAGGCATGGAAGATGTAATTTGCCATATGGACAGCATATTTCTACAACGCTCCAAGATAGAAGAGCATAACCACAGTCAGAGAAGTCCCCAGAGTCTGACAGAATGTAGGCCAAACAATGAATGGAATATGTGAGTTGTGATACATATGATCAAGTTTCAAGGTCACATGGTCCAAACCACAAACAGCAAAAGTAATCAGATAATTCCCACAACTTAAGAACTCAACTGAGCTTCAAAGATACCTTGTGATGGCCAAACAAATAGGCAAGTTCCTATCAAATTTAGCAGAGACCAACAAGTTTTGTAACAGGGTCAGAAGTCATCCTGGAAAGTGGAGCAGCAAAATGCTTTTGAGAGGATTGAACAACTTTTAATCTCTTCCAAAATCTTGGCATATTGTGACCCAGAATTATCAACTATAGTAGCAGCAAATGCATTGTCTACAGGTCTGGGGGCCAGTTGTATTTCAAGTACAGAGAGATAAGAAAGCATAGAATAGGCTGCTATACCTCTAGGTCACAAACAGAAACAGAATACTGGTACGCTATGATAGAAAAAGGAGTATTGGCAGCAACATGGTCATGTTAAACATTTTCAGGCTATGTTGTGAGATTGCATTTTAAAATTAAAACAGACCATAAGCCACTCATCATCCTTTGAAATATGAAAGAAATTGCAAAGATGTCGTCCAGAATCCAGTGATTCAGACTAAGATTGATGAGATATGTCTCCATCGCAGAGTATGTGCAAGGAAAGTATCAAACAATGGCAGACACATGGTCAAGAATACCATCAGAAGGAACCACATTAGAGGATTTACAATTCATTGAGGAAATTAAAACATATACATCCTTAATCACTCAACACTTACCAGCTCTTGCTGAACACTCATCTTTCAAAGAATGGGAATATCCATCATAACCATTGAAGATCAAAGTTGACTACATTTGATCACCGATATTTCATACAAAAAGTTGTAAAAAGGTATGTATAGATGTATTTGTATATAAGAACTGTGTTGAAAATCTGTATTCAGTCAACTGTACTGAAGAGCTTTATTAGCTTCTAGGCAGATATTAATCATGCTGAATTAAGTTTATTTTACAACTGCTTTCCTCTGAGGGATAAATAGTATTAAAATATTCATGACAACACAACTATTAATTCAAATATAAAATTTACTTCCTTTCTGAAGCTTTTTTCAAACATATTTTTAGAAGCTTGGTCACTCAGTGAACATGAAGAGTTAAAAGAGTTTTTGAGGTCCACACAAAGGATCCTGTTTGAAAGCTCTGATTGATTAATTGGAGATAAAATGCTGCTTGAGCAATATGCATGTCATTTTCTTAGCATGATTGGGTGTATTGCATTTTGGAAATCATAGTATCATCGCACAGAGGAGGAAGCTATTTGGCCAATCGTGTCTGTGATAGCATTGTGAAAAAGCTATTCAATGAGATCTGCTCCTCTTCTCTTCCTGAAGGGCTGAAAATATATCATTTTCAAGTTTGTATCCAACACTCTTGTGAAAGTTACTATTGAATCCGTTATCATCACCTCTTCAAGTAATGCATTCCCGATCTGAAGAACTCGCTGCATCAAAATAATATCCGCATTTCCAGCCTGGGTTTTTTTCTTACCAATTATGTTAAATCTGTGTCCCCTGATTACTGACCACTCTGTCAGTGGGAACAGTTTTTAGCTAACAACCCTATCAAAGCCCCTCGACTGGAGTTTAGAAGAATGAGAGCGATCTCATAGAAACATATAAAATCCTGATGGGACTGGGCAGCCTAGATGCGGGAAGAATGTTCCTGATGTTGGGATGTCCAGAACTAGGGGTCACAGCCTAAGAATAAGGCATAAGCCATTCATGACCAAAATGAGAAAGAACTTCTTCTCTCAGAGAGTTGTGAATTTGTGGAATTCTCTACCACTGAAAGCTGTTGGGGCCAATTCATTGGATATATTCAAGAGGGAGCTGGCTGTGGCCCTTGCGGCTAAAGGGATCAAGGGGTCTGGAGAGAAAGCGGGAGGGGGGATACTGAATTTGCATGATCAGCCATGATCATATTGAATGGTGGTGCCGGCTCGGTGGGCTGAATGGCCTCCTCCTGCACCTATTTTCTCTGTTTCTATGTATGTTTTTAATTTTGAAAACCTCTATTAAATATCACTGTTCTATGTAGAACAACCCTATTCTTTAATCTCTCCACAGATATAGAACCTACTTTGTATACATTCCACTAAATAGAGGATTATCTTGCGGAAAGTGAGTGACTTGCCATGTAGTAGTATGGTAACACATGGATGTATATTTAGAAATCTATATTACAAAACAACATATTTCCTTTTGGCAGGAGTCTGAAGTTGCTTTTTTTCCCTAATTTTAATTTAGATTTAGAAACATCCATCTTCAGCTTCTACAACAAATACAACTTGCAGTTTTATACTAAAGCTGTCAATATTTGCTCACATGAGTTTTTGACTGACAGGGAAATAAAGGGAACTCACACAATCAAGTTACTTAATAAATTTAAGTCACTATTCCATCTGCATAGTAGGTAACCTTGATGGGGCGTCAAAGTCTGACTGAAATTGTTCCAGCTAAGATATGCTGAAGGCAGAAAATGTGAAGATCAAGTTTAATAAGACAGATGACCTTTGTACATCAGTGTGCAGTTTGTGACTGTATGGGGAAATGATTAACATAAAATGTTAGTAGCTTCAGGATGAGCTTTGACATACAAGGTGAAATGTCAACATTTCCCTGGGAACTGTAATGCAGCTTTTGTGAATTAATACGGATGTCAACAATTGAATCTGACATTTTAAGTTTTTTATTGGCTATCTGTAGAGGGTGGCAGTAGACTTTTAAAGAGAGGGCAATTTTGTGGCCCTGAGCATGACAAGCTAATTTGATTGCATTTTCAGGCAGGCTACCATGATCGATATGTCGAAGTTAAATATGGGCGGCACGGTGGCACAGTGGTTAGCACAGCTGTCTCACAGCGCCAGGGACCCGATTCAATTCCAACTGATTGTCTGAGTGGAGTTTACACATTCTCCCTGTGTCTGTGTGGGTTTCCTCCGGGTGCTCTGGTTTCCTCCCACAGTCCAAAGATTATGCAGGTTAGGTGGATTGGCCATGGTTAATTGCCACTTAGTGTCCAAAGGTTAGGTGGCTTTACGGGTTTGTGGGGGAATGAGTTCTAAGTAGGGTGCTCTTTCAGAGGGTCGGTGCAGATTCAATGGGCCAAATGGCCTCCATCTGCACTGTAGGGATTCTATGAGTTGCTTCAAAAGTTTGATTGATCATTCAGTCCATCAAAGCTTAATTCTTTGGTACACGATTTACTGGCCGCATCCAGCTGGAATCAGGACGGTACACAGCCGGTAGATCCCGGGAGAGGCCTTTGCCGGGATCCCCGAAGATCGGTACGCCTTTCGAGATCTAACGAGATCCTACGAGACGTTGTGATCTGGAGTCCACCCACAATGGGTGCGACCCAGACTTTCAGATTTAAGTGAGTTTAAAAGCTCACAACTCTGCCGACACCAGATCGAATCAACTCCCAGGATCTACCGGCTGTGTTGAGGAGACTCCAGCACTGATCTCCAAAAATGGGGACGAGGTGGAACAGCAGCTGGATGGTTGGTATCTGGGCAGGGTAGCACCCTTGCACTGCTGATGCCATCCAGGCACCTTAGCATGGCCAGTCTGGCACCCTGGCAGTGCCACCTGGGCATCCCAGCAGTGCCACCGTGGTACTGCCAGAGTACCTAGATAGTGCTGTCATACAGGCAGGGGCACTGCTAGGGTGCCATACTGGCAGTGTCCAGGTGCCCATATGGCATTTTGCCCATGTCAGGGATCAGGCCCGGGGGTGCCCTGCCTGCATGAGGTGAGTTGAGGCATTGATGGGGTCGGCGAGTCATGTTGGGGCGGTCAAGAGATCGGGGAACCATTTAAAAATGGCACCCTAATCTCTTCTTGCACTCAAGAGCTCCGCTCATCAGAGCTCCTCAGTGCGGGAAATGTGACTGAGTTCGGCCTTGGCGGGGCATTCCCTGATGAGGCCCGAAAAAAAACAGAGTGCGGTTACATAGCGAGGACTCTTTATTTCATTAGATAGCATCCTCGGTCTCTAGATCAAAGCATCTACGTACATTTGCTTAACCCTTTATTACTTTTCGAGCTACATTACTCAAAATAAATTGTCACTATCTGTCAGACAGGCAACTTAACATCTTAATTCCTCTCCTTCACCATGTAGGAGAGCAGGGTTGCTGTGTAGGAGACATAACACCACCTCTTTGGTCAAAACTGTCAAAGGCATTGTCATATGCTGCAGCTAGATTCAGACAATAATGTTGAGTAAATATGCTTTCGTAAATATGTCTCCACATGGCAAAATTTCATTCACTGAATTACTGTTGAAATGTAAGGATTGTTGCGATGTAAGCATAAGTGGCGGCCAAATTTCAATCATCAAGTTCCCAAAAGCAGCAAATCTCTGATGTTGGATAAGGACAGAATGTTGGTCAGGCCACCAAAAAGATGCTGCAGTGCTTCAAATTGTGCTCTGGGACCTGAACCTGAATTTAATGTCTCAATAGTGGGATGTAAGTTCATCCGGGCCTAGAATAGATATCTACCCTATTCAGAGCAACTCAATTTTCCTGAGGGGTTATAAAACAATTGCGACTCCTCTTTTTAGTATACACAAGGGCCTCAGGCCTTCTTTTGGTGATTGGCCTGGAAATCTGAAAAATAGCCCAAAGGAAACTCAGGTGGGATGTTTTTTTAGCTGTACAGGACATTTGTTGTTGAAGTTGAGGCCATAAGCTGAGCATAGATTCTGGATTCTACAACCATATAAGTAGGTGATGGAGGCGTTTTTGTTTTCAGAACCAGCCCGGTGGAATGTAGAGTGCTTTTCAGTGCTGCACAGCTATCTCTTGTTTAGGGTGCCCGAATTGTTCCTGAAAAATGATGTGCTGAATAAAACTAGCAAATCAAAGTAATTTTGGCATAAGAAAAGAGTAGGGTTACGTGGAGAGAAAAAGATTGGTGAAGACAAATGTTGGTCCCTTATAATCAGAAGCAAAGGAATTTATATTGGGGAACACAAGGTTTAGTAGAGGGAGGAACTGAAGGAAATCAGCATTAGTACAGAAATAGCGTTGGACAAATTGAGGCGATTGAAGGCTGATGAATCCCCAGGGCCTGATAATCTACATCCCAGAGTACTCATGGAAGTGGATCTAGAAATAGTGGATGCACTTATGGTCATCTTCCAAGATTCTATAGACACAGGGCCAATTCCTACAGATTGGAGGGTAGCTAATGTAACCCCCAATTTAAAAGGCAGGTAGCGAGAAAACAGGGGATTATAGACCAGTCAGCTTGGTGTCGGTAGTGGGGGAAATGCTAGAGTATATGATAAAATATCTAATAGCAGAGTATTTGAAAAACACTGGCTGAATCGGAATCAGATTGAATTTATGAAAGACAAATCATGCTTGACAAATCTAATGGAATTCTTGTGTATGGGATTAGGGGTAATGCATTGAGATGGATAGAAAACTGGTTGGCAGGCATGAAACAAGAGTAGGAATAAATGGGTCTTTTTCTAAGACTCAGGCAGTGACCAGTGGGATACCGCATGGATCGATGCTAGAACCCCAGCTATTCACAGTAGCCTGTAACTTCCTCAGGGTGGCAGTCTCCAGCATATTTCCCCTCTCAATCGACTTGCCTTGCTGGGATTCCAAAGCCCCTGTCTCGCGTAACCTTCCTCGCTCAGGCTCGGTGAGACAGGAGCAGCAAAGTGCACCCCTGCCCGTATCGGTGTGGAGTAACGTGGTGCTGAGAGGTAAGAAATGGCCCTTTTTACAGAACTAGCAGCCATAAAAGAGGTGATGAAAGGGATAATTAAAAGGTAAGTGGTTCAGACAGTGGGGGGTATGGGAGTGGGGGGGGGGGGAGGAGGGGGGGGATGGGAGAACTGGCGGAGAAGCAGGGATGTTGGGCTCGGGTGGGGGGGGGTTCGCTCTGGAAGGTAGGTCGGATAGGAGGATGGGAGGGGTCAATTAGACGGATGACCTGGAGGGTGGACCGGAGGTGGGGGATGTTGAACCAGGAAGAGAATGACACCTGATATACCCTCCTTGAATCTGACCACATATAAAAACTCAAACACTGCGGTTAGAAAAAAGGAACTGAAAGCACTTAGTATTTTTGACGTTGTCTGCAGCTGTCAATCAGAACAAAGATGTTTATAAACATTGTGGTTATGATCAATGGGTGTTACTTCAGATGCATTCAGTATGAAGAGAAAGATAGATAAACAAAGCTCCTCCCTGCTAAGCTGTCAATCAAAGGCTAGTTAAAGGTACTGGCCCATGAAATTGAATAAGTACAAAGCATTTCAAAGGCTCTCAGGGAATTTCAAAGGATTCAAGAGTTGTGAGCATTCCAGGAAGGTTAAGAGACTTCAAAAAGCTGCAGCGTTAAAAGCATGGGGATGAGTGAGCAGATGTGGAGAACGCAAAAGTATTTGAGGCTTCTTGGTTTGGATCATCAATGAACTGTTTGATCTGCTCATCAACTGTCAAGCAGAGCAATTGAGAGTGAGCGGGCCACTTCAACGTTTTCACAGTACACAGTCAAGGCTGAAGATTTAGATTGACGAGCTGCATGAAATCAGCATGCCAAAAGTGATCTTCAGGTTGCCCAGGACCAGAAGGGGCAGCCATGGGATAATAATCTTTATTAGTGTTATAAGTAGGCTTACATTAACACTGCAGTGAAGTTACTGTGAAAATCCCCTCGTCGCCACATTCCGACGCCTGTCCGGGTACACAGAGGAAGAATTCAGAATGCCCAATTCACTTACCAAGCTGGTCATTCGGGACTGTGGGAGGAAACCAGAGCACCCGGAGGAAACCCACGCAGACACGTGGAGAACGTGCAGACTCCACACAGACAGTGACCCAAGCCGGGAATCGAACCCAGTTCCCTGGCGCTGTGAAGCAACAGTGCTAACCACTGTGCTACCGTGGGACTGCCAACCTGGGGGAGAGTCCCGAGGTCAAACCCTTACCCCCATCTCGAGCCCACCCAGGACCCTTGGGAGTCACACCCTCTGCAGCCTGTCAGCTTGACCTTTTCCCCGGGTCAACCGCGACAAGTTTGCGCTTGTTGAGACCTGCACCAAAGCCTGCCTGGTGGAGTTCCCGCTGGGCGGGGTTGGAGGATAGCGGGAGGGCTGAGCATCGGGGTTCAAGCCCGCTAAAGATATGAAAAGGAAGGGTTTTGCATAATTACAGTTTCCCCTCCCGCTCTAGGCAGGAAGCCCAGTCTGGCCGGTGTGGCACGACCGAAGAATTGCAACCGGCTTGTCGACGGGCACCAATCCCATTTTTGGGGCCAATGAGGGATTCTCCGCCTGATCGGGATTCTCAATTTTAGTGGGGTGGAGGAACGGAGAATCCCAGCCTATATGTTTTCAAAAAGGAGTTAGACATAGATCTTGGGAATAAGGGGACCAAAGGAGGAAAACAGGAACAGGTTACTGAGTTGGACATTCAGCCATGATCATATTGAATGGAGCAAGCTCGAAGGGTCAAATGGCTTCCTCCTGCTCCCATTTTCTATGTTTCTGCCAAGAACAAACTGCTTCGTAATTCCATCCTTCCCTGCTCATTGCAACACAGCAAGCACAATCTGAAAAACCCTAAAACCAGAGATGAATGTAAATGCATCTTTAAAACAGAAAACTGGCTGTATCAGAAAAACAAAATCTACAATTCCCCACCCAGCCAAAATAAATATCTGTGCCGAACTGCAAGTGTTGAAATATAAAATTGCAACAAAATACAAAACCACAGCTTTCAGAGCTGCTACTCACTGCACAACAATGTGTCTGCAGCCTCTCTGCTTCGCTCAGACTAACCTCCTCGACTGGTGGAGTTTTTTCTCCCTCATATCTACTGCTGTTTCTTTCAGAATCCTAAAAACCCCAGTCAAATCACCCATTGACCCTATGTCCACATTTATGTAAGCTCTCCTCGATCTATTCCTTAGAGCCCTGGCAACATTCAACCTGTTAATACCAATATAGCCTAAGACGCAGTGCTCAGCATCACCAATTAGCGTGCCTGCACAAAATCTTTCTGCCTGTTATATTTTAGTCCTCTAATTATAAAGACGAGCATTCCAACAGCCTTTTTGATTTTTTTTTTTACAGCCGACTGCTTTTTTTTAGTCGCAAAAACAGAGTGCTGGAAAAATTCAGCAGGTCTGGCAGTTTCAGTAGGGAGAGAAAACAGAGTTCACGCTTTGAGTGAATGTGACTCACCTTCAGAACTGAAGGGAGGAAGAAATGTGCTGCATTATATACTGTATAAGAGGGGATGGAAGGGGGTAGAAGGTCAGCGATTTGTGGGAGCGAGGATAAGTAGGCTGGAATTTTGATATTTTCTGGCGAAGTGCCAAAAGAAAATAAGGGGCGGGTCCCACAACATCATGCTGGTGGGGCAGTTAAAAATGGAAAACAGAAAACCCCACGGACATGAACCCCATCCTCCCAAAGAATTCCCCCCTCCCCACGTAACTTACTCCGTCCTCCCAGGCCCCCCCCCCCCCCCCCCCCCCCCATCGGTCCTGCTCCCAGGGTGAAGTGCCTGGGCAGTGTGAGAGGAAGTGTGAGGGGACAGTGTCCTGGCATGACTATTTCCCCCTGGGGGCTACCTCTAGTTGGGGGTTCTGTTTTCCAGGCACACATCATGGGGGGCCTGTCGTGATTCAGGTCAGCGTCCCCTCAAATTGAAATGAATGGGCAGTCCAACGTGAAGGGACAATCAGGTGTAAATGCCTGATCTTCATATGCAAACAGATGTAAAATGGAGATCCCGCCTTTTCTGTCATTGGCAGGAACAGTCGAGCGGGTAAATCCCGCTGGTGTAAATGCCATTTTTGGGTCTCCCGCTTGATTTTCCACACTTCCACCATTCCTGCATCCAAAAACAGCGATGGAAAATTCCGTCCCTCAGCAAAACATAACCTCAAATGACAGATGGCACAGTGAGGGGGTGGGGGGAGGGCGGGAACGAAGGGAAGGACGCTTTTTACATTGGGTCAAAAAGTCCTTGGGATACTTAAAAAATGGATAAGATGGAGGAGGAAGATTACAGTCTAAAGTTGAACTCAATGTTGTGTCCTGAGTGCTACAATGTGCCCAACCGGAAGATGAGGTGCTGCTCCTCCAGTTTGTGCTGGGCTTCACTGGAGCATTGCAGCAGGCCAAGGGTGGACTGGTGGGCACGAGAGCAAGGTGCGGAGCTAAAATGCACATGGCAGCGAGGTTCGGGTCATACTTGTGGACTGAGCAAAGGTGATCCGCAAAGCACTCACCTAGTCTGTGTTTAGCCTCCCTGACGTAGCAGATATCACATTGAGAACAGTGAATAGAGTAGACCAAACCGAACAGACCAAGGAGAAGGTGGGAAGGAGGCGCTGCAACAGGCCTCGTGTGTACCTGCAGCACCTGTCCTTCGAGGACCTGCCGGAACGGGCATGCCATTGGAGACTCCGGCTGAGCAGTGGGACCATACGGCATATCTTCCGGATCATGGCAGACCTGGAACCACGGGGGCATGCTGGACGATACTCACTCCTGATGGCCGTGAAAGTGATGGTCATCTTGAGCTTTAACGCCAAGGGGTCCTTCCAGGCACAGAGAGGGGTAGTCTGGGATCTCACAGTGCACAGGGGCATCTGCGCCCTCACGGAGGCCCTGTATGCCCGGTCGGCACAATATATCAGCTTCAATATGGACCTGGCCCTCCAGGATCCCCGGGCAGTGGGGTTTGCCTCCATCATTGGGATGCCCATGTGCAATGAGTGATCGATGTGATTCATGTCCCCCTAGGATCATCAGTCCATGACGGGCCAGTAGTCACAAACTGAAAGACGTTTCACTCGCTGAACGTGCAGCTGGTGTGTGACCATGAGCTGCAAATCATGCATGTCTGTGCCCGATACCCGGGCAATGTGCATGATGCCTTCATCCTGGCACACTCGACAGTTCCTGACACCTTCGAAGTGCACCCACGGGTGGAATTTTGGCTTCTGGGTGGCAGAGGTTATCTGCTGCGGTCGTGGTCCGGTAGCCCAGACTGACGCCTGCTATCACGACGCCCATGCTGCGGCCAGGGGCTTGACCAAGCACTGCATAGGCATCCCGAATTTGTGGTTCAGGTGTCTGGACCACTCTGGAGGGAACTTCCGGTATAGCCATCTAGGGGACCTGGCCGGCGCCACAACCATCTCATCCCACCACCAGTCCTTCGCCCCCCCCCACACCCAATCTGGCTGCACACCCCCTCACATGACCACCCATCCTACACCACCCCCAACAACCCCTGCAACTCCCTCCATGATTCCTACTTGCCTCACTATGGGGTGCATGCCCTATGTTGGCAGTAACAGAGGGTTTGGTCCATGGGATGGAGGATGATGAAGTCATATTTTACTATGAGCTCAGGTGTTCTGCATCGTTTGACAATGTCTGAGTCCTGCCGACGGTAGCATTTTCCACCATCCACCTGAGTGATCCCTGAATGGGACCTGGCTATTACATCACACGGTCCCACCGAACCCTTGGGGTGGTGGAGGTGGGGACGGGGTGCAGGGGTACAGGGGCGATGTGCAAGGTCTGACCTGGGGCCCCGGTGCATGACCACCTCCAGCGTCTGCCCATCTTTCACCCCCCACAGCACCCCCACTGCAGCCAGCCCAGCCCAGCCCATCCCTCACACCCTTCTGAAAGAGCACTGAGGCAGGTTGGAACTTTTGTGCACAAGTGTTTATTTTGAAAATAACATGTGAACATCATTATAAAGGTTTGGGTCTTAGTCCTTAACACTTGACTAGTGTCTACCTTTCTGGCCTTACCGGCCCTAACGCTTCGCCTAGGTGGATCCCCAGATGCTACATCAGCGGTGGAGGGAACTGCTGTGATTCCTGCCCTACGACTTGGGTCCCAGTTGGTAGGCGTCTTCTGGGGCGATCAGGCCTGGATGAGTCCGGCAGTTCCTCAGGTGTCCCAAGTGGCATGGTGCCACCCTGTTCTGCCCGCTGCCCCTCGGATGCGCCAGGGACAGTGGGTCGGGGGGCGGGGTGAAATTTGAGGTGCTGTGGTGGGTTCTGGCACCTCCCCTACGTGGGTCACCAAAAAGGGTCCCACTGCCTCCTCCTCCTTTGGGGTGCCCGATGGCACCGGGACTGCTCCGTAGCATGCGAGCCAACTCCGGGGGCTACCCCGCCACCTGGTGCCGCCAGTCCTGGAGGCCCGCTCTCGTCTCGAACAAGGTCTCCATGTTCGCATCCATGGAGCACAGAACATAACATAGAACATAGAACATAGAAAATACAGCACAGAACAGGCCCTTCGGCCCACGATGTTGTGCCGAACCTTTGTCCTAGATTAATCATAGATTATCATTGAATTTACAGTGCAGAAGGAGGCCATTCGGCCCTTTGAGTCTGCACCAGCTCTTGGAAAGAGCACCCTACCCAAACTCAACACCTCCACCCAACACCAAGGGCAATTTGGACATTAAGGGCAATTTATCATGGCCAATCCACCTAACCCGCACATCTTTGGACTGTGGGAGGAAACCGGAGCACCCGGAGGAAACCCACGCAGACACGGGGAGAACGTGCAGACTCCGCACAGACAATGACCCAAGCCGGAATCGAACCTGGGACCATGGATCTGTGAAGCAATTGTGCTATTCACAATGCTACCGTGCTGCCCTTAAGAACAAATAAATCTACACTATATCATTTTCCCGTAATCCATGTACCTATCCAACAGCTGCTTGAAGGTCCCTAATGTTTCCGACTCAACTACTTCCACAGGCAGTGCATTCCATGCCTCCACTACTCTCTGGGTAAAGAACCTACCTCTGATATCCCTCCTATATCTTCCACCTTTCACCTTAAATTTATGTCCCCTTGTAATGGTGTGTTCCACCTGGGGAAAAAGTCTCTGACTGTCTACTCTATCTATTCCCCTGATCATCTTATAAACCTCTATCAAGTCGCCCCTCATCCTTCTCCGCTCTAATGAGAAAAGGCCTAGCACCCTCAACCTTTCCTCGTAAGACCTACTCTCCATTCCAGGCAACATCCTGGTAAATCTTCTTTGCACCTTTTCCAGAGCTTCCACATCCTTCCTAAAATGAGGCGACCAGAACTGTACACAGAACTCCAAATGTGGCCTTACCAAAGTTTTGTACAGCTGCATCATCACCTCACGGCTCTTAAATTCAATCCCTCTGTTAATGAACGCGAGCACACCATAGGCCTTCTTCACAGCTCTATCCACTTGAGTGGCAACTTTCAAAGATGTATGAACATAGACCCCAAGGTCTCTCTGCTCCTCCACAATGCCAAGAACTCTACCGTTAACCCTGTATTCCGCATTCATATTTGTCCTTCCAAAATGGACAACCTCACACTTTTCAGGGTTAAACTCCATCTGCCACTTCTCAGCCCAGCTCTGCATCCTATCTATGTCTCTTTGCAGCCGACAACAGCCCTCCTTACTATCCACAACTCCACCAATCTTCGTATCGTCTGCAAATTTACTGACCCACCCTTCAACTCCCTCATCCAAGTCATTAATGAAAATCACAAACAGCAGAGGACCCAGAACTGATCCCTGCGGTACACCACTGGTAACTGGGTTCCAGGCTGAATATTTGCCATCCACCACCACTCTCTGACTTCTATCGGTTAGCCAGTTCGTTATCCAACTGGCCAAATTTCCCACTATCCCATGCCTCCTTACTTTGTGCAGAAGCCTACCATGGGGAACTTTATCAAATGCCTTACTAAAATCCATGTACACTACATCCACTGCTTTACCTTCATCCACATGCTTGGTCACCTCCTCAAAGAATTCAATAAGATTTGTAAGGCAAGATCTACCCCTCACAAATCCGTGCTGACTATCCCTAATCAAGCAGTGTCTTTCCAGATGCTCAGAAATCCTATCCTTCAGTACCCTTTCCATTACTTTGCCTACCACCGAAGTAAGACTAACTGGCCTGTAATTCCCAGGGTTATCCCTAGTTCCTTTTTTGAACAGGGGCACGACATTCACCACTCTCCAATCCCCTGGTACCACCCCTGTTGACAGTGAGGACGAAAAGATCATTGCCAACGGCTCTGCAATTTCATCTCTTGCTTCCCATAGAATCCTTGGATATATCCCGTCAGGCCCGGGGGACTTGTCTATCCTCAAGTTTTTCAAAATGCCCAACACATCTTCCTTCCTAACAAGTATTTCCTCGAGCTTACCAATCTGTTTCACACTGTCCTCTCCAACAATATCGCCCCTCTCATTTGTAAATACAGAAGAAAAGTACTCATTCAAGACCTCTCCTATCTCTTCAGACTCAATACACAATCTCCCGCTACTGTCCTTGATCGGACCTACCCTCGCTCTAGTCATTCTCATATTTCTCACATATGTGTAAAAGGCCTTGGGGTTTTCCTTGATCCTACCTGCCAAAGATTGTTCATGCCCTCTCTTAGCTCTCCTAATCCCTTTCTTCAGTTCCCTCCTGGCTATCTTGTATCCCTCCAATGCCCTGTCTGAACCTTGTTTCCTCAGCCTTACATAAGTCACCTTTTTCCTCTTAACAAGACATTCAACCTCTCTTGTCAACCATGGTTCCCTCACTCGACCATCTCTTCCCTGCCTGACAGGGACATACATATCAAGGACACGTAGCACCTGTTCCTTGAACAAGTTCCACATTTCACTTGTGTCCTTCCCTGCCAGCCTATGTTCCCAACTTATGCACTTCAATTCTTGTCTGACAACATCGTATTTACCCTTCCCCCAATTGTAAACCTTGCCCTGTTGCACGTACCTATCCCTCTCCATTACTAAAGTGAAAGTCACAGAATTGTGGTCACTATCTCCAAAATGCTCCCCCACTAACAAATCTACCACTTGCCCTGGTTCATTACCCAGTACTAAATCCAATATTGCCCCTCCTCTGGTCGGACAATCTACATACTGTGTTAGAAAAGCTTCCTGGACACACTGCACAAACACCACCCCATCCAAACTATTTGAGCTAAAGAGTTTCCACTCAATATTTGGGAAGTTAAAGTCGCCCATGACTACTACCCTATGACTTTTGCACCTTTCCAAAATCTGTTTCCCAATCTGTTCCTCCACATCTCTGCTACTATTGGGGGGCCTATAGAAAACTCCTAACAAGGTAACTGCTCCTTTCCTATTTCTGACTTCAACCCATACTACCTCAATAGGGTGATACTCCTCGAACTGCCTTTCTGCAGCTGTTATACTATCTCTAATTAATAATGCCACCCCCCCACCTCTTTTACCACCCTCCCTAATCTTATTGAAACATCTATAACCAGGGACCTCCAACAACCATTTCTGCCCCTCTTCTATCCACGTTTCCGTGATGGCCACCACATCGTAGTCCCAAGTACCGATCCATGCCTTAAGTTCACCCACCTTATTCCTGATGCTTCTTGCGTTGAAGTATACACACTTCAACCCATCTCCGTGCCTGCAAATACTCTCCTTTGTCAGTGTTCCCTTCCCCACTGCCTCATTACATGCTTTGGCGTCCTGAATATCGGCTACCTTAGTTGCTGGACTACAAATCCGGTTCCCATTCCCCTGCCAAATTAGTTTAAACCCTCCCGAAGAGTACTAGCAAACCTCCCTCCCAGGATATTGGTGCCCCTCTGGTTCAGATGCAACCCGTCCTGCTTGTACAGGTCCCACCTTCCCCAGAATGCGCTCCAATTATCCAAATACCTGAAGCCCTCCCTCCTACACCATTCCTGCAGCCACGTGTTCAACTGCACTCTCTCCCTATTCCTAGCCTCGCTATCACGTGGCACCGGCAACAAACCAGAGATGACAACTCTGTCTGTCCTGGCTTTCAACTTCCAGCCTAACTCCCTCAACTTGTTTATTACCTCCACGCCCCTTTTCCTACCTATGTCATTGGTACCAATGTGCACCACGACTTCTGGCTGCTCCCCCTCCCCCTTAAGGATCCTGAAGACACGATCCGAGACATCCCTGGCCCTGGCACCCGGGAGGCAACATACCTTCCGGGAGTCTCGCTCGCGACCATAGAATCTCCTATCTATTCCCCTAACCATTGAATCTCCTACAACTATTGCTTTTCTATTCTCCCCCCTTCCCTTCTGAGCCCCAGAGCCAGACTCAGTGCCAGAGACCTGGCCGCTAGGGCCTTCCCCCGGTAGGTCATCCCCCCCAACAGCATCCAAAACGGTATACTTGTTTTGAAGGGGAACGGCCACGAGGGATCCCTGCACTGTCTGCCTGTTTGTTTTTTTCCCCCTGACTGTAACCCAGCTATTCTTGTCCTGTACCTTGGGTGTGGTTACCTCCCTGTAACTCTTCTCAAGTTACAGAGACTGGGCAACCTCCCTCTAGGACTGCGCCACATCATTAAGTGACTGTGCCACCTACCTCTGGGACTGGGGTAAGTCAGTCAGCGCCAGGCCAATGCCGATGACGCCCTCAGCCATTGACCGTTGTGACTGGGCCAAGCTCTGGAGCACCGCTGCAATGTCCAGGTGGCCCTGTTACATAGCTGCCTGTGACAGCGCAGCCCCAATCTGTGGCACGGCCACCATCCGTACAAGAGTGCCTTGGACATTCTGATCCATGGCCACATCTTCACCCCCAAGATCTCTACCGTGGATGCCACTCGTGCGGGGTTTGCCTGAGTGGCATGCATTGTTGGCACCGCCTCCTGCCCTGCAGGCGACTGGACTCCTCCAACTTTACCTGCAGGCGCTGGATAGTTGCTGACAGCCTCTCATGTAGCTCCTGGCTCTGTGTCTACATCTCCATTATCAATGGCACCACCCTTTCTGGAAGCCCAACACCCATCGGGATGGCAACTAGTTCCCGGGGTTGGGCCTCCCTCTGACTGTCCGTCCCATCGGGGGTTCCTACCTCCACTTGATGTACTGCAGCATGTTTGTAGTACATACCAGATAATGCCTCAGGAGTCTCTTCAGGGAAGTGCCCAGTTGAGGTGAGTGTCTCTGGGATGGTGGAGGGTGTTGGAGACAGCTGAGATGACAAGTCCGCATCGTCCCCAGACTGGTGCTCCGGGATGTCTTGGGCTGGCGTTTGGGGGCTCACTTTAGTGTCCGTTACCTCTTCATCACTGGCATTTGCTTAGGGTTGGGATCGGGGGTGGGGGCCACCAGAAGAGCCCGCCTCATCGTCAGGTGATTTTGCAAGACACAAGACATGATGTATGATTGAATCACGGGTTGGGGTGGTGGTGTGTGTGTGTGTGTGTGTGTGTGGGGAGGTGGGGGGGGGGGGGTGGAGGGGTTGGGGTGGGGGTCGTGCCATGGGAAACTGCAATGCAACGGAGTCTCGCTTGGTTGCCCGATGGCGACCTCTGCCTCAGCGACTGCTCTCTCTGTGGGCCCACTGACAAGGTCCAGTGCCCGTCGCTCCGCAACAGTGAGGGGCCGCAGGTCTGGTGGTCCCCCTCCGGTCTTCCCTCTCTCTCTTTTTTAAAAATAAATTTAGAGTACCCAATTCATTTTTCCAATTAAGGGGCAATTTAGCGTGGCCAATCCACCTACCCTGCACATCTTTGGGTTGTTAGGGCGAAACCCATGCAAACACGGGGAGAATGTGCAAACTCCACACGGACAGTGACCCAGAACCGGGATCGAACCTGGGACCTCGGCGCCGTGAGGCAGCAGTGCTAACCACTGCGCCACCGTGTTACCCTTCCCTCTCTCGTTGCAACCTGGGGGGGGGGGGGGTGGAGACAGACAGTGCACAGTGTTAGAAAGTCAAATGCGGGCAGCACAGGGGTTGGGGATCTAGTGGGCTTTGTGGCCAGGGCATGCGGCCATGGGGCCAGTATATGGATGCTAGCATTGGTGCAGTTTGGGGTGCATGCATAATGCCGCCGGGTGTGGTTCGGTTGCTCTCTGGGTATGGGGATTATGGGTGTTTGGGAGGAGGCCCCCCCCCCCCCCCCCCCCCACCCCCACCATGCTGCCTAATCACCCTGGCCACTCTGAGGAGTCCTTCTTCCTGCACTGTTGGCTGGTCCTTGCTGTTGGGCCCACAGCACTAACAGCCTCTGCCATCTGCGCACAGGTCCGGTGTACTTTAGCAGCCTCCTTTCCAGCCCAGGGAACAGGGTGGCCTGCCTCTCCTCTGTGGCATCCGGAGGGTCTCCAGCTCGGCGTCCGCAAACCAGGGTGCCGCTCTCCGTGCTGCCATCCTGTTGGCTGGGGCATGTGTATGTGGGGAGTGGAGTGCTAATATCCACTCCTGCAGCTTGTCAGCCTGCCAGGTGGCAATCCTGACCCTGGCGATTCAGACACCATTTTTCATTGGAATTGCTAGAGTTCAACTTGGTGTACGTGCTAGCCCATTAACGGTTTAGGATTTGCTCCAGGACAAACGCTAATTTTGTTGTCGTAGAAGTCCAACGCAATGATGCAGTCCTGGTGTCAACACTTAACTCTCTGAAACAGAGAAGCCTGCCTTATGTTCCTCCACCCCTCCTCTTATAGATCTACGCTATTAAATCTTATGGGCGGGACTTTCTCATCCCCCCAGCTGCATGTTTCTTGGTGGCACACCATTTGCTGGCAACTTGTCACCACTTGTCAATGGGATTTCAATCAAGGCCACCCCACGTTGCCGGGAAACCTGCGGGCGGAGGTGTGATTCCGGTGGGAACAGATAATACCAATGGCCAGACAATTCTGGTTTAATAATAATAATCTTTGTCACAAGGCTTACATTAACACTGCAATGAAGTTACCATGAAAAGCCCCTAGTTGCCACATTCTGGCACCAGTTTGGGTACATGGAGGGAGAATTGAGAATGTCTAAACTACCTAACAACACACGCTTCGGGACTTGTGGGAGGAAACTGGATCACCCAGAGGAAACCCACGCAAACACAGGGAGAACGTTCAGACTCCACAGACAGTGACCCGAGCCGGGAATCGAACCTAGGACCCTGGCGCTGTGAAGCAACAGTGCTAACCACTGTGCTACCCTGCCACCCAAATTCATGCTGTCTGCCCATTGTTAGCCGATGCCCTGTTGCAGTTGATCAATATCATATTTAGTGTCAGCCACAGTTCCAAACTTGATAGCAACAAATATTGAGATTTTAATCTATATTCCAATAGCCGCGTTGTTTATATGACTATTTACCACAACCAACTCTTTTCTGTCATTAAGGAGTTTCTACTTTTATCCAAATGGGCACTGAAACTTCCTATTCCAGGAGCTTCAATTTTGTTAACTAGTCTTTTGTGATATTTTGTCAAATGCTTTCTTAAAATCCTTATTGACAACATGCACACCATTCCCTTCATTAACCTTGTTACAGCATCACAAAATGCAATTAGATTAGTCAAGCACTATTTGCCTTCTAAAACTCTATGTTGGCTCTTCATAATTAACTCAAACCTTTCCATGTGCCTATGTATGTCTGCATGATATAAGTGCTTTGTTGAAAAATGCAGCAAATCACTAATTGCCCAAAATAATGTTGGAAAAATAACATGTCAGGCAGCATCTGGAACAAAAAATGTTAATCTTTCAGGCACAGCCCTTTGTCAGAATAGGAAGATGTTACAGATGAACAGCAGATGCTCAATACACTTGAAGCTATAGGTATAATTTGATGTGGGAATATTGACCTAAAGATTAAAGTAGGCATTGTAGGCATAATGTAGCAGATCGTCTTTCTCACTCTATTTTGCTTTCTGTAGCTGATTTAACATTAAAATAAATATTTTACACAACCTTTCTGGTGCATATTCTATACTGCTCATTTAACAATTCTTCAATCTGGATGGGTACGAGGATACACAGTTGCTGTCATTATTCACACAGATCCCAGATGCTGTTTAGAGCACATCAAGGGTGGGATTATATGGCTCCTCTGAAGCCAATGGACTTTGAATAGTTTGCCATATTGTTCAGCCCGACAACTGCTGCTAAGGGCGGTAAAACTTTTTCCTTAGTTTTTTAATAGTTGGGAGGAATTTTATGTTCAACAAACACTATAACCCTATAATGTATGTGTTTGGGGGGAAGTTACACATCAGTGACTTTACTTTTAATCACACTGAAATGTAGATAAAGCTAAATGATTATTTCATGTCCTTTATCATCCTATTTGAACACTTTCCTAGATTGTTAACCACCTTCCTAGATTGGAAAACTCAAGATGCTCATCATTACTCTTGACACATCCCCATTAAAATGTTTTCTAACCTTTGCATCACAAGTAGATTACTGGCATGGTGACCATTACTGTATTACTCCAGTAAAGGTAAGGGTAGTGTAACCAGTTAAAATGGTAGACTATAACTTGCTTCGGTAGAACTTCTGTTAACCTTTATATTGTGGTAGCAACACAGGGGTAATTTTCAAAATTTAATTCCATGTGGAGCTTGCCTGCCAGGAATGCAAATGACTTCCCATAGCTTTTTAAAGAAAAAATCTTCTAGGACAAATTTAAGGTGGTATTGCTCCCGTGCATTGCAGACCATTGTGGTTGAAGTCATAGGTTTGGAGGAGGGGCTGAATAAGTCTCAATGAATTTTTGCATTGCATTCTCCAATTAGTAAACACTGCAACCACAGCATTCCTTTGGGTGGATGTCTAGGCTATAGTACGACCACACATATTTATTCATTCATCCAGTGCAGGTTTGTCCAACCCTCAGCTCCCGAAGCCAATCTGTGAGACACTGGAGCCACTGTCCAATATGCCGGTCAGACAGATTCGTGAAGTTAAATATTTTGCAAAGGGGCTGCTCCTCAAATCACAGGCCACTCCTCTCACTAGCGAGCCTATCAGCAGAAAATATGAGAGAAACACAGCAACACACCACCCATCAACACATACACCCACTGGCACAGAGACTGGAAGTGTCGCTGACCATCTCATTTTCGAAATGGTCATTTTTATTAATGTCTCATTTTTAAAATTATCAATTAATATTTTGATGTTGCTATATTTTTGGTCAGTAAGTTGTTTCTTTTCGTCATACCCCAACTTTTAAAAAAAATTAATGGTTAATGTTGTGCTGAACATCATCTTCCTGAAATTTGCTCATCGGCCCCTTGAGTGAGAAAATAAAAATGGAATTGTGGCCCAACCCCACGTGAAAAAGTTGGACAAGCCTAACCTAGTGCGTAATAGCAAAATATTTCAAGGTCCAGAAGTGAAATCATGAGGATAAAGTGATGATCAAGAGGATTGTGGTATTCCGAGTGGTGTCAAGCTTCTTGACTATTGTAGCTGCATGTTTGGGGTATTTGCAGAGTAATCTATCTCACTCCTGACTTGTGCCTTGCAAAGAGTAGAGAAGCTTTGAGATGTCAAACGAGCCACTTGCTGCAGAATACTCAGTATCTGATATGTTATAGTAACTATGATATTTATGCAATTTGCCCAGTTGGGTTTTCCTGGTCAATGGTGACTCCTACAATATTGGTGGGGAGTTCAGTGATGGCAATGCCAGTGAATGTCAAGGCGAGGTGGTTAGATTCAGTTTTGTTGGAGATTGTTGTTGCCTGGCACTTGTGTTGTCAGATGTTAATTGCCACAATTAGTCCAAGTCTGGCTGTCATTCAGATTTTATCCACCAGACTATGGCCACATGCATCATTGAAATTTCAATGGCATCAATATTAATCATCAATCAGTTGCACCTCTGACCTAATGGTGAAGGGAACACATTGATGAAGTATTTAAAGATGATTGGGCATAGAATACCCCCTGAGAAGATCCTGTAGAAATATTTTGAGGCATAGTTGTTTAGCCTCCAGCATTCACAACAACCTCCATACCTTATATGACAACTCGATAAAGTCTGGGATGGTGAAAAGACCACACAAATTAATTAATTTTATATTATTTATTGCTCTATGTACAGTACTCTGTTGAAATTACTAAATACATTCATAAAAACTGCTCTACAGCTCAATGCTCCTTTGTTCCACTTTTATATAGAACTCAGGTTAGATGTGTGCATAAAAACTGCTCTACAGCTCAATGCATTTTTGTTCTACTTTTATATAGAACTCAGGTTAGATGTGTGAATTTAGCGGAGAGCAAGTTGTAAATTTGTGTAAAACAGTTTGCATGAAAATTGAAAAATTATATTTTAGGCAGTAACAGCATTAGATACAGTTTACAACATAGTTCAAGCATTTTCATGATAACAGTTCAACTGCAAAAAAATAAACTTTTTTTTTGGTATTTTCACTGTAATTGAATGGCAAAAGTCACAAACCTACAAATTTGTTACAATATACAGCACTGTGCACTGGGAGTACTCCTCCAGAACTCATCATAAGAAAATAACTTTGCTAATATTTTCCCTGGGATGCCGCTCAATACTTGGTTCAGTTCTCTCACACAACTGGCCACTGAAAAGATTAGCACTATGAATATAGATTGCAATATTTTTGTTATGTAAACTTTAGTGCAGAACATTTTCTTATTGTTGAATTATTTACGAAATGAACTGCACTCCAATTTGCTCTTGTGCAGTAAACCTCAAATCTTGCAACAGATGAGATTCCTCTTCAGTGGTCATGGCATGTTCAGCCTCTACAGAAAGATAGAATTTATCTTCTCCAGTACTAAAATAAAGGGAAGAAAGTTGAATGCTTAGTCATCGAGAAATTCACAACCAGCTTGCTGCATTATAATTGCTTTTCTTATAGCCATGGTGAAACCTGAGAATGTTGTAAATTAGCCTTTATAGTGCACCTATAGTGTATATTAACTGACACAGAGATGGTTCTTACTTGAAATACGCTCAAACTGATAGGGAAATAATGACACTCTGGATTAATTTCAATACACAGTTGCAATTATAACAAAACGGAAAGAGCTGACAATGAAGTATTTCCTCAGCTGTCACAAACAGAGCCATATAGCTGTAAATTCATACAGTTCTATCCTAAATAAGCAAATATGCAAAAACATGGATCTTCAATATGGAAGAATGGCAGAAGTCAGATGATTAGCAAATTTTTACTGGATTATGTTCCTAGCTAGTTTTGCTAATAAAGTTTTTGGAGTTTAAACTTTAAAGCCCCCCCAAAATGCTAAATTTTATTGGTGACCAACCTGAGCAAATTTGTGTATTTGTTCCACCACTGCAGCAAACAAGGCACCCACACTTTCATCTATCAAACTCTGCATGTAATGAACTGCTTCCTCATCAGAAAGATCAAGGCGGAATTTGTCCTGGACCTGTAAGTTGGAACAACACTTTTAACTAAACACACCAACAAATGTGCAATTTGTATTAATAGATTTCAAACTTGTTATTTTCATAATTAATGGTAGATAAGAATAATTCACCTAAAAAGTTTAGTACTCTCTTTGTAAGATACAGAATAAAATAGAAAACAAATGCACCACCATTCATTCCAGGATCTTATTTTGTGTTTTCCCTCTGATATCTTAAATTATGATCATAAGCCAAAATTCCTTCACCTATTGGTATCTGTAACAATCCCAAGAGGGATGGGTGTATCCAGCTTTGTTGAATTACAAGTCAATAATCCCTGTTCCCCAAATGAATTTGATAGTTAGTAAGATGTTACATTTAAGAAAATGACATCTACAGTAACTTACACTAACACATAGATGATGGAAAGCTTCACCATTTCCTCACGTGAACAAACGTTTGGAAACGTGCACACGGGAGGGAAAGCCAAACACAAATTTAATAATGGGATATTCTATGGTTATGCCTGAATTTTAAAAAATATCTTCTTTTAAAATAAATGCGCAGGTTTTGCGTACGTAATATCTTCTAGCATGTTAGCACAAAATCTTTAATATGTAAAACGGTAAAATTGCAGAGATTTAAAATTGCATTACTCAACATTACTGGATGTTGCCAACATATCTGCCGCTTGCTTTAAAAAGAGGTAAGCTGCAGACAAAGATGACACACAATTAATTCTACTCAGTTCAAAGGTATATGGGATTGGAGTAGCGACGAAAGATCTCCGTAAAAATAGCAAAAAATTATTCTTGTTCAGCCTGAAATTGCTCTTATGACAAGTTCAAGGCAATATATGGAAGGTTAACAGTTATACGTTCCACAGAACAAGACCCAGTGCATTGGTTATTAAAAACAGACAGGTTGCATCATTATTTTATCAGCATGTCAGGAAAGAACATCCAAGAATGTGTCCTCCTGTAACACCAGAAAATTGTTTGGAAAATTAATCTTCTTCAAAGATAAAAACTAGCTCTCAATTTGTTCCAACAGCCAACACAACTGGTGCCTAACAGGGCACATCAATTACAAACAAATCCAAATTTATAGGGCCCAAAATGTCTGCACAAATAACTATTATGAGAGTGATGGGAAGCCTTCTACTATGGCCACCTTCCACTGTTGCAAGGAAGCTTTATTATTTCACAGTTGAATGAATTGAACAACACAATATGTTCAGAAGAGGCCTTCGGCCCATCAAGTTGATACGTGAAAAACACCTGATCTACCTACCTAGTCCCATTTGCCAGCACTTGGCCTTGAATGTTATGACGTGCCAAGTGCTCATCCAGGTACTTTTTAAAGGATGTGATGCAACCCGCCTCTACCACCCTCTCAGGCAGTGCATTCCAGACCGTCACCGCCCTAAACCTCCTGCCCCTCACCTTGAACTTGTGCCCCTTGAACTGACCATTTAATTAAGGGGAACAACTGCTCCCTGTCCTTCTTGTCCATTCCGCTCATAATCTTGTACACCTCGTGGGCAGCACGGTAGCACAGTGGGAAGCACACTTGCTTCACAGCTCCAGGGTCCCAGGTTTGATTCCCAGCTGAGTCACTGTCTGTGTGGAGTCTGCACAATCTCCCAGTGTCTGCGTGGTTTCCTCAGGGTGCTCCGGTTTCCTCCCACAGTCCAAAGATGTGCAGGTTAGATGGACTGGTCATTCTAAATTGTCCTTAGTGTTGGGTGGGGTTACAGGGATAGGGTGGAAGTATGGGCTTGAGTAGGGTGCTCTTTCCAAGGGACGGTGCAGACTCGATGGGCCGAATGGCCTCCTTCTGCACTGTAAATTCTATGAAATTACAGGGGATCAGCCACCCTCAGTCTTCTCTGCTCCAATGAAAACAACCCAAGCCCATCCAACCACTTTCCGTAACTTCCCAGGCAACATCCTGGTGAAACTCTTTTGCACTTCCTCCCATGAAATCACATCCTTCCTATAATGTGGTGACCAGAACGGCACAAAGTACTCCAGCTGTGGCCTCACCAAGTTTTATACAACTCCAACATGACCTCCCTGCTTTAGTAATCTATGCCTCGATTGATAAGGACAAGTGTTCCATATGCCTTTTTTACCACCCTATTTAACCTGCCCTTCTGCCTTCAGAAATCTATGGAAAAATACGCCAATGTCCCTTTGTCCCTCAGAACTTCCCAGCATCATGCCATTCATAGATTACTCCCTTGTCAAATTATTCCTTCCAACGTGAATCATCTCACTTTCCAGGGTTAAATTCCACCTGTAATTTATCTGCCCTTTTGACCATCCCTTCTATGTCTTCCTGCAACCCAAGACACTCAACCTCACTGTTAACCACTTGGCGAATCTGTGCATCATCCGTAAATGTACTGATCCTACCTCCCACGTGGTCATCTATATGGTTTACATAAATGACAAATAATAGGGGACCCAGCACAGATACCTGTAGTATGCCACTGTCATCACCCTCTGTCTCCTACAACCAAGTCAATTTTGAATCCACTTTATCAAGTCACCTTGAGTGCATTTGCCTTCTTTATAAATCTCCCATGTGGAATCTTGTCAAAGGCTTTACTGAAATCCATGTAAACTACATCAACTGCACTATCCTCATCTACACACTTGATCACTTCCTCAAAAAATTCAATCAAATTTGTTAGGTATGATCCCCCCTCTGACAAAGCCACGCTGACTATTCCTGATCAAACCTTCCCCTTCAAGTGGAGATAGATTCTCTCCTTCATGTATGGGAAAAAAAATTATTTATAACATTTTGCTTGGTAAGAGAGTTCTCCATTTTTGATTTTCTTACAGGTTCACTTTTCATTCTTTCCTTGAATCAGGAAGTAGCGCCTAAAGATGTGGTGCATAAGAGCATCCAGGGGCATTGAAATGAGGAAAAATCAGTATCAGTTGGAACAGGATGTTCTCAGGGATCCTTCAATTAGAATTTAAATGTGTCCTGCACTCGTCCCTTCTCCCACCATAACCAGACAGTATGCTTTTCACTTTCAACATCCTAAAGAGGAAACATTAGTTCAAAAGTGAAACCATTTACTGCCCAGCATCGCCCCAAAAAAGAGGGCAAAGATCAGACAAAGTGCCTCCTTTGTACCATCTCTATGCACTTTAACACACAAAAATTAGATGGCACAAGATTCCCATTTTATCTCTGAAATGCTGTGGCAAAATAGTATATATTGAAATTTTAATTCATTTCCTACACATAATTACCATGCTAGCACTTCTTCTCCATTTTTCATTCAGCTCATCTAAATCAATGTTTAAATTTTAACATGGCAGATGTCTGTATGAGACTAATGAAAATATCTTGGTACAGTGATTACCTCTTACATCTGTCCTACCACATAAACACAGCTTAATCAAAATGTTCTTGTTCTGAACAATACAAAAGTCACCTTCACTTGTACAAAGTGTTTTAGCCATAAAGGTTACATCTTTCACAAGTTGATGGTGGAATCACTTATCAAAATGCTGGAACACAGCATTCAATTTCTATACATCAGCCAAAAGTGCTAAAGTGGATAATCCTATTTGGCCTCCTCCCGAGGACCTGGAAATGAGAGTCGCCAATATAATGACGATTTTGTCATTCCACATATCATTAAGCAGTTGCTGGATGCACTGGACATTGCAAAAGCCCAGGGTTTTAATAAAATCTTGACTTTATGGGCGAGATTCTCCACTCGCGCGCCGGTTGGGAGAATCGCCTGGGCCGCCAAAATTTCCCGGGACGCCGGTCCGACGCCCTCCCGCGATTCTCCCAAGCGACGGGAACGGCCCGGTCGAGTTCCGCGGGCCGCAGGCCGGAGACACCCAAAATGGCGATTCTCCGGCACCCCCGCTATACTCAGGCCCGGATGGGCCGAGCGGCCAGGCCAAAACGGCTGGTTTCCCCCGGCGCCGTCCACACCTGGTCGCTGCCGTCGTGAACGGTGCGTGAACGCTGGGGGGGGGGGGGGCGGTCTGCGGGGGGAGCGAGGGGGGATCCTGCACCCGGGGGGGGACCTCAAATGTGGGGTGGCCCGCGATCGGTGCCCACCGATCGTCGGGCCGTCCTCTCTGAAGGAGGACCTCCTTTCTTCCGCGGCCCCGCAAGATCCGTCCGCCATCTTCTTGCGGGGCGGACTTAGAGAGGACGGCAACCACGCATGCGCGGGTTGGCGCCGGCCAACCCACGCATGCGCGGATGACGCCAGTTATGCGGCGCGGCCGCGTCATATATGCGGCTCCGCCTTTACGCGGGCGACAAGGCCTGGCGCGTGTAGATGACGCGGCCCCGATCCTAGCCCATTGTCAGGGCCTGAATCGGTCGGGATTGGGGCCGTTTCGCGGCGTCGTGAACCTCGACGGCGTTCACGACGGCGCGGCCACTTTGGCGTGGGAGTGGAGAATCCCGCCCTATATGCCAGGTCTAGCTGCCACCAACCCAAACTGCTCCAGTACAGCTAGGACAATACACAAGTAAAATGTTGTTCAGGTATGTCCTTAACATAGCAAAAATAAACAATAACCTCCACAGTTAATTACAACCCTAGCAATCGTTAACAAAAGGATTCATCAATTCTACCATCAAGCCAAACCTACTCCAGTTACAAGCTCATTGGCAGCCTAGCTCCGAGGAGTTAAAAGTAGCCATCTTTTATGTGAAAGTAACAAACAGCTTCAGTCACAATCCACGAGGCCCCAGAAAATTTGAGGTCGGGGGGTGGGGGGAGGAGTTCATGCAAGGATGTGCGCTCAGTCCTCTACTGTACTCCCTGTACACACACGACTATGTGGCGCGGTTCAACTCCAATTCAACCTATAAGTTTGCAGATGATACGACTGTGGTGATTCGTATCTCAAACAATGACGAATCAGACGACAGAAGGGAGACAGATCACTTGGTTGCGTGGTGTACCAAAAACAACCGCTCTCTAAATGCTGGAAAAACCAAGGAACTGATCATCGACTTCAGGAAGCCTAGCACGACACACACCCCTGTCTACATCAATGGCTCTGAAGTAGAGATGGTCGATAGCTTTAAGTTCCTGGGGGCCACCATCATCAACAGTCTGTTCTGGTCCACTCACCTTGATGCAACAATCAAGAAAGCCCAACAAGGTCTCTACTTCCTACGGAAGCTAAAGAAATTCGGCATGTCTGCATCGACTCTCACCAACTTCTACAGAAGTGCCATAGAGAGCATCCTATCCGGCTGCATTACAGTTTGTATGGCAACCGCTCGGCCCAAGACAGCAAGAAACTGCAGAGTGTGGTGAACTCAGCCAAACGCATCACACAAGCTTGCCATCCTCCCATTGATTCTGTATACACCTCCCGCTGCCTCAGAAAGGCAGACAGCATGTTAGAGACCCCTCACACCCAGGCTTTGCCCTCTTCCAGACCTTTCCATCAGGCAGAAGATACAGACGTCTGAGGATCCGCACATCCAGACACAGGAACAGCTTCTTCCCCACAGTTACTAGACTCCTCAACGACTCTCCCTTGGACTGATCTGTTCCCTGTAAGAACACTATTCACGGCACCCTATGCTGGCCTTGCTCCGCACTGTAACTAATCACTATTTGTTGATGCACCACTGTCAACGTACTCTGTCGATTATTCTTTTGTCTTTTATGTACAAACTGGGTACGTTCCTTTGGCCGCAGAAAAATACTTTTCACTGTACTTCGTTACATGTGACAATAAATATCAATCAATCAAATGAAAGGACACTCCAGTGGTTTTAGTCAAAGCGCGGGATCCTTCACTGACAAATCTAGAATAAACTTTATTCTTCACTCTCTCGTCATAAAACATCAAGACTTTGGACAATATCCAGGCTTGCTTCACAACTAGTAGGTAACATTCTCATAATACAAGTACCATTATACAAGACCATCTCCAACAAGATATCAATTAATCACCGACTCCTAATCTTCAATTACACCACCAGCTTCACAAGGCAATTTAGGATGGGCAATACTTGCAGTTTTGCCAGCGTGCCCATATCCTGGGAGTAATTATTTGAAAAAAGCGGTCAACTTGATTCAAATTTTTCATTTCTCCTTGTTTAAAAAGTGACTGAACACTTTCTCTTCTGTAAGGGTTCATTAAGTACAAGTGGCAGTTACTGACTGTTTAAATGCACCTTAATGTCAACAGAATTATTACATCTCTCTACATGCCAGTAGCAGTTTTTATTTATCAATTAAAACTCTTCCTTACAATGTAGTAGCCACAATGCAATAAGTAAAGAATGTGTGGGGAAAAATAAATTTGTTTTTGGCAGAGTGAAATACATAATACATCAGATTAAAATGATTTTGGGAATTCACCTTCCTCATGTCTGAAAAAAATTTAAGGATGTGACAAATAAAACTGGAAAGGGTTACATTTACATAAGGTTTAAAATCAATCTCACTTAAAAGGTAATAAATACTCATAAAACAGCATATTGATTTGGATCCAAAAGAATTAGATTTTATTTAGTGTATTAGAATAATTGTATTATCTATAATTGAGATTGTCAAGTTTAAAAGAAAATATTATACACTGGTAAGCAAATTCAACTACTTGTTTCAAGATTACCTTTTTCACAGTCTTGTCAGGCTCCAAAGCAATGTCTGGAATATTGGCATCTACCATTAGCGAGAACAGATTCAGAATTAGATTAGAATATCTGGAAGAGGAATAAATATTTTGTTGATAATGGATGCTGAACAGTCGACTTTGCATTAACAACAGTCTCAAATATTTATTTCAACCTGCAAATTACTTCTGACTCTGCAGGAGAAGAGTTAATTTAAGTATTTGCGACTTTGCACAATATTAAGTAATAAAAAGGGCTGTTGTATAAGATTTTAGATCAATAAGTAGTGTATAGAACAACATCAAAGTTCAGGGATCAGACTATAGGATCAAAGTTGGAATCATTAAAAATAGTAAATTCAGTAACAGCTGAATATATAGTTATATTCAGTTATAAATAATGAAAGGCTTTGTCATACAGGAATTTCTGCTGTGCTGTATAGGTTTTTCTAAAAGTAGTTACTGTCATGCCTCATGTTTTTGTTGTTCAGAAATATACAAATTGTTTAAAGATTAGAAAGGTCCAACCATGGTGTCCAGAATTGCAATATTTCAGATACATCTAATAAACTCTTAAACAGCAACAAAATCACCTTTATTGACTGCATTTGATACCAATTAGTGCAATTATGTAAAAGATCCATTTTATTCGCAACCTGCTTGAATTTTGTTACCTGCCTCCTACTTTTGGATAACCCACAAACTTCAGAATTGTTTGGGTGCAGGAGGAGGCCATTTGGCCTATATTGTCTGCACCAGCTTTCCAAATGAACATCATGACTTTGTGCCATTCCCCTGGACATCATGTAATCATCTAATGCCCTCTTGAATGTCTCAAACACACTTCTAGGCAGTGCATTCTAGACCAGAACCACTCATTTTGTGAAAAAGTTTTCTCACATCACATTTGCTTCTTTTGAAAATCACTTCAAATCTGTGCCCTCCCATTCTTTATGCTTTTATGAGCGGGAACAGTTTCTATCTATCCTGACTTGCCCTGTCATGGCTTTCAACATCACTATCAAATCTCCTCTCAGCCGTCTTCTCCTTAAGATGATCAGTCCCAACCTCTCTAAACTATCCTCATAACAGATGTTTCACATCCCTGGTACCATTCTTGTAATCCTCTTCTGCATTCTCTCCAATGCATTCACATCCTTCCTATAGTGTGGCGCCCAGAACTGTGCACAGCTGAGGTCTAACCAGTATCTTGTAGAAGTTCAGCATGACCTCTTGCTCTTGTATTCCTCCTATTCTCCAATTAATAAAGGCCAGAACATTATATACTTTATTAACTGCTCCCTCCACCTGTCCTGCCACCTTCAATGATCTGTGCACATATACACCAAGATCCCTCTGCTTCTCATTTACCCCTTATTTTGCATTGTCCACCCAAGTTCTTCCTACTAAAATGCATCACCTCATACTTCTCCACATAGATTTCATCTGACACCTATCTGCCCACTCCACCAACTTTGTCTATGTCCTTTTGAAGTTCTTCACTGTCCTCTTCACAGTTTACAAAATACTTCCAAGTTTTGTGTCATCCGCAAACTTTGAAATTGTCCCCTGCACACAAGATCTAGATCGTTTATATCAGGAAAAGCAAGGGTCCCAATGCCGACCCCTGGGAACGTTCCACCACTACAAGCTTTTCTCTAGCAAAAAAGTGTCCATTGAACATTATGTACTGATTCCATTATTCAGTCAATTTTGCATCCATGCTGCTACTGTCCCTGTTATTGCATGAGCTATAACTTTTCTCAAGTCTGTTGTGTGGCACCATATCAAATGCCTTCTGAAAGTTCATGTACACTACATCAACAGCATTACTCTCATCAACCCATTCTGTTACCTGCTTAAAACTCCAGCAAGTTAGTTAAACGCGATTTCCCCGTTATGGATTTCCTCCCTGAAAGATGTGCTGGTAGGTAATTTGGACATTCTGAATACTCCCTCTGTGCACCCGAACAGGTGCCGGAATGTGGTGACTAGGAGCTTTTCACAGTAACTTCATTGCAGTGGTAATGTAATTACTTGTGACAATAAAAGATTATTATTATTATAAGAAATCCATGCTGGTTCTACCTAATCAACAGACATTTTTCCATTCGACTATTAATTCTATCCTGGGTAATTGTTTCGAGACACTTTCCTACCACTGATGTTAATCTGACAGGCCTGTATTTGCTGGGCTTATCCTTACAACATTTTTTGAACAAAGGTGTATACCCTTGCAATTCTCCAGTCCTCTGTCACCTCCCGAGTCCAGAGAAGACTGGAAGATTATGGCCAGTACCCACTCTCACTTCCTTCAATATCCTCAGATGCATCTCATCCTGTTCTGGTGCCTTGTTGATTTTCAGTACCGATAGTCTATCCAATACTTCCTCCTCATCAGTTTTGAACCCTTCGAGGAACAGTTTCCTCATGTCTCACCATGTCCTCCTGGGTAGCATCTACTTCCTTGGTAAATAAGTATTCATTTTGCAAAGTATTCACTTAATACCTCAGCCATGCCCCAGAATCCAAATGTAAATTTCATTTTAGGTCCCTAATTGGACCTACTCCTTTTACCACCCTTGTACTACGTATTTATTTAGTTATTTTTTAATTTTCCCAATTAAGGGGCAATTTAGCATGGCCAATCCACTTATCCTACAAATCTTTGGGTTGTGGGGGCTGAGACCAATGCAGACAAGGGGAGAACGTGCATATTCCACACAGTGACCCGGTCCGGTATCGTACCCGGGTCCTTGGCGCCTTGAGGCAGCAGTGCTAAGCATTGCGCCACCGTGCCGCCACCCTTTTACTATTTATATGCCAACAGAAGACTTTGGGATTCCTTTATTTTGGCTGACAGACTTTTCATGATCCCTCTTCACTTCTCTAATGTGCTTTTTCACCTCTCCTCTGAACCTTCTGCATTCCTCTTGGTTCTCAACTGTATTTTCTACCTGACACGTGTCATATGCACATTTTGTCTTCCTTATTTTAATTTCAATCCCTTTTTCTCATCCAGAGAGCTCTGGATATGTTTCCCCTACCTTTCCTATTGAAGGGAATACTTTGTCTGTGTCCAGAGCATTCTTGTTTTGAAAGTAGCCCATTGTCTAGTTACACCTTTTCCCATAAACCTTTCGTTCCGGGGCAGCACGGTGGCACAGTGGTTAGCACTGCTAACGGGGTCCCAGGTTCGATCCCGGCTCTGGGTCACTGTCCGTGTGGAGTTTGCACATTCTCCCTGTGTTTGCGTGGGTTTCGTCCCCACAACCCAAAGATGTGTAGGGTAGGTGGATTGGCCACACTAAATTGCCCCTTAATTGGGAAAAATGAATTGGGTACTCAAAATTTATTTTAAATTTTAACCAGTTTAACCGGCCCAACTCTGTTCTTGCCTCACTGAAGTTGGCTATCCACCAATTTATTATTTTTATCCTGGATTGCCCATTATCCTTCTCCATCATCATCCTAAAACCTTAGAATACAATTACGACCGTCTCCTAAATGTTCTCCCACTGTCACTTGGACCTACTTGGCCCATCTCATTTCCACGAACCAGATCCAACAATGTATCCTTTCTTGTTGGACTAGACTGTAGGAAATTTTCCTAACCATAATCGAAGAACATTTGCCCCTCTCTGCCCTTTATACTACCACTGTTCCAGTCTACATTCGGGTAATTAAGGTCTCCCATCACAACTACTTTATAACATTTGCATTTCTCTGTAATTTTCTTGCAGATTTGTTCTTCTCACTAGTTGGCAGTCTGCAGACTACTCCGAGCAACATAATTCTGTCCTTGAACCCTCAAAGACATCCTCTTTCTCCAGCACTGCAATGCTCTCCTTAACCAATACCACCACGGCTCCCCTTTTCCTGAACACATTTTAACCAGAAATATTTAACACCCAGTCTTCCCCTTCCTTGTGCCAGGTTCGGTTATCGCCACAACACAATATTCCCACATAGGAATATGCGCCCGTTACTTCCTAATCTTATTTCCTATACTTTGTGCTTCCACATACATGCACTTAGCAATGGATTATTCAAGTTAATCATAGCAAGAGTCTGAAGATAAATCTTTTGTTACCTTGCTTGAAATCTCTTCCTTCCTAAAAAGATGACATTTCTGGCTACCTATCATTTTTTAGGAAGTTAATTCTCCAACTACAACTTCTTCAGAAAGACACTTTTCAAACTAACAAATTTACATTTCAACATCTTACCGTACTTGTGATAAGCTAATGTGAAACATTATCAAAAACTATCCGCATTCCCTCTTTACCATGTCAAGTAACAATTCAAGCTTTATTTAATAAGGACCCTTAATTCCATGGATATTGAATGACTACCATTTAACAAATTATCTTTCACCCACGAGAACTAAATAGTATAGGGGGTGATCACTTGGTTCTCTGCACTTTTCAACTCATGAGTCCGATCTATTTCTGCTCCATAAAAATGCACTTCTTTTAGTCAGTGATTTTATCTGTCATTTTCTTGATTTAACCAGCCATTAATTATTTCTGCTGCAAATCAATTGCTCAACAAAGCTTTTACACTTATTTCATGTGGGTAATCATATGCTTATTTCACATTAGTGTACAAACACTTTGTCTCCTTATCTTTATTTCTCTATTAATGTTGTCATTTGTTTCTTCTCCTTTTCCCTCAATATATACTTGTGACAACTTTTATTTGTGGCAAACAATGCCCTATTAGACAGCTATTAGGCTGTTTACCTCATTGGCACGTGAGACAAAGTGAGACTGAGGGGTGAGCCGGGAGAATAAAAGAGCGTAAAAAAGAGTGAGACTGAGAACCGAGTGTTAGCTTGGAGATTGGAGTTCATGAGGTGACATCAGGATTAAAAAGTGACGCGGGGCAAGTGGAAGCAGCTGACTGGGTGAGTATGGTGTCAGTTCAGTATTTACTATTTTTATCGCTTGTAGTTTGTAAGGTCTATATTTTGTGGTCTATAGTTTGTGAGGGCTATATTCTGTAGTAACAAGGAACAGGAAAGAAGGGCCCTGAGAGTAATTGATATTATTTGGTTTCAAGTATCTTCCAAAAGGTTTGAAGGGGTAAGTCATGGCAGGAGCGCTCAAAAGCCGTGGTGTGGTCCTCCTGCTCTATATGGGAAGCCGGGAACATTTCTAGTGCTCACGGCCAGCATGTGTGCAGGAAGTATCGTTTAAAAAAGAAAAAATCTTTGTTAGTGTTACAAGTAGGCTTACATTAGCACTGCAATAAAGTTACTATGAAAATCCCCTAGTCGCCACACTACGATGCCTGTTTGGGTACACGGAGAAAGAATTCAGAATGTTCAATACACCTAACAAGCACGTTTTTCGGGACTTGTGGGAGGAAACCGGAGCACCCGGAGGAAACCCACGCAGACACGGGGAGAACGTCCAGACTCGGCACAGACAGTGACCTAAGCCGGGAATCGAACCCGGGTCCCTGGCGCTGTGAAGCAACAGTGCCAACCTTGCCGCTCTCGGCCCGGATTTTGGAACTGGAGCAGTGGATGAGGACACTGCAGTGCATCCGTGAGGCAGAGTGTATCATGGATAGCATGTATAGACGAGTGGTCACTGTGTAGGCCAAGACTCCACAGGCTGGCAGGGAATGGTGATGACCAGGCAGAGCAAGAGGACTAAGCAGGCAGTGCATAAGTCTCCTGTGGCCATTCCCCTGCAAAACAAGTGATACTTTAGTCTCAGTGGAAAGCAGCAGCCAAATTTGCTGGCTCTGCTGCACAGAGGAGGAGTAAAACGTGTGGCAGTGCAATAGTTAAGGGGGATTAAATTGTAAGGGGAATAGATAAGCTTTTCCTTGGCTGCAAACTCCAGGATGGTATGTTCCCTCTTGGGTGGTAAGGGTAAGGATATCTCAGAGGGGCAACAGGACACTCTGGAGGAGGAGGGTGAACAGCCAGTGGTGGTGGCACACATTGGTACAAACGACAGGTTAAAAAAGGGATGAAGTGGTTCCGGGTGCGGCGATGACCAGCTAAGTCGCATGTTTCGGCACCTCCCGTTTTAACGGACTTTTGGGCTCTTATCGGGAGCCCCAACGGCAATTTTCGAAGGCTAAACCCACTGTGAGGCGACATAGAAGGGAGTCCCCCCGGATGTGAATGGACAGAAGAGATAATAGTGGCCAGATTGCGGAGGATCCTCTGGAGCAGCGGCAAAGAAGGGAAGTGAGAAGCAAGATGGCGGTGAAGGGAGGCCAGTTGGGAGTTCCTCCGGCGATGTGTGGAGGAGCTCAAGGAGGAGGTGCCGATGCTGCAGGCGATTGAGGGGTTAAAGGAGGCGCAGAAGACCCAAGAGATGGAGCTCCGTGGAGTGAAGGCAAAAGCTGCCGAGAATGAGGACGAGATACAGGGCTTGGTGGTGAAGACGGAGACGCACGAGGCACTACATAAGGTGTATCGAGAGACTGGAAGCCCTGGAAAATAGCTCGAGGAGGAAGAACTTAAGAATCTTGGGACTTCCCAAAGGGGCAGAGGGAGCCGACGTTGGGGCGTATGTGAGCACGATGCTTCATACCTTAATGGGAGCCGAGGCCCCGACGGGCCCCCTGGAAGTGGAGGGAGCGTATCGAGTCCTCGTGAGAAGACCAAAGGCAGGAGAAATACCTCGAGCAATAGTGGTGAGGTTCCACCGCTACAAGGACAGGGGTGGTGGCACACAGATGGTCCTGAGATGCGCGAAAAAGACACGGAGCAGCAGGTGGGAGAACGCGGTGATCCGCGTGTATCAGGATTGGAGTGCGGAGGTGGCGAGAAGGAGGGCGAGTTTCAATCGGGCAAGACTGTGGGTTACATACCAGGGCAAACACCACTACTTCGAGGCGGCAGAAGAGGCGTGGACATTTATTGAAGAGGAGAAGTTGGACTAGATTGGAGAAAGAGTGTTTGAAATGAAGTAGTGAGGTGGTGGTAAGGGACTGTGAATCAGATGGGGGAAAATTTTCTTTCCCCTCGAAGGGGGGGGACACGAAGAAATGTGGGTGCCAGTGGGGAAGGGGAGGGGGAAGGAGAGAGGGAGCTGCGCCATCAGGGGCGGGGGCGAGAGGGAAGCGCGGGCTTTGTTCCCGCGCTATGGAAATTGTGGCGGGAAAAGGGGGCGCAGGAAGGAGGTGGCCTCACATAATGGGAGGCTAAGGATAAACGGGGGAAGCAGAGGTCAGCCAAAGTTTGCTGACTTCCGGAAGCAAGGTCGGGATGGGAGGGCGCCGTTGGGGGGATAAGCAGGTGCGTGGGAACCGGGCGAGGAGCTGGTCTAAAAAAGGGGATGGCTAGTCGACGAGGGGGGGGGGGGGTAAAGAGCCCCCCAACCCGGTTGATCACGTGGAACATGAGAGGGTTGAATGGGCCGATTAAGAGGGCAAGGGTACTTGCGCACCTAAAGAAGCTAAAGGCAGACGTGGTCATGCTTCAGGAGACGCACCTGAAACTGGCGGATCAGGTCAGATTAAGAAAAGGATGGGTGGGGCAGGTATTCCACTCGGGCTTGGATGCGAAATCCACTCGGGCTTGGATGCGAAAATAGAGGGGTGGCAATACTGGTGGGGAAACAGGTATTGTTTGAGGCGAAGACTATGGTGGCGGATAGTGGGGGTAGATACGTGATGGTGAGTGGCAGATTGCAAGGTGAGGCGGTGGTGCTGGTGAATGTATATGCCCCAAACTGGGATGACGTGAACTTTATGAAGCGTATGTTGGGGCGCATCCCGGACCTGGAGATGGGAAAGTTGGTAATGGGGGGGGTGGGGGACGGACTTCAATACGGTGCTGGACCGGTCCAGATCTAGGACCGGGAGGAGGCCGGCAGCGGCCAAGGTGCTTAAGGGCTTTATGGAGCAGATGGGAGGAGTGGATCCATGGAGATTTACTAGGCCAAGGAGTAAAGAGTTTTCCTTCTTCTCCCATGTCCACAAAGTGTACTCCCGGATAGACTTCTTTGTCCTGGGAAGGGCGCTGATCCCGAAGGTGGCAGGAATGGAGTATTCGGCTATAGCCATTTCAGATCATGCCCCACATTGGGTAGATCTGGAAGTAGGAGAGGAAAAGGAACAGCGCCCACTCTGGAGATTAGATATGGGACTGTTGGCGGACGAGGGGGTATGTGTAAGGGTGAGGGGATGTGTTGAAAGGTACCTAGAGATTAATGATGATGGAGAGGTCCAGGTGGGAGTGGTCTGGGAGGCGCTGAAGGCGGTGGTTAGAGGGGAGCTGATCTCCATAAGGGCCCATAAGGGGAAACAAGAGGGTAAAGAAAGGGAGAGATTGTTGAGGGAGATTTTGAGGGTGGATAGGCAATATGCGGAGGCTCCAGATGAAGGGCTATACAGGGAAAGACGGAGATTGCACACGGACTTTGACTTGTTGGCCACGGGTAAGGCGGAGGCACAATGGAGGAAGGCACAGGGAGTGCAGTATGAATATGGAGTGAAGGCGAGCCGGCTGCTGGCCCAACAACTTAGGAAGAGGGGGGCGGCGAGAGAGATCGGAGTGGTTAGAGACGAGGAGGGAAAGATGGAACGGGGAGCGGAGAGGGTGAACGGGGTGTTTAAGGTATTTTACGAGAGGCTATATAAGGCTCAACCCCCGGAAGGGAAAGAGGGAATGATGCGTTTCCTAGACCAGCTGGAGTTTCCGAAGGTTGAGGAACAGGAGATGACAGGACTGGGAGCGCAGATTGAGGTGGAGGAGGTGGTAAAAGGAATTGGGAACATGCAGGCAGGGAAGGCCCCGGGACAGGATGGGTTCCCGGTGGAGTTCTATAGGAAATACGTGGACCTGCTGGCCCCACTTATGACGAGAACCTTTAATGAGGCTAGGGAAATGGGGACACTACCCCTGACGATGTCGGAGGCGCCGATATCGCTGATCCTGAAAAGAGACAAGGACCCGCTGCAGTGCGGGTCATACAGGCCTATTTCCCTCTTGAATGTAGATGCCAAGCTTTTGGCCAAGGTGATGGCGACGAGGATAGAGGACTGTGTCCCTGGGGTGGTGCATGATGATCAAACGGGGTTTGTTAAAGGGAGGCAATTGAATGCTAATATACGGAGGCTGCTGGGGGTGATGATGATGCCCCCACCGGAGGGGGAGGCGGAGATAGTGGTGGCGATGGATGCAGAGAAAGCATTTGATAGAGTGGAGTGGGACTACCTGTGGGAAGTACTGAGGAGATTTGGATTTGGAGAGGGGTTCATTAGATGGGTTCAGCTCCTGTACAGGGCCCTGGTGGCAAGTGTGATTACAAATAGGCAACGATCTGACCACTTCCGACTATATAGGGGTACAAGACAGGGATGTCCCCTGTCCGCGTTACTGTTTGCGTTGGCAATTGAGCCACTGGCCATAGCGCTGAGGGGCTCTAGGAAGTGGAGGGGGGTACTTAGAGGAGGAGAAGAGCATCGGGTGTCATTATACGCGGATGATTTGTTGTTGTATGTCGCGGACCCAGTGGAGGGGATGCCTGAGATAATGCAGACACTCAGGGAGTTTGGAGAATTTTCAGGATATAAATTGAATATGGGGAAGAGTGAACTGTTTGTGATGCACCCTGGGGAACAGGGCAGGGGAATAGACGATTTACCATTGAGGAGGGTAACAAGGGATTTCCGGTATTTAGGGATCCAGGTGGCCAGGAACTGGGGAACCTTGCATAAGCTTAACTTGGCACGACTGGTAGAGCAGATGGAAGAGGACTTTAGGAGGTGGGACATGGCGCCCCTGTCATTGGCTGGCAGGGTGCAGGCGGTTGAAATGGTAGTCCTTCCGAGGTTTCTTTTTGTGTTTCAGTGCCTCCCTGTACTGATTACAAAGGCCTTTTTTAAGAAGGTGGACAAGAGTATTATGAGCTTTGTGTGGGCTGGAAAGACCCCAAGAGTAAAGAGGGGGTTCCTGCAGCGCAGTAGGGACAGAGGGGGACTGGCACTGCCGACTCTAAGTGATTATTATTGGGCCGCCAACGTGTCAATGATATGTAAGTGGATGAGGGAAGGGAAAGGAGCGGCGTGGAAAAGATTGGAGATAGCGTCCTGTAGGGGAACTAGTCTGAAAGCACTGGCGATGGCGCCGTTACCGTTCTCCCCGAAAAAATACGCCACAAACCCAGTGGTGGTGGCAGCTCTGAAAATTTGGGGGCAGTGGAGACGACATAAGGGAGTGACGGGTGCCTCAGTGTGGTCCCCGATAAGGAACAACCATAGGTTCGTCCCGGGAAGGATAGATGGGGGATTTAAATCTTGGCAGCGAGTAGGAATTGCGAAATTGAAGGACTTGTTCTTAGACGGGATGTTCGCGAGTCTGGGAGCACTGACAGAAAAATATGGGTTGCCACCTGGGAATGCATTTCGCTATATGCAAGTGAGGGCATTTGTGAAGCAACAGGTGAGGGAATTTCCGCAGCTCCCGGCGCAAGAGATCCAGGACAGAGTGATTTCAGGGGCATGGGTGGGTGATGGTAGGGTGTCAGATATATATAGGGAAATGAGAGACAAGGGGGAGACGATGGTAGAGGAGCTGAAGGGAAAATGGGAGGAGGAGCTGGGGGAAGAGATTGAGGGGGGGCTGTGGGCAGATGCCCTAAGTAGGGTAAACTCTTCGTCCTCGTGTGCCAGGCTCAGCCTGATACAATTCAAGGTTCTACACAGGGCACATATGACTGGAGCAAGGCTGAGTAGATTTTTTGGAGTGGAGGATAGGTGCGGGAGATGCGCGGGAAGCCCGGCGAACCACACCCACATGTTTTGGTCATGTCCGGTATTGCATGGGTTCTGGGTGGGTGTGGCAAAAATGATTTTAAAGGTGGTGGGGGTCCGGGTCGAACCAGGCTGGGGGTTGGCTATATTTGGGGTTGCAGATGAGCTGGGAGTGGAGGCGGCGAGAGAGGCCGATGTTTTGGCCTTTGCGTCCCTAGTAGCCCGGCGAAGGATTCTACTTATGTGGAAAGAAGCTAAGCCCCCGGGTGTGGAGGCCTGGATCAATGACATGGCAGGGTTCATAAGATTGGAGCGGATAAAGTACGCACTAAGAGGTTCGGCTCAAGGGTTCACCAGGTGGTGGCAACCGTTCCTCGACTATCTCGCAGAGCGATAAGGGAAAAAAGGAAAGGTAGCAGCAGCAACCCAGAGGGGGTGGGGGCTCATTTGGGTCCTCAGGGGTTTTATGTGTGTGTTTATATATTAGTTATTTATATTAGATGTTACGAAGTTACTATTTTAGTTACTATTTCTGTTGTTTCTTATTTTGTTGTTGGCAGATGCCGTTAGTTAGCATATTATTTATTTAAAAAAAGATCAATGTATATATTATTACAAAGTTGTAAAATGGAAAATTTTTGTTTGATCGAAAAACTTTAATAAAATATATTTATAAAACAAAAGGGATGAAGTCCCTGAAAGCAGAATATAGGGAGTTAGGAAGTAAGTTGAAAAGTAGGACCACAAAATGTAGTGATCTCAGGATTACTACCAATGCAGCGTACTAGTCAGACCAGAAATAGCAGGATATATCAGATGAATAAGTGGCTGAAGAGATGGTGCGAGGGGAAATTTTTCAAATTCCTTGGACATTGAGACTGGTACTCCTGGAGGTGGGACCAGAACAAACTAGATGGATTATACCTGGGCAGGACAGGACAGATGTTCTCCTGGGCAGGATGGGACAAATGTTCGCGAGAGAGTATTTGCTAGAGTGGTTCAGGAGGGTTTAAACTAAAATGGCAGGGGGATAGGAACCTATGCAAGCAGTCAGAGGAGGGGAAAAAACACAGGCAAGAGCAAAAAACAGAGGGTGCGGTTCAGCAGACAAAAGTTAAAGTCTGCCTTTGGGCCTGTATGGAGAGGTGTTTTGCTGCAGTGCCGAGATTCACTCCGTTATTCACCAGCACTCTTGCCGGTTTTTTATGCCCAGGGGAGTTTCTTCCCGCCAAGGCCACACTTCAGTTGATCGGCTCCTCACAGACCATTGTGAACAGCAGCTTTGGTCTCTACATACACCCCCCCCCCCCCTCCCCACCCCCCGCTTTCAGGGCAGCCCCCCTCTTCCCCCTCATCACCCTCCCACCTTCTCTAGGCCCCTGGAACCACATCCCCTTCCATGAACCCACCCCCTCCAATTTGCAAAAAAACCTGACCCCGATACCTAGCACCCATGCCCCCTGGAAATGGTACCCGGGGCAGCACTGCCAGGGTCGGTGGCACTTCCAGGTTCTAGGCTGGCAGTGCAAGGTGCCCAGGCTCCAGGGACCATCCTGCCCTGTCCCCGATCATCTTGGGGTCTCAAATAACCTGCAAGACCCCCCCTCCCTCACCTCCGAAGTGCCGTTACGCCTGGTCCACGTTTGTGCAAAACGGCACCCTGGCGATGCTTTGCAGGCATGGCCGTTCACTCCCGGGCGATGGGTGAATCCGGGTATTCAAATGAATCTAATGGCACGATCCAGATCTATTAAGTCGCCTCTCATCCTCCTCTGCTCCAAAGAGAAATGCCCTAGCTCCCTCAACCTTTCCTGGTAAGACCTAACCTCCAAACCAGGCAGCATCCTGGTAAATCTCCTTTGAAAAGGAATAATGGCAATCGAGTTGCGTGAGGCCCTTTGGGGATACATGACCATAATATGACAGATTTCTTCATCAAAGGATGGAGAGGGAATTTTACACACTAATCTCGTGTCCAAATGAACCACACTCACTAGCCCCCCTCATCAATTCTACAAGTTACATCATAAGATTTCTTCACCCAGAGAGTGGTGAGCCTGTGAAATGTGAAACCACAGAAAGTAGTTGCAGCTAAAACATTGTATGTTTTCAAGAAGCAGTTGGCAGTAGCTCGTGGAGCTAAAGGATCAAAGGATATGGGGAGAAAAGCTTGAACAGGTTACGGAGTTGGATAATCAGCCATGATCATAATGAATGGCAGAGCAGACTTGCTGGGTGGATTGGCCTACTCCTGCACCTATGTTTTTATGTTTAACTTATTAGTCTCAGTGATTGATGTAGTTATTGATTTCTTCTTTTCTTCCAACTTTATTAAAATGGCTTTTCCTCGGTTTCAGTGAAGGTATATACTCAAATCACCCTCATCGGCTTTTTTTCTTTACCAATTCTGAATGACCCGTTGTGTTTCCAGTATTTTGTTTATATTCAGAATTGACAATGTTTTGCTTTTTAATCATTTTAAGTGTTGATTTGATTTAACTCAGTATTTCAAAGGATATTCTTTTCAAAGTTATGCGGGAAAAGATAAGTCAAACAGTAGGGTTTACTTGTACACCAGGATGAGGTTTCTTCAGTCCACTATTTACTCCTAATCGGTCATGGAAATAATCAAGTGCCTGATTCAATTGACTCAAAGCAGCTCCATTTGACAAAATGCTGCACAGGAATTAGGACTCACTGGTAACATTTTTGTAACATGTCACCAACATGCTTGTTTTGGACCACTTGCTCAATCTGCTATACTCTAATAGTTTGTAAAATATTTATTAAAACAGTATTCAAATTTGGATGGTTTTATAAATATATCAATGGATTTTTACTGAAATTACATAAAATTAAAAGGAGGAAGAAGACAGGGAGTACAGAATGCCAGACTAATGTATCACTTAAAAGTGCAATATTTACTCAAATAAATTAACTATCTGAAAACATGCAGGTATAGATAAGAGACAAGGGGGATTTTCTGCTCTGGTTTTCAGTGGGCGGGAAAGCCAGAGGTGGCGGAGAATCTAACGGGTTCCAAACGCCATTTTCACCGAGTGGATTTCCCATTGAGATAGTTCCTGTCCCCGTCAATGACATAATGGGGTTCCCACCATCAAAGCTCAGGAAGCCCATTACCATATATTTGAATGTAATTCGCAGTCTCTCACTCTATTATCTCCACCATGTAAATTCCACATCACTCCAGTGGGGTTTACAACAGGTCAAGACCATCCAGGACCTGGCAAAAAGACTCTGCTGGGGGCGCACAGCTAAATACAGCCCCCAAGGGTAAGAGGGCCAAGTCCAGGCAGTAACCCCCTCCCCCCCCCCCCTCCCCCTCCGGCCTTTATGTTGTTTTTTTTAAGATCAGGGTGCCTTTTTTGTCAAGAGCTAACATTGCTGGCAGGGCAGGTTCATTCAAAGACTCCCCAGCCAGCGTGACATGGGGCCCGCCTCCAGGATTTCTTTTGACTAAATGTCATAGGAAAAACTGGCAGTGGAGCTGGCGGGCTACATTCCGCTTTTTCCCCCCACCCCCCCTCCCCGAGTTGACATCTAGTCAAAAAAATGAGGTGGAGCTACCACCTGGAGAAAATTCCGCCTTTAGAAACCGACTTTCTGGTTACCACCTTGCTACATCATTATTATCGGATACAATTTGCACCTGTTAACTTAAGTAACTTCTACTCAAGAAAGTTTACTCAAAATGGCACGGTGGCGCAGTGATTAGCACTGCTGCCTCACGGCGCCGAGGACCCAGGTTCGAACCCGGCCCCGGGTCACTGTCTGTGTGGAGTTTGCACATTCTCCCCATGTCTGTGTGGGTTTCACCCCCACAACCCAAAGATGTGCATGGTAGGTGGATTTGATACACTAAATTGGTTACTCTAAATTTATAAAAGAAAAGAAAGTTTAATTAATAGACAAGTGTGATCCCAATTCAGTGATAGCCTCAAAAGCTCATGGGTTCATGCGCGTGATCTAGGATGACACTTCAATACAGTACTGGGGAACTGCTGCACTGGTGGAGCTTTTGCATTTCAGAGGATACATCAAACGCAGGCCCCATATTCCCTCTAAAGTCGGACATAATTGATCCACTTATCTCAAGTTAATTCGCTACTATTTGTGGGACACAGCGGTGTGCAAAATGGCTGCCACTTTTACCTAGGCACTTCAAAAGTACTTAACTAATTGTGAAGCACATTTGGCATGTCATTCGGGAGGTGAAAAGTGTTCCGTCAATGAAACCCTTTGCTTTTCAATTTGATTTAAATAACTTCCACTTGAAGCTAGACAGTGCTACATTTGCAAACTAGGGAATTCTACAACTGCGAAGGCTTTTGCTGGAAAAAGGTCTGCTTAAAAATTGACAGTGAAATGGAAATAGAGACATGCAATACCTTCTCAGGTGCAGAAAAGCAGTGTAACACTGTTTACGAAATTCTTGATACTGTTCACTTTGCATTCCACCCATCCCTTCCACCATCTCTTTACTTAGCTTCATAGGGGGTGGCAGAGGCTTAGGGTCACGACCCAAAATATATCCAAAGTCTATGTGAAACAATTTCCCTGCAACAGCATAAACAGAGCAATCACAGATTAATCTATTGATCTATTTTTTTCAAAAACAGCATCACTTGAAAATTCAGTGGATTTTCATCAGTTAAAAGAAAATCGGCAAGCGTAATGGATCATTACCAAACCTTTAGCACAGTTGATCGTCAATATAACGCTAAACAAGCATGCTTTACATTTATACATCACATTGCATAAATAGTTCTTCTGGATTTGAAGCTTAGATGCTGTAACATTTTGGAACAAATACCTTTCGGTCGGTTTTGAGGCCTTTTCCTTCTAGCGGAACCTATTTCTAGCCCTTCAATTAATGTACGACAATCTTATAACGTGCACGCAAGATGGTTGTGAATACATTCTTTAAAAGCTCCCCCTTCCTATCGACTCAAATTTATTAGCAGGCTGAGATAGTCTACACTTGCAATCAATTCTGTTCCTTATTCAATTCAGCAAACCCTTCAGCAAAATGGGAAAATTATCTTTGAGACAGATTTCATCTCCCCCTTGTTTTTAAGAAATCAATTTCTCCTCCAACTACACAAGAAGTGCTACCACCGTGCAGAAAGATTGATAGTAACCTACAGCATGCAAAGTATGTCATGCTGGAGTGTTAATCTGTTTATACTTCATAGATCAGGTATAGATTTGACCACCCACCCATTAATGTTTCTTTTGTACAGTCGAGTATTTTCTCCATTACACAGTCCCTGCTTTTGCCAATCTTTTGAATGATAAGCTCATTCTGAGCACTCATGCACAAATTCCTCTAGAAATGAGTACTGCCCAACTGTACATTTCCCTTGGGTACCAATTTAACACTAGCTACACTGAAAAATGGTTGCAAGAAATTCAATGTTAACTGTCAGCATTCCAGTCAACTAAGCTCCTGATGACCCACTGACTTGTTTTATTCAATATATTATTTTTTTCAGTTGGAAAGAAAGTAGAGCAAGTGGAAAAAATACATGGACAAGGAATTTTGAAAAAAATGTAATGATTTTGAAAATACAATGGTTGAATTATTTGCAATCAATGGATTATTCCATATTTCACTCTATACATCAGCTTCAGTAGTGCCAGAACAAATAAAGAAAGCGCTGTAATATATATATATATATATATATATATATACACACTTCTAAGGGCTAATCAAAAAAATACAATACTCAATGCAAAACAGGAGAACTGATGGCAATGCTAACCAGTGAGGGCGGAAAGAACGGGAGAGATTTAAGAACGCAACGTAATTCTTTAATTTGTCCAACTCCTTCCATTATCTGGCATAAGGTGGTTTTCAAAACTTTCTTGAAGGGGGACTGAATGAAAACATGGCCCCATGTGATTTCAAGTCAGAGCTGTCAGTTTACTATCATAGGAAGATGTTCCATACAACGCAATTTACTATAATTGCGGACAAACATATCGACAAAGCTGATGGATTGCAGTGGCTGAGATCAATCACTTCAACCCGAGAATATGAATGTACAGAGCAACTGAGATTCTATAATGCAGTAGAATAAAAATATATTCAATAATTAGATATTTTTTAGCACTAGCCCTTTCTGAAAATAGAAAAAAATGGAATTAAGGTTACATGTTAAAAGAAAACCATAAGAGCTTGAAAGGACCACAGAATTACTGAAATTAACCACTTAAATTTTGTTGAGAAACATGGGGCGGGATTCTCCAACCCCCCGCCGGGTCGGAGAATCGCCGGGGGCTGGCGTGAATCCCGCCCCTGGCGGTTGCCGAATTCTCCGGCACCGGATATTCGGCGGGGGTGGGAATCGCGCCGCGCCGGTTGGCGCCCCCCCCGGCAATTCTCCGGCCCGCGATGGGCCGAAGTCCCGCTGCTGGAATGCCTGTCCCGCCGGCGAGAATCAAACCACTCTTACCGGCGGGACAAGGCGGAGCGGGCGGGTTCCAGGGTCCTGGGGGGGGGGGGGGGGGGGGGGGGGGCGGGCGATCTGGCCCCGGGGGTGCCCCCACGGTGGCCTGGCCCGCGATCGGGGCCCACCGATCCGTGGGCGGGCCTGTGCCGTGGGGGCACTCTTTGCCTTCTGCCTTCGCCATGGTCTCCACTATGGCAGAAGCGGAACCGACCCCCTCCACTGCGCATGCACGGAGATGCCGTGAGCGGCCGCTGACGCTCCCGCGCCGCACGGCAAAGTCATTTCCGCGCCAGCTGGCGGGGCACCAAAGGCCTTGCCCGCCAGCTGGCGGGGCGAAAATCAGTCCGGCGCGGGCCTAGCCCCTCAAGGTGAGGGCTCAGCCCCATAAGATGCGGAGAATTCCGCACCTTCGGGGCGGCGCAATGCCGGACTGATTCGCGCCGTTTTTGGCGCCGGTCGGCGGACATCGTGCCGATTGCGGAGAATCCCGCCCATGGTTTTGCTCACTCAAGGAAAACAAAGTTAACATTGTTATATATTAGCAAAATGGAGAAGAGCCCTGAAGATTTAAAAAAATTGGCATCAATGCAATGTTACATTTGCACAGCTGAAGATCATGAAGTACTATTCTGCCCAGTTAAAACACAGGCACTCCATGAGGATAATACACTGAAAGAACCCGATACAAAAATGCAAAGATTTAGGATGATTTTAAGTTGGTACGAACATGCCATTCAGAGACATACAAAAATGGCAAACAGGAAATATACTGCACTGTAATTTTGATTGCTGTCCTAAAGCCAGTTACAAAATAGATATGCAGTGCCATCTACTGAATTTTTACTCAAACTGAAGCCATTTATAAAAATCAACAAGTCTTCAACTAAAATCACATTTAGTACGTTTCATTGCAAGTTTTAGAAATATGAAAAAAAATGGATTCTGAAGCAATTCCAAAGAATGCAAAAGGCTCTGGATTAGTGACAAAAATGGTCCATTTTTTGGAAACTTACCCGTCTTTGTCAGCAGGAGGTTATCCAAATGTCTGTCTCCAACTCCAAGTATGTATGTAATCACGCAATATCCAGCTGTCAACAAAATTACATTACCAAAATATTAAAAGTCTAAGTTTACAACTTAAAAACATATTAATGAAAACTCCCAACTTTATATTTATTTTTAGCTCAAATGCTAATTCCAGTAAAAACTCTACTAATTTTGCAGCAAAATGTCCATTCAAATATAATATTGTACTGGAATACAAGCCCTAACCTAATAAAAGACAATTTTAGAAGCGATAAAATACTAAGTACTTTGCAACAACCTGCACAGAGGTGTTCTTGACACTATACAATCGCATTACTAGCATATGGATGCTTCATCTGAAATTCCTCTGTTAATGCACTTTACTCTACTCACTTTAATTATTGTCCTCCTACCTATTCTAAATTTAATTTTACTTTAATTTGCTACTGCCTCCATGCTCCTACTTTTTTTTTTTTTTAAACTGCCACTTGGGGAATCAAAAGGCAAGTTTCCCACACAATTGAAGGTAAACAGGTACGACCTTCAAAGTTGACCCAGTCAATAGATGCTTGATTTTCAGCATCAAATGCAGGAGGATGGTTTCCAACGTGAACACCTTATGGATGACCCTGCTGCAAGACCGTGTCTGGGTGGGTCCACAAGACTCAAAAGTAGGGAAATAAGTGGTTTCATTATAAATTTAATTTAATAAATTCACACTCCTTAATGTGAAATTTCACTTGCCTATAGAGCATATAATAATAATAATAATAATAATAATAATCACTTATTGTCATAAGTAGGCTTCAATGAAGTTACTGTGAAAAGCCCCGAGTCGCCACAATCCTGCGCCTGTTCGGGGAGGCCGGTATGGGAATTGAACTCGCGCTGCTGCCTTCTTCTGCATTACAAGCCAGCTGTTTAGCCCAGTGTGCTAAAGGGCTGAATATTGTCTCTGTTAAATTAATGTAAGGACAATAGTATGAGTGCACCTGAATTTTTGATTTATATTCCTGGCAGATGAAGCGGCATGAAAATTGTAAATGAATCTTTTGGATCCATTGCACTTTTCAAAGGGCATCTACAATTTGTAGATCTGCTGAAATAATCATGAATTATTTAATATACAGATTAAAATATCAGATAAATATTTAGGAACACAAATAAGTGTTATTTGGGAACATCATAAACCAAACCTACACTTATTCGGGCAGCATGGTAGCGCACGTGGCTATCACTGTGGCTTCACAGCACCAGGGTCCCAGGTTCGATTCCCCGCTGGGTCACTGTCTGTGCAGAGTCTGCATGTTCTCCCCGTGTCTGCGTGGGTTTCCTCCGGGTGCTCTGGTTTCCTCCCACAGTCCAAAGATGTGCAAGGTTAGGTGGATTGGCCATGCTAAATTGCCCTTAGTGTCCAAAAAAAGTTAGGAGGGGTCAGTGGGTTATGGGGATAGGGTGGAAGTGAGGGCTTAAGTGGGTCGATGCGGACTCGATGGGTCGAATGGCCTCCTTCTGCACTGTATGTTCTATGTATCTATGTATTACATACAGATTTGTGTCTACTATTCAAATTGCTTATCCAAGTCTTCATCTTGCTGTACTGAAGATTAGCAAGGAGACTGGCCCTACCTGGGGAAGACCTGGAAGATATTTGTAACCCAAGGTCAACCACATTTTACCAAAACGTAGGGATGATTAAAACCCATTTTTCTTTTAAACTCTCATGTGGAAACATCATTGTGAACAAGTGCTTTAGCATTGGATATTTCACCTTCTCACTTTAGAGGCTTATTTAACATGTGGTGTTGTAGACCCACTTTACAGAAAAGCTGTTTTTAAAAATCTTCTGCAAACATGGAATGTTAAATTAGAATTTTCAGACTAGTTTCCTTTTTTTGTTCTGCACTTAATTCCATTCACTTACCCTATTCCCTGCACCCACAGATATTCTTGGTTTCCTCCGGGTGCGCCGTTTTCCTACCAAAATCCAAAGATGTGCAGGTTAGGTGGATTGGCCATCCTAAATTGCCCCTTCGTGTCCAAAGATGTGGGGCGAGATTCTCCACTCCCGCGCCGGTTGGGAGAATCGTCTGGGCCGCCAAAATTTCCCGGGACGCCGGTCCGACGCCCTCCCGCGATTCTCCCAAGCGGCGGGAACAGCCCGGTCGAGTTCCGCGGGCTGCAGAATCGCCGGAGACACCCAATATGGCAATTCTCCGGCACCCCCACTATTCTCAGGCCCGGATGGGCCGAGCGGCCAGGCCAAAACGGCGGATCCCCCCTGGCGCCGTCCATATCTGGTCGCTGCCGTTGTGAACGGTGCGTGAACGCTGGGGGGGGGGGGGGGGGGGGGGGGCGCGGCCTGCGGGGGGATCCTGCACCTGGTGGTACCTTAAATGTGGGGTGGCCCGCGATCGGTGCCCACCGATCGTCGGGCCGTCCTCTCTGAAGGAGGACCTCCTTCCTTCCGCGGCCCCGCAAGATCCGTCCCCCATCTTCTTGCGGTGCGGACTTAGAGGACGGCAACCACGCGGATGACGGCAGTTATGCGGCGCCGGCCACATCATCTATGCGGCACCGCCTTTATGCGGGCGACAAGGCCTGGCGCGTGTAGATGACGCGGCCCCGATCCTAGCCCATTGTCAGGGCCTGAATCGGACGGGAACGGGGCCGTTTCGCGCCGTCGTGAACCTCAATGGCGTTTACGACGGCGCGGCCACTTCGGCGCGGGAGTGGAGAATCCCGCCCGTGGTTAGGTGAGGTTATGGGGAAAGGGCCATGGAGTGGCCTAGTTAGGGTGCTCCTTCGGAGGGTTGGTGCAGACTTGATGGGCCAAATGGCTTCCTTCTGCAATGTAGGGATTCTATGCTATTCAGCCACATCCCTTTTAAACGTTTTCACCCAGGTTTGAATCTATCACTATTTCTGGTAATCTATTTTAAACGTAACCTCTCTGCAAAAAGAAAATCTCATAACCTTTGCCTTCTTTCTTTTAATGATCTTAAATTGATGCCTTCTAATAATTAACTAATTAACTTGTCAAACTTACTTAAATTTTGAGCATTTCTATCAGATTTCACCATATCCTTATTCTTACTGGCTCCTTATTCTTACTGGCTTCCTTCGGACTGAAGTTCCTTTGTTGCTATCAAGGAAATCTCTTCTGTGCTTTCCCCATTGACTTTATATCCTCCCTAGTAGGGCATCTAAAATTAGACCAATATTCTAACTGCAGGCTAATCAACTCGTCAATGCACTTTTAAAAACTTGGGAAGGCCAAGCTCCAAGTGTTTCTGTTTTTCTCAACACATGCTTGATGAAGAGGATCTTATATTTTGACTTGGCACTTAACAGCCTTCTGGACTCAACATCATACATCTTTAGATTATAACCTCTCCTTTCAACTTGTTCGGTTTGTTTTTTTTCCTTTTTTTTCTGGGTTGGTCTGATCTTGTTTCTTTATCCTTTCATGTTGCATTCATATGGTTTCTATACAGCCACTCACACCTCATTTGGACTCAACTTTTGTTTCTTTACTATAAAGAACCATAGAAAAGATACAGCACAAAAGGGGCCCATTTGGCCCACCTTGTTCATGACGACCCAATGACACCAAGGTGCCCTTTCTACTCCTATCTGCCTGCACATGGTCTATAGCCCTGCAGCTTACAGAACTTAAGGTGCATATCCAGGTACTTTCAAGGTTTCGATCTCCACCACCAACTCAGGCAGTGAATTCCAGGCACCCACCACACATTGCATAACAAAGTTTTTCCTCATGTCTCTGCTAATCCTCTGCCACTTCCATGTCCCTGGTTTTTGAACTCTTCCAAGGGAAACGGGTTCCTCCTGTCTCCACTATCTCTACCCCTCACAGTTTTGTACAGCTCAATCATGTCACTTCTCAGTCCAATCTCTCCTCGTAGCTACAGTTCTCCAGTCTTGGTAACATTTTAGTAAATCTGCACCATCTCCAGAGCAATTACTTTTTAAAAGTTAATGTGTGGGCGACGCTGGCTGGGCCAGCATTTGTTGCCCATCCCTAATTGCTCTTGAACTGAGTGGCTTGCTGGACCACTTCAGTCAACCGCATCGCTGTGTGAGCCTGGAGTCACATGTAAGCTAGACTGGTTAAGGAGGGACGATTTCCTTCCCTGAAGGTCAGTCAACCAGATGGGTTTTTTTAAAACGACAATTGGCAATGGTTTCATGGTCATTGTTAAGACTTTTTAATTCCAGATTTTTTTATTGAATTCAAATTTCACCATCCGCCATGGTGGGATTCGAACCTGGGACCCAGAGCATTATCCTGTGTCTCTGGATTACTAGTCCAGTGACAGTACCACTACGCCACCCTCTCCCCTATAATGTGATGACCAGAACTGCACACAATTCTCCAGTTGTGGCCTCACCAGTGTCTTATGCAGTTCCAACATTATGTCCCTATTTTGTATTCTATACCTCTTGTCAGTATGCCTTCCTTTTTAAAAAAAAATATTTTATTGGTGTTTTCCAGTTTTTACAGAGTAACAGCTCATATGTATCTGGTATTTACAAATAAGTTTGTGTCTTATTTACAACGGTTGTTACATGAGGTCCCCCCCCTACTTCTCCCCCCCCCCCCCCCCCCCCCAACCCCCTCCCCATCCCTTGTTGGTAGTTTAGTTCCCCTCTTAATATTGCAGTCTGCCCTGTACTCTGTGTGCTCTGCTTCTTTCTGCTGGGGCAATATGCCTTCCTTACAACCTCATCTACCTGTACACGTGCAGGCCAAGATCGCTTACCCCATCTATCCCTCTCAGTATATTCCCATTTATTGTGTATTCCCTTTTACTGTTTGACCTCCCAAAATGCATTACCTCACACTTATCCAAGTTGAATTCCATCCGCCACTTATCTGCCCATTCCACCAACCCATCTATATCATTTTTTAGCTTGCACTACCCACTACACAGCCAATTTTTGTGTTGTCTACAAATTTCCCAATTGTGCTCCCTATGTTCAAGTCCAAATTGTTAATATACATAGAAACAAACATATAAAACAAACAGCAGTTCAAACAGTGAGCCCTGCAGAGCACCACTTAAAACAGCTTTCCATTTGCAAGGGCAGCCTTCGATTATTGCCCTTTATTCCCTGTTACTAAGTCAACTTTGGATCCAACTTTATCCCATGGGCTTTTACTTTTTCGACCAGTCTGCCATGTGGGACCTTGTCAAATGCCTTGCTCTACCTGGCAACTTTCTACGGCTAATCAAACTGCTCACAATGTTGGTGTGATATATGATCCCATGATGAGTTTCCAAACACATATGTGTATCATCATGAAGATCGCTGTCACATGACTCAACTCTTTCACACTTGCTCAATTCATCTGCTGCTGAAGACTGCGTTATATCTAGACTTGGCCAATACTGTGCACCCCTGGATAGCCTCCCACATTTGTGGGGCAGCACGGTGGCACAGTGGTTAGCACTACGGCCACACAGCTCCAGCATCCTGGGTGCAATTCCAGCCTCGGGTGACTGTGTGGAGTTTGCACTTTCTCCCTGTGTCTGCGTGGCCTTCCTCTGGGTGCTCCGGTTTCCTCCGACAGTCCAAAGATGTGCAGGTTAGGTGGATTGGCCATGCTAAATTGCCCCTTAGTGTTAGGTGGGGTTACTGGGTTACGGGGATAGAGTGGAGGTGTGGGCTTAAGTAGGGTGTTCTTTCCAACGGCTGGTGCAGACTGGATGGGCCGAATGGCCTCCTTCTGTACTGTAGATTTTATACCTCCCATAAAAGATCATCCAAAACTCTATTTCCTGTGTTCTTACTTGCAATAAGTCTTGTCTGTTTCCCCCTCCCCCCGCCTTCCTATACTTCCATCTTATGTTCTCAAATCGCTCTCAAGCTTGCACCTCTTCCCATCTTTGCAATTGCCTACAGCTCAGCAATCCTCAAATATATCTGTGTTCACCTAATTTTAGGCTCTTGGGCAACACTGATTTTAATTACTCCCATCTTGTGGTCATAATTTCAGTTGCCCAGGATGAACCTCAAAGTTTCTCTCGAACGTCTCCACCTCTCTCCCTTACTTTTCTAAACTACCTCCTGGATCAAGCTTTTGGCTATCTGCCCTCATATCACCTTGTGTGGCTCGGTATCAAATTTTGCTTTAGATTGCTGCTGTGAAGTGCCTTGGATTGTTCTATTCTGCTAAAGGAGTTATATAAATACAAGCTGTTGCTGTCAAGTTTAAATTGCTTAAGAATAATTGTCCCAAGGCCGATTCCCGGCAATGTTACTTTTTACATCTTCAGAGCACAAAAATATTCATGAGCCACTATTTCCTTCTGCTTTTAGCCAACTTTCTTTCCATGCTGTCACATTCTTTTTAAATGCGGTGTACATTTTGTCACGTCTTCTATATGGTGTTACATCAAATTCCTATTGATTATTTTTATATATTTATATATATATATATATATATATATATATATATCACACACACACACACACACACACACACACACATTTAATTTTTTTTTCCCAAAAGGACTCCATGCAACATTCAATTGAATAGATTATACTATAGTTACGGCTCAGGTCTGTGTTTTGGACCCAGCCAACAGTACGGATTGAAAGATTTGTCTTTCCGTCAGATTACCATATTTGAGGTAACAGTCTACTAGAATAATTAGTTTTCTGTTCATAATATTTACTTACCACAGCTTTTAACATACGTGTCCATAACCTCAGCACTGATACCAGAGGGCCCTTTTTCATTGGGTGCATGTTTTCTGAAAAAGTTCTAAAAATTGTACAATTGACGGTGTTAGGTTAACAAGGATTTTATGGCCTTTTTGGATTAAGAGTTAATTTCATTTATCTCTCAAAATTAAATATGGCCTTTTTGGATTAAGAGTTAATTTCATTTATCTCTCAAAATTAAATATTTTTCACACTGCATTTCTATAAAAGGTATTTTAGTATTTGGATTCTTTCGTACAAAATTAGCACAATCAGTTAATAACGTAGAGTTGATTGAAAAAGCAAAACGAAACAAGCTGCTTCAGCCCCATGACCAGAATGGCTCCCTGCATAGGTAAGAATGCAGAGCATTGCATTTCTCTCATAAATTACTCCCTGCAAACCAAATGTGAATGGCTTGTGACATAATATATCAGAAATAATTGAAGTTAATAAAATAAATTTTACGAATTAAAATCCAGTTAAAAATGTAATTACGTTGTCAATGGGTATGCAGGCTTATATTTGTAAATGCAAGTTTATGTTAATCACAACTGTTAAAACTAACTTGGACTGCATTTAGCAATTTATAAAATTTAACAATATTTGCTAAATAAATACTGCAAAATGCAAAATAAATCCTGCCAAAGATTATGGACTGGATTCTCCGATTTGAAGACTAAGTGCTGATGCCGGCGTGGGACAGTGGCGTTTTACGCTCGAAGAAACGGCGCAAAAGCTGCACCGATCCTCTGTCTGGTTGGGGGGGGGGGGATAGCAGGCACCCAGCGTAAAGCCCCCGGCTTTACCTGCGGATACCGGTGGTGAATTGCTGGGTCCATTGTCGCGCATGAGCATGGCGGTGGCCTGCAGCTGCCGAGCCGTGCAACATGGCGCTGGCCGCGACGTACCCGGTCGGCCAAATAATACTTCGCTTTGGCCAGGTTCGACTCCCCCGGCCCACCCCCTGCCAGTGCCCCCAGCCCCCGCCAAAGACCCCCTGCCCGCGGACTCAGGCCCCCAGCCGCCACGCCGGGTTCATGAAAATAAATAGCATGAGTGACCCACGCCGTCGGGAACTCGGCCCATCGAAGGCAGAGCATCGGAGGTGACGTCCTGAGGCGTCCATGCAGCGTACTGTATGCCATTTGAGGGGGCAAAGCATCGCAAAAGCCCCTGATTTCGGCGCAAACGGGGATTCTCCGGCCGGTTGCCGAATTGATTTCGGCGTTGGAGACTGGAGAAACCCGCCCAATGTATTTTCTGCTTTTTATATACTGACAAAATGGTGGTACTTGTATTTTAGGAACTTGATTAAATGGTTTTCAGAACAGCAATGATGTATTGTGAATTTGGAAATAAATTTAAGAATTTCTTCTACTCTTTGACTTTTCGAAAGTACACAGAAATGGCATTATTTGACACTTTAGTGCGAAGGAAATAGTGTTTGACTCACTTAGTAGACTTAAAATGTTTAAGTAACAAGCAACATGGATAAAGGGGAAACCTTTACAAGTTCTAAAAGGCATTTGATAAGGTGCCACGTCAAAAGGTTACTAGACAAAATAAGAGTTCATGGTGCAGAGGGAAACATATTAACAATGAATAGAGGATTTGTTGGCCAACAGGAAATGTAAAATGGGTCATTTACCAGTTGCCAACCTGTAGGAGGGTCACAGGGATCAGCGTTGGGCCTCAAGTATTTACAGTCTACATCAATGACTTGGATGAAGGAGCCAAACATATTTTTAAAAAATATATTGAGACACTATGATCAGCTGAGGGGTTTCCCCGATTTCCACTGACATCAAATTTGCTACGGCTCCTTGATGCCACACGGTCAAATGTTGCTTTGATATCAAGGACAGTCACTCTCACCTCACATCTGGAGTTCAGCTCTTTTTGACCACATTTGGACAAAGGCTGTAATGAGGTTAGGAGCAGAGTACCCCAAGCAGAACCCAAACGAGCAGGTTATTGCGGAGTATGTGTTGCTGTTGACAATAAGACTATAAGACAGAGGAGCAGAATTAGGCCACTTAGCCCATCGAGTCTGCTCCGCCATTCAATCATGGCTGATATTTTCTCAACCCCATTCTCCTGCCTTCTCCCCATAATGCCTGATCCCCTTATTAATCAATACTTTTCATCACTTTGCTGATAAGACCATAAGACCTTAACATATAGGAGCACCATCGTATCCTCAACCGCTCCTCAGATTACAAGCCCTTCATTCCTGGGATCATTTTTGTGAACATCCGCTGGACCCCCTCCAAGGCCAGCACATCCTTCCTTAGATACGGGGCCCAAAACTGATCAGAATATTCAAAATGGGGTCGGATCAGAGCGTTATTCAGCCTCAGCAGTACATCCTTGCTCTTGTATTCCGGTCTCTCGAAATGAATGCTAACAATGCATTTGCTTTTCTAACTACCAACTGAACCTGTTAACTGTTAACACGTTAACTGTAAGAGCATTCTGAACTAGGACTCCTCAGTCCCTATGTGCTTCAGATTTCCAAAGCCTTTCCCCATTTAGAAAATAGTCTATGCTTCTATTCTTCCTATCAAAGTGCATAGCCTCACACATTTCCATACTGTATTCCATCCGCCATTCCTTTGCCCACTCTCCTGATGATGGAGTGTAGAATTTGCTGAAGACACAATGACAAAGAACAAAGAAAAGTTCCTACAGGTACTTCGGCCCTCCAAGCCTGCACCGACCATGCTGCCCTTCTAACCTAAAACCTTTTACACTTCTGGGGCCCGTTTCCCTCTATTCCCATTCATGTATATGTCAAGACCCCCACTTAAACATCACTTTCGTACCTGCTTCCACCACCTCCTCTGGCAGCGAGTTCCAGGTACCCACTATACTGTGTAAAAAAACTTCCCTTGCACAACTCCTCTAAACTTTGCCCCTCGCATCTTAATTCAATATCCCCTTGTAATTGACTCTTCAACCCGGAGAAAAAGCTTTTGACTATCCACTCTGTTGTAGACGTCTATCAGGTCGTCTCTCAACCTCTGTCTTCCAGTGAGAACAAACCAAATTTATCCAACCTCCCCTTATAGCTAATTCCCTTCATACCAGGCAACATTCCGGTAAATCTCTTCTGTACTGTCTCCAATGCCTTCTGATAGTATGGCGACCAGAATTGAACACTATATTCCAAGTGTGGCCTAACTAAGGTTCTATACGGCTGCACTAACGTTCTTTGCAGCTGCAAATAGGAGAGTAAGTTGGAAAGAGGACGTAAAGATTCCGCAATGAGATATAGATAGGTTAAGTGAGCGGCAAAAAAAATGAGATAAAATGTGAACTTGTCTGCTTTGGTAGGAAGAACAGTAAAACAATATATTATTTAAATGGAGAGAGATTGCAGAACTCTGCAGTACCAAGGGATCTGGGTATTCTGGTTCATGAATCATAAAATGTTAGCATGCAGATACAGTAGGTATAAGAAATATAAAAGTATGGAAGTTTTGGTGCAGTTACAAAGGACGTTGGTGGGTCCACATCTGGGATACTGCGTACAGTTTTGTTCTTCTTACATAAGGACATAATTGTATTAGAAGCAGCTCAAAGAAGGTTTACCTGACTGATCCCCAGGATGAAGGGGCTACAGGTTGGGCTTGCATCCACTTGAAAATCATTAGTCTGTGGAAGGCGAGATGATTTGAATATTTTTATGGCTGAGTTTAGATTGACTCCCTTGACAATCATGAATTTAAGGGTATCGGTGGTTGACAGGAAAGTAGAGTTGAAGCCTCAATCAGATCAGCCAGGATCCTATCAAAAGACAGAACAGGCTCAAGGGGCCAAATGGCCAACTCCTGCTTCTGATTCTTGCTGTCTTGTAGCAATTAAGATTTTTTTTTCAGTACTTCCTTGGCCCAAGTTATGTACAAAGCTGGCACTCAGCTTAGGCTATTTTTTGAAGGTGTGGAGGAGAAACAAAGAAGGCACATGCTGCACTTTGCAAATGATATAGTTCGCTAAAACAAGTAGGTAACACATCAGTGTATAGATGCAAGAATAAATACATTTAGAGCTAGGATTGATTAATTTCCTTATGAATAAGCAGAATGAGAGAAGCCATTCAATAGTTATCTGACAAGTTAGTGCTCATAGACAGTCAAATCATTTTTCGTAACTATAGAAACTCAAGAGTTTAAATAGTTTCAAAATGGTGTCATGTTCTCAACTATATCATCCACAAACCTAAAGACTGAATATATTAAGGAAATTATTTCCTTCATCTCACTTAAAGTTCTAGGGAAAAGTACAAACTTAAATAAAACCTAACCAGATTTAAACAACTAGGGTGCAGCACATGCAAGCAAGTATATGAGCTGACCCAGTTTATATGGACTGGAATTCAGTAACTTCGGAAGGTTCGACAGATGAAATATGGAGGCAAGTTATGGTACATCTGTTGCAGCAGCAATTTTCCCCGGATTGGTGTGTTCAGCATTCAAAATTATGAAGATTTGAAGGTGCTGTTGTGGGATGTTCAGATACTTAGATATTGCATAAATTAGACCTGGAGTGTTGCCACTTGGTTGAAATAAATATATTTTTAGGCAACAGTGAAACCATCAACTGAAATTCAACTGTTGCCCCTGTGAAAAGCTACTAAATTTAGAACAAAGATCTGATTACATTTAAGTCAATTATTTTACCTGTATACTTCCTTCTGTCGCCAATACTTCAGCAACAGGCACAGACTGAATAAACTGCATGAAGCCTGAAAAAAATATAATTGCAAAATTTAAAAAAAGAAGGCAGACATATTTCTATACTGCATTCAATAGCAAAGAAACTAACCATGCTTGTTCAACAGTCTCCGTTTAGTTTTTAACAATCAAGGTTGGTATATTAACTCAGGTTTCTCAAACGTTTCCAGCCATGAAAACCTTTTGACCTCCCAAGTGTACTGAGAAACATTCTAATTACGTTGAACTGTTAAACCACAAAAACCAATTTTTTTTGCACACAAGTACAAAAACAACTTTATTAAAGTTTGTTTTTTCTATTTCTTATATGTACACCCATGTCATTTTTAATGGGAGGAGTGACGCTGCTTCATTTGCTCACAAATCTATTTAATATTAAGTTTGTGGATAGATCAATTTCTTGCCTCTTCCTCTCATACTCAACAGCTCTCCCTCACATACACACTATACACAAACGCACACATACACACTCGTCCTCCCATCTGTCTGTCATGACCGAACCCATCACACACACGCACACACCAAACGTCCCCGCACTCACCAAACGCCCCCGCACTCACCAAACGCCCCCGCACTCACCAAACGCCCCCGCACACACGCACGCACACAGCAGTCCTGCCTGAGGCACCTCCCTCCATCCAAGGCCGCTTGCGCACCCTCCGGCCGAGTCTGTTGCCTACCTCCCTGTGCCACCTGCTCTATGGTACAGTTGTCTTCGTTCTTACTGGGCCAGCTCTGGGGAAAATGAGATCTGTACAGGCCAGAGGGTTGTGTCAAAAAACACCAGAGCCAATTTCACTGTGGCTAATTTATGAGTGCTGTTGGGGAGGATTTAAACTAACTTGGCAGGGGTGCAGGAACCCAAGAGGTTATATCAGAATAAAACACCAAGGTACACAGAATATTGGGAGAGTCAGATGGCACAAGGATAGGAAATCTCAAGTGGGTTCAGATTAAACGAGAAAGCAATAAAGTCTCCTGTATCTGAATGCGCAGAGTTTTGTAAATAGGACTGGTGAGTTGCAGGTCCAACTCATGTGAAAATATGAGGATGTGGCCATAACAGGGACTTGACTCAAAGGAAAGCAGGACCGGGTATTAAATATTCCTGTGTGCCAGGTTTTAACAAAAGATGGGAAAGGAGGAAAGGGGAGGGATGGCAGTACTGATTAAGGAAAACGTTGCAGTTCTGGAGAGAGATGATGTATGAGAGGAGTCAAAGGACAGAATCTATTTGGCCAGAGCCTAGGAACAAAAATGCAGTAATTGCTTGGTGCAGTATACAGGCCACTATTGAATAGGAAAGATGTAGATGAACAAATCTGCAAGGAAATTTCAGGACGGTGCAAGAATTATAGAATAGTTATAATAGGTGTTGAATTATCTGAATATTGTCAGCGGGATAGCAGATGTGAAAAAGGGCAGAGAGGGGCAAGAATGCCTAGTGTGTTCCGGTAACATTTCTACAGCAGTATGTTTGCAATCCAACAAGAAAAGCAGCACTGTTAGACCTAGTTCTTGGGAATGAGGTGGGACACAAGCATTGGGTGAACATTTAGGGGTTAGCGATCATTGTATAAGGTTTGGGATGGCTATAGAAAAGGATAAGGAGCAATTCAGAGTATGTATAACTAACTGGAACAATACTGGGTAAGAATGGATCTCACAATTCTCTGCTTATTTTGCTTTCATTATGGATCACATGTCCAACAGTATCAAGATCCTTCCTGAGCTAAAGCTGCCCACTCACATAGTTCTTGAAATGGAAGTTAGCATTGCACAGCAACAACATGTAGCTTTGCTCACTGACACAAGAGCACTGATAGAATGGCAAACTATATTGGAATTTTACGAGCAGTGTCGTGTTAGGTACACTGGTCTAACACTGTCTGCAACTGGATGCAGCTTAGATCAGAAAGATACTCCAGACCTTGAAGTTAGTTCAATCAGGTTTATTGAACTAATAGCACAGTTATCTGTGAGTTCGACTCTCTGCTAATTAAAAAAATATATATATATATTTTATTCAAATTTTTCGGCCAAACAAAACAATACAAAGGTTTTTCCCTTTTTACAACAATAAAACAATATAAATAACAGTGACCGTTTTTAAAATAAATAAATAAATAATATATAAACTCAATGGCAACTGCCATAACAAAAATAATAACTCTCCCAGATAATAAAATCAAACAGTCCAATATACATAGCCAAGTACAAATATCTATACAAAAACACCCCTGAGGACCCACCCGAGCCTTCCCTCCCCCCTCCCCGCCCCTCCGGGTTGCTGCTGTTACCTTCCCATTTCCTTTATTGTTCTGCGAGGTAGTTAATGAACGGTTGCCACCGCCTGGTGAACCCTTGAGCCGAACCCCTTAATACAAACTTTATCCGTTCTAGTTTTATAAACCCTGCCATGTCGTTTATCCACGTCTCCACGCCCGGGGGTTTGGCTTCCTTCCACAAGCAATATCCTTCGCCGAGCTACTAGGGACGCAAAGGCCAAAACATCAGCCTCTCTCGCCTCCTGCACTCCCGGCTCTTCTGCAACCCCAAATATAGCCAACCCCCAGCTTGGCTCGACCCGGACCCCCACCACCTTCGAAAGCACATTCGCCACCCCCACCCAGAACCCCTGCAGTGCCGGGCATGACCAAAACATATAGGTGTGGTTTGCTGGGCCTCTCGCCCTATCCTCTACCCCGAAAAATTTACTGAGCCTTGCTCCGGTCATATGCGCCCTGTGCAAAACCTTGAATTGTATCAGGCTTAGCCTGGCGCACGAGGACGAAGAGTTTACCCTACGTAGGGCATCTGCCCACAGCCCCTCTTCAATCTCTTCCCCCAGCTCTTCTTCCCATTTTCCCTTCAGCTCATCCACCATGATCTCCCCCTCGTCCCTCATTTCCCTGTATATATCCGACACCCTGCCATCCCCCACCCATGTCCCTGAGATCACTCTATCCTGAATCTCCTGCGTCGGGAGCTGCGGGAATTCCCTCACCTGTTGCCTCGCAAAAGCCCTCAGTTGCATGTACCGAAATGCATTCCCTTGGGGCAACCCATATTTTTCCGTCAGCGCTCCCAGACTCGCAAACGTCCCGTCTAAGAACAGATCTCAGTTGCACAATCCCAGCTCTCTGCCATGCTCCAAATCCCCCATCTATTCTCCCCGGGACAAACCTATGATTATTTCTTATCGGGGACCGCACCGAGGCTCCCGTCCTTCCCCTATGCCGTCTCCACTGCCCCCAAATTTTCAGTGCTGCCACCACCACTGGACTTGTGGTGTATTTTTTCGGGAAGAACGGCAACAGCGCCGTCGCCAGTGCTTGTAGGCTGGTTCCTTTGCAGGACGCCATCTCCAATCTCTTCCACGCCGCTCCCTCCCCTTCTCCCATCCACTTACACACCATTGAGATATTGGCGGCCCAGTAGTACTCACTTAAGCTCGGTAGTGCCAGTCCCCCCCCTTCCCTGCTACGCTGCAAAAACCCCCTCCTCACTCTCAGGGTCTTCCCAGCCCACACAAAACTTTTCTCGATTTTCTTGAAAAAAGCCTTCGTGACCATCACCGGGAGGCACTGAAACACAAAAAGGAATCTCGGGAGGACTACCATTTTGACCGCCTGCACCCTACCCACCAGTGACAGGGACACCATGTCCCATCTCTTAAAATCTTCCTCCATCTGTTCCACCAATCGTGTTAGGCTTAATCTATGTAAAGTTCCCCAACTCCTGGCTATCTGAATCCCTAAGTACCGGAAATCTCTTGTTACCTTCCTCAGCGGTAAATCATCTATTCCCCTGCTCTGCTCCCCCGGATGCACCACAAACAACTCACTCTTCCCCATATTCAATTTGTACCCCGAGAATTCCCCAAACTCCCTGATTGTCTGCATTATCTCAGGCATCCCCTCCACTGGGTCCGCAACATACAGCAATAAATCATCTGCATACAATGATACCCGGTGTTCTTCTCCTCCCCTGAGTACTCCCCTCCACTTCCTGGAGCCCCTCAGTGCTATGGTCAGGGGCTCAATTGCCAATGCAAACAGTAACGGAGACAGGGGACACCCCTGCCTCGTCCCTCTATAAAGACGGAAGTAGTCAGACCTCTGCCTGTTCGTGACCACACTTGCCACCGGGGCCCTATATAGCAGCTGTACCCATCCAATAAACCCTTCTCCAAAACCAAATCTCCTCAACACTTCCCACAGATAGACCCACTCCACTCTGTCGAATGCTTTCTCGGCGTCCATCGCCACCATTATCTCCGCCTCCCCCTCTGGTGGGGGCATCATCATCACTCCTAGCAGCCTCCGTATGTTCGTGTTCAGCTGTCTCCCCTTAACGAACCCAGTTTGATCCTCGTGGACCACCCCCGGGACACATTCCTCTATCCTCGTCGCCATCACCTTGGCCAGGAGCTTAGCATTTACGTTTAAAAGGGAAATGGGCCTGTCGGACCCACACTGCAGCGGGTCTTTTTCCTTCTTCAAAAGTAGCGATATCGTCGCCTCCGACACAGTCGGGGGCAACTTCCCCCTTTCCCTGGCCTCATTAAAGGTTCTCGTCAAAAGCGGGGCCAGTAGGTCCATATATTTCCTATAAAATTCTACCGGAAATCCATCCGGTCCCGGGGCCTTCCCCGCCTGCATGCTCCCAATCCCCTACCACCTCCTCCCAATCCCCTACCACCTCCTCCATCTCAATTTGTGCTCCCAGTCCCGCCCTCTCCTGCTCCTCCACCTTCGGGAATTCCAGCTGATCCAGGAAACACATCATTCCCTCCTTCCCTTCCGAGGGTTGAGCCTTATATAACCTCACATAGAATGCCTTGAACACCCCGTTCACTCTCTCCGCTCCCCGTTCCATCTCTCCCTCCTCATCTCTCACCCCACCTATCTCCCTCGCCGCTCCCCTCTTCCTCAATTTGTGGGCCAGTAGCCGATTCGCCTTCTCGCCATACTCATTACTGTACACCCTGTGCCCTCCTCCACTGTGCCTCTGCCTTACCCGTGGTCAGCAGGTCAAATTCCACATGTAGCCTTTGTCTTTCCCTGTACAGTCCCTCCTCCGGTGCCTCTGCATATTGCCTGTCCACCCTCAGAAGTTCTCTCAACAATCGCTCCCTTTCTTTACCCTCTTGCTTCCCTTTATGTGCCCTTATGGATATCAGTTCCCCTCTGACCACCGCCTTTAACGCCTCCCAGACCACTCCCACCTGAACCTCTCCATTGTCATTAAGCTCCAAGTGCCTTTCGATACACCCCCTCACCCTTAGACATACCCCCTCATCCGCCAATAAGCCCATATCCATTCTCCAGAGTGGGTGCTGTTCTTTTTCCTTTCCTACCTCCAGGTCTACCCAATGTGGAGTGTGGTCCGAAATGGCTATGGCCGTATACTCCGTCCCTGTCACCTTCGGAATCAGTGCCCTTCCCCAGACAAAAAAGTCTATCCGTGAGTATACCTTGTGAACATGGGAGAAAAATGAGAACTCCTTACTCCTAGGCCGAATAAATCTCCAGGGGTCTACCCCTCCCATCTGCTCCATGAAGTCCTTGAGCATCCTGGCCGCTGCCGGCCTCCTCCCGGTCCTGGACCTCGACCGGTCCAGCCCTGGATCAAGCACCGTATTGAAGTCTCCCCCCATTACCAACTTTCCCGCCTCCAGGTCCGGGATACGCCTCAACATACGCCTCATAAAATTTGCATCATCCCAGATCTGGGCGTATACGTTCACCAGAACCACCGCCTCCCCTTGCAATCTGCCACTCACCATCACATATCTACCCCCACTATCCGCCACTGTGGTCTTTGCCTCAAACAGTACCCGTTTCCCCACTAAGATAGCCACCCTCCTATTCTTCGCATCTAAACCCGAATAAAACACCTGCCCCACCCATCATTTACGTAGTCTGACCTGGTCTGTCAGTTTCAGGTGCGTCTCCTGCAACATAACCACATCTGCCTTTAATTTCTTTAGGTGTGCGAGTACCCGTGCCCTTTTAATCAGCCCGTTCAGCCCCCTCACGTTCCACGTAATCAGCCGGGTTGGGGGGCTCTTTACCGCCCCCCCTTGTCGACTAGCCATCCCCTTTTTTAACCCAGCTCCTCACCCGGTTCCCACGTACCTGTATATCCCACCGACGGTGCCCCCCCCGTCTCGACCACCCCGTCCCATAACAGCTCCCCCTTCTCCTTAGCAGCAGCAACCCAGTTAATCACCCCCCCCCCCCTCTGCTAGATCCCCCTCTAGCGTAGTTGCACCCCCCATGTTGCTCCCAGAAGTCAGCGAACTCTGGCTGACCTCGGCTTCCCCCCTTGCCCTCGGCCCCCACTGTGCGAGGCCCCCTCCTTCCTGTGTCCCTGTTCCCGCACAATTACCATAGCGCGGGAGCAAAGCCCGCGTTTCCCACTCGGCCCCGCCCCCTAATGGCGCATTTCCCTTCCCCTTCCCCTTTCAGTCTCACCGGCGCCCACAGTTCCTCATACACGTCTCCCCCTCCCCCCCCCCACAACATGGGGAAGAGAGAGAAAAGTTACAGGATCATAGAATTAACAAATTGAAAAATCATCCCTCCCCCCTTCCCCTTCCTCGCCCTACATAATCACACCACCACTTTGTCCCAGAAGCTCTTTCTCTCGCCAGACTATTCCAGCTTCTCGTCCACAATGAATGTCCACGCCTCTTCTGCCGACTCAAAGTAGTGGTGCTTCCCATGGTGTGTGACCAACAGTCTCGCCGGTTGCAACATTCCAAACTGGATCTTCTTTTTGTGAAGCACCGCCTTAGCCCGATTAAAACTTGCCCTCCTTCTCGCCACCTCCGCACTCCAATCCTGGTATACGCGGATCATCGTGTTCTCCCACCTACAGCTCCAAGTTTTCTTCGCCCATCTGAGGACCGTCTCTCTGTCATTGTAGCGGAGAAACCTCACCACTATAGCTCGAGGTATTTCTCCAGCCTTTGGTCTTCGCGCCAGAACTCGATAGGCTCCCTTCACCTCCAAAGGGCCCGTCGGGGCCTCCGATCCCATTAGCGAGTGAAACATCGTGCTCACATATGTCCCGACGTCCGCCCCCTCTGCGCCTTCGGGAAGACCCAGGACTCTTAAATTCTTCCTCCTCGAGTTATTCTCCAGTACTTCCAACCTCTCCACACACCTTTTGTGCTGTGCCTCGTGCTTCTCTGCCTTCACCACCAGGCCCTGTATTTCATCCTCGTTTTCAGCAGTCTTTGCCTTCACGACCCGAAGCTCCAGCTCCTGGGTCCTCTGCTCCTCCTTTAGCCCTTCAATCGCCTGTAATATCGGGGCCAACACTTCCTTCTTCAACTCCTTCTTCAGCTCTTCCACACAGCGCCGCAGGAACTCTTGTTGCTCCGGGCCCCATAACAAACGGCCACCTTCCGACACCATCTTGCTTCGAGCTTCCCTTCCTTGCCGCTGCTCCAAAGGATCTTCTGCAATCCGGCCGCTATCCTCTCCTTTTTCCATGCGTGTCCGGGGGGGATTCCCTTCTGGTTTACCGCACAGTGTTTTTGGCCGTTTAAATTGCCGTTGGGGCTCCTATTAAGAGCCCAAAAGTCCGTTCCAACGGGAGGTGCCGAAACGTGCGACTCAGCTGGTCATTGCCGCACCCGGAAGTCGACTCTCTGCTAATTTAAGTGTGGTTACTCTTGTCTGACTGAAGCAGACTAGCTCTTAGCCACGTGGTGGAGGTGTGAGATTGTAACAACACCCTTGACTGACTCTCCAGATGTTCATCAGTGGAAAGGGGTGGAGTGTGAGTGCCTCGTGTCTTTTATAGTCAGACCCCTGAGTGTCCTGCCTGCTTATTTGGTTCTCTGTGTCCATTAGCTGTTTGTCTGTATATCATTGTGCGTGTGTCTGCATATCATGACAAGCAGTACAGCAGGTTTAAGTAGTTCACAAAAATTACACCTAGTCACCATCAATCCAACAGTTTTTCAGTCATTCAATACTCCATTGTTGCACTTAGTATTTTTGAGTAAAACCTGCAATTAAAGCAACATCTTACATTTATAAAGCACCTTTAGTATAGTAAAAATCTCAAGGCCCTTCATGGGAGCATAATATATAAAAACATTGAGACTAAGTGAAAGATGGAGATATTAAGTAACTAAAAGCTTAGTCAGCAAGGTTGCTTTATGTGACTTCTTAAAGGGGAAGGAGAGAGACAGAGATGCAAGGGTGTTGATGGGTGTTAAATACCCAGTAGTTCAAGGTGATAAAGGTGAACAGGTATTGGTATTAATTTGTTAGTTATCCTCGCATGTACATATAAATCAGCCAGCACTGGGTGGAGAAGAAAGTGGTGAGCAATTAACAATCTCTATCAAAACATCCTAGACTCCGTGTCTTCCTCACAACCAGGCTTGGGGGGTTTCCTCAGCTGAATTACTTTGATGCATTTCATTTTTCACCAGTATTCTTTGTGGCTCCACTTTGAGTGCAAATTCTAAGGGTCACTTTGAAGGACGAATTTAACTAATATTGCATAAATAGTACACTAATATTTAAGGTTCTGCAGCAATGACCATGGTAAAGGAAATAGAATATGGATGATAAAAATGTGATTAGTTTTTCAAATGATCAGGATTCAAGTGCACTTCACAAAACAATGGTATTTTAGAAACTAAATGTTCAAAGCTTTCTGTGCTCAATCAAGATTACACTACTGTAATTATACATGGTGCAAAAATGGCACAAAGATCCTTAAGGACCAACAATATGGATTGCTAATAACCTTTTAATAAGGGTCATACTTTATCAGCCTTGCCTATTAAAACCTAGATCACACACTTCAATTTATTAAAACAATCTGATCCAAATTGACAGAAATCTAGGTTAATAGTCTCACAGGACATTTCTATTATCTGTACAAAGAACATGGCTATGCCATAATTAAACACACCCAATAGAGATATTGCAGCACCAACAATGGCATGTCAGTGCAACTACAGGCTGAAATCTTTGAGCCAATGAATTTATATTAGATGATAACAATGACTGAAATGTTACTTCAAACCTTAGAGTTAATTAACTAATATTTTATGCCAATATCAAATGATATTTAATAGTGTCTAATCACAAAGGAAAACGGGGAATCATCTGCATCAGCAGCTATGCTCCAATTATATAAAAGCAAAATATTGTGGATGCTGGAGATCTGAAATAAAAATAAAACGCTGGTCTGTCAGCATCGAAGGAGAGAAACAGGATATCATGTCCAGAAGATATGAAAGGAATCATAAACTATTTAAATCAAACCTTACCTTTTGCTTATTTAAAAATGACTTTGCTGGACCAGAAACATGACTGCTATAATCAGATTATTTGCAAATTAGCTACAGTTTTGGAAACTTCTAACAATTACAGGGCAAAGCTCAATCCTCATCCTTGTGGAATCTTATATCATTGTGTGGACTCATTACAATCAATGAAACAAAGGAGCAGCAGACAATCTGTCTCCCCAGCCTGGATGTATAACAAAGAGAGAGCCATCAAAACCTATGGTCGCTAGTAGCCACCATCTATCTCCTAAGGTGAACAATGGATTTTGACCAAAGGCAGAGAAATTGAACTTAAGCAAGGAGTCAGGAGGGCTAGAAGGGGTCACGAAAAGTCATTGGCAAATAGGGTTAAGGAAAATCCCAAGGCTTTTTACACGTACATAAAAAGCAAGAGGGTAGCCAGGGAAAGGGTTGGCCCACTGAAGGATAGGCAAGGGAATCTATGCGTGGAGCCAGAGGAAATGGGCGAGGTACTAAATGAATACTTTGCATCAGTATTCACCAAAGAGAAGAAATTGGTAGATGTTGAGTCTGGAGAAGGGTGTGTAGATAGCCTGGGTCACATTGAGATCCAAAAAGATGAGGTGTTGGGTGTATTAAAAAATATTAAGGTAGATAAGTCCCCAGGGCCTGATGGGATCTACCCCAGAATACTGAAGGAGGCTGGAGAGGAAATTGCTGAGGCCTTGACAGAAATCTTTGGATCCTCACAGTCTTCAGGGGATGTCCCGGAGGACTGGAGAATAGCCAATGTTGTTCCTCTGTTTAAGGAGGGTAGCAAGGATAATCCAGGGAACTACAGGCCGGTGAGCCTTACTTCAGTGGTAGGGAAATTACTGGAGAGAATTCTTCGAGACAGGATCTACTCCCATTTGGAAGCAAATGGACGTATTAGTGAGAGGCAGCATGGTTTTGTGAAGGGGAGGTCGTGTCTCACTAACTTGATAGAGTTTTTCGAGGAGGTCACTAAGATGATTGATGCAGGTAGGGCAGTGGATGTTGTCTATATGGACTTCAGTAAGGCCTTTGACAAGGTCCCTCATGGTAGACTAGTACAAAAGGTGAAGTCACACGGGATCAGGGGTGAGCTGGCAAGGTGGATACAGAACTGGCTAGGTCATAGAAGGCAGAGAGTAGCAATGGAAGGATGCTTTTCTAATTGGAGGGCTGTGACCAGTGGTGTTCCACAGGGATCAGTGCTGGGACCTTTGGTCTTTGTAGTATATATAAATGATTTGGAGAAAAATGTAACTGGTCTGATCAGTAAGTTTGCAGATGACACAAAGGTTGGTGGAATTGCGGATAGCGATGAGGACTGTCAGAGGATACAGCAGGATTTAGATTGTTTGGAGACTTGGGCGGAGAGATGGCAGATGGAGTTTAATCCGGACAAATGTGAGGTAATGCATTTTGGAAGGTCTAATGCAGGTAGGGAATATACAGTGAATGGTAGAACCCTCAAGAGTATTGAAAGTCAAAGAGATCTAGGAGTACAGGTCCACAGGTCATTGAAAGGGGCAACACAGGTGGAGAAGGTAGTCAAGAAGGCATACGGCATGCTTGCCTTCATTGGCCGGGGCATTGAGTATAAGAATTGGCAAGTCATGTTGCAGCTGTATAGAACCTTAGTTAGGCCACACTTGGAGTATAGTGTTCAATTCTGGTCGCCACACTACCAGAAGGATGTGGAGGCTTTAGAGAGGGTGCAGAAGAGATTTACCAGAATGTTGCCTGGTTATGGAGGGCTTTAGCTATGAGGAGCGGTTGAATAAACTCGGTTTGTTCTCAATGGAACGAAGGAGGTTGAGGGGAGACCTGGTAGAGGTCTACAAAATTATGAGGGGCATAGACAGAGTGGATAGTCAGAGGCTTTTCCCCAGGGTAGAGGGGTCAATTACTAGGGGGCATAGGTTTAAGGTGAGAGGGGCAAGGTTTAGAGTAGATGTACGAGGCAAGTTTTTTACGCAGAGGGTAGTGGGTGCCTGGAACGCGCTACCGGAGGAGGTGGTGGAAGCAGGGACGATAGTGACATTTAAGGGGCATCTTGACAAATACATGAATAGGATGGGAATAGAGGGATACGGACCCAGGAAGTGTAGAAGATTGTAGTTTAGTCGGGCAGCATGGTCGGCACGGGCTTGGAGGGCCGAAGGGCCTGTTCCTGTGCTGTACATTTCTTTGTTCTTTGTTTGTTTGATCATTAATGTGAAACACCCATCAATGGACAACACCACATGACCCAAGTACCTGTGGCCAGAACAGGTTTGGTGAACCTTTGCTGCACTCCCTCTATGGCAATAAATCTTTTGAGGTAAGAAGACCAAAACTGCACACAATACTCCAGGTGGGGTCTAACTAAGCTCCTTTACAACGGAAGCAAGAGCTTGCTACTCCTGTACCCAAATCCTCTTGTGATAAAGGCTAACATTCCATTAGCCTTCCTAATAGCTTGCTGGACCCACATGTTAGCCTTTAGTGGCCTATGGACAAGGACACCCAGGTCCCTTTATACATCTACACTTTCTAATCTTCCTAAAGTTATAATGGAACTGATCAGAGGGCTGTAGTTAAAGATAGGGCATCTGGTGCTCACAATTTTACCTTGTGAAGAGAAGCAGCTCAAACCAAATGGGTGTGAAGCGGTTCCTGGCCGATTGAGTGAGTAAGTGTATATTCATTGCTCTCTATTGCTCCGGTTAGTGAGGAAGTGCTTAACACCTTGTCAAAGATGATACAGAATCCAATGTTTGCCAATCACGTAAGCATTAACGCACTCAGTGAAAACTGTACCTACATCTGAATTTAGAATAGAAATTGCAGATATGAGACTGTTATGCTGAAATTGCACCTTCCCACAAGTGGATGCATTTAGCATCCCAGAATCAAATCCTCAGCTTTGATTGCAGAAGAGCATATGAGTTTCAATTAACTCTAGTTCCCTGCTTCAAAAATTGGCAACTTAATTGAACTATAAATAATACCAGTCATCTCCATGGTGTTGTACAGAAGACTCAAAACTAAGTGGACTAATCAGGCTAAGAGGGTTAGAGGAGAAGAAATATGTTGGGCAAGACAGGGTGAAAATAAAAGTTGGGGAAACTATCTCTGTGTATGGGGCAGAAGATGAGAGTGACCGAGATGACCAGTAAATACTTAATGTAAGGATTTAATAAACACTATACATCATCTTGGACTGAATGTTCAAAATGTTTAAGGCTTAAAACAAGTTTTAAATTATTCTGCTGGTCACTTAGTAAGATTGCATTAGTCACCATGCTGAAAGGACAACCAGTTGCTTTGGTATACAAATGTATCCAGACAACAACATCTACGCATTACACATCAGCTATTTTCAGATCTAATTTTACATGATATTTATTGTTGCATATTATAGCACCACCTGCAGTTTTAACAGGTACATATTGGATTATCATGGGAGTTTTCAATACACTTTGCAATGGAATGCTGAGCGCCAAATAGTTTTCAATATACAATCGATTATATCAAAGTATTACATAGAAATAAGCACACAATATATGAATTTCAAAAAGAAAAACTAAACAAACTCTAGATAATTATGCTAATTATTCTTAATTTAAATTTAGTTTCATTTAAAGACACCGTTTTGTTCTGACTTCATAGTCTCAGTATGGCAGGCATGATCATTCCCCTCAACATGATTCCAATTATTCTTTTACATATGCACATTTCTTAATTAGGAAAAATATTTTACCATGCTTGGTACTGGTTGCCAAGACCTTATAGGGCGTCAATTTCAAATCAAGGTTTTCTTTCCTTAACAGCTGCAACAGAAGATCATACAAGTTTATAAGATACATTTATCTGTATTTAACTTCATTTGCCAATTATGCAAGTTTATTAATGTTCTCCTGTAATCTGTTGCAGTTTTCCTCAGTATTGACAATTCCGCCCCAACACAGCCAATTTGGGGTGATCTGCAAATTTAGAAAATGTGCTTTCCGATTCCAAAACCAAATCATTAAGGTAAATTTTGAATAGCAGTGGTCTGCGTTGATCTTTGTGGAATGCTACTTCCCATCTCATCCCATTCTGAGTAACTACCCTTTGCTCCCACTCTCTTGCTTTTTGTCTGAAAGTCAGCGAGCAATCTGTTCTGCCACTTGGCCCCTGACTCCACATTCGCTAACCTTATCAATTGATTATAGTGTGTAGAAGTGTTCTTGGTTTTGATTATCTGCATCAAGTGAGATATTGGTGCACTACATGTTACCTATTAAATTCTGATAATGCAAACCATATTAATTAACTAAGTCAAATTATCCTCATATTTGCCAATATATTTACATGTAAGCAGAAAAAAAAAGGTTCTGCAAGGCTTTTATCAGTGAAATATTGCATTTAATATGTTTCTTACCTTGTCCATAAGTGAGATGATCTGGAGAATAAGTTGATCCTGTCGCAGATCATCGCCATGTTTGAATATAACAGGGTATTTGCCTCCATCTTCAGCTTTAAATATTAACTTTGCTGGCATAAGTGCACTCTGAAACAATAAAATGGATTCAAAGCACACACTGATCCTTAAGTGGGAAGGAAAATGTGGGTGGGGGTTGAAAAAGGGGGGAAAAAGTGCAATAATGTTTGTTTAAAATATCTTTAGGCTCAGCACTCCTCCCTGTTTTGCAAGATTTTCTTCCTGCTACTCTGCTTTGTGTCACTAATGGGGGAGTGCGCCCAGCATTCAAACATGGCTCCATAGCAAACCAAAGGCAGCACCATCAGAGCAGCTGGAGGATCAATCTGGAGCAATGGAACCAAGCAAAGTGAGTACATAAACATGTTCAGTATTTTTGCTGTCATAAAATAGGAGGGTTGGGTGCTTTGAAGAAATTGTACTACCACATACAATAACTTTTCTCTTTAAATAATGCTTGAACATTTATATCTGCTTGTATTACATTAGATGTTAAAATTAGATCAAGTAAATAAGTTTTGCCTGAATTCTAAAACTTTAACTTAGTGGTATAAAGCAATTAAGAAATAGCATTTAAGAATGCTGTACAGGTAATCCCCAGGAATTAGGTAAGTCACAGAGTCATAACAGCACAGAAGGTGGCCTTTCGGTGCCTCATACGGGCTCTCTGAAGAATAATCCAGTCAATGCCATTCCCCTACTCCAACTGTTTATTCCAATATCCGAATTCCTTTTGAAATCATCATCTCCACTTTCACCTTCTTCGTGTCTGGTGAGCTCCAGGACATTAGAACTCGCAGCGTAAAATTCTTCCTGACACCCACCCCGTCCGTATCTCTTATCCAAAATCCCAAATCTGTGTCCCCTAGTCATTACAGTAACAATGATCTGCCCAAGGGCAGCTCCTCTGCTCATTTGTCCTCACAAGCAACTGACGAGGCAAGCTTTGCTCCTGCTTGCAATTTCAATGGGCAAAATGACTGGGGAAAAGAAGAGATGAGGTTGGTTTCTTGTTGCCTTCCTCGTTGTGCTTAAAGAAAACACATGGCCTCTAGGTGAAAAATCCTCCATCTGTAAGCAGTCATTATTTCCTCCAGGTTGTATCTCTGCTACCATCACCACTGAATGTTACTGGTTACACCATTGGCAATGACTCAGCACTGGGTCTGGGGCACCTCACCAAAGGAAAGAGATGATAATCTTGAGGCCTCAAATGACCCTGCTGCTCTCAGTAGTCCTTCTACCATCTTCTAATCAGAAACGTCTTTTATTTTATACCTTATTTAAACCACTTATAATCTTGTACACCTCTATATATCCTGTAATCTCTTTTACTGCAAGAGAACAGCCCAATCTTCTCCAACATAACCAGAAAGGTAAATTCCCTCATTCCTGGAACTATTCTGGGAAATCTCCTCGGTGCCCTCTCACTGACCATCACATCCTTCCTAAAATTCATGACAGGAACTGGCAGTGGCCTAATCAGATCTTTATAAAGGTTCAGCAGTAACCTCGCTGCTTTTGAACTCAACACCTCTATTAGGTCCCATGTCTGGGTCCAGAAGCCTGTGGGTAAAATGCAGCCAACCGTTTCAGTCAATGATTTCTGGTCAGTTGTGATGAAAGGATAGTGATAAAATTGTAGTATTGATGAATAGAGAGCGTAAATTGTAGCATTCAAATATATCAATTTTGAGTAACAGGACAAAGAATAATTTGCTTCAACTTACTTTTATGGGCTGGAGATGCAGAAAGTGGTTGTGCAGTTCCCTCCATGGCCCATAGCCCTTTGAGATATCCTTCAGGACGTTTTAGTATGTTAATTATGGTACATAAATACAAATCACAGCTGTTGTTTTTGAAGACAATTGGTAGCTGGGGTAAAACCTGCCCATCATTTTGCCCAACTATATAACAAATAGGTTTCCCCAGTATCACAGGCAGATCTAAATGAAATGTACTTCCAAATCAGAGCTGCAGGTTTCACACAATCTGCATTAACTGTACAGTCCCTGAAGCTTTACACAGCTGGGATGACTGTGAAATTTAACATCTTCTCTCAGAATCAGTGAAACACTGACGCCAGATTAATTTCACTGGACTTCACACGGCATAGAAGGCCTCTGGGAGGACGAATACTTACATCTTAAACAACAGGACCCAATAGGCTTAGCTATTTAGCTCAGTGAGCTAGACAGCTGGTTTGTGATGCAGAACAAGGCCAGCAGCGCGGGTTCAATTATCGTACCAGCTTATCCGAACAGGCGCCGGAATATGGCGACTAGGGGCTTTTTACAGTAACTTCATACTTGTGACAATAAAAGATTACTATTATTAGTAGTGAGCCACTTCACTTTCTCTCAATTTATCCAGAGAATATTTGGCAAAGGCGACAATACCATTTTCTGCATCATTGACTATGATATTCTTATTTTTCAGCCAAATACTTCACCATCAGTGGTCAAAGATGCACTCAATACAGAGTCTATCCTATTCACCCATGGTACTTTATTCTTTCAATAACGGTTCTCTGAGGATCCATCTTTGGTTCCATAGATTTGCAATTTTCTCTGTTTCCATGCCGGCGCATGCGCATGGTGGCCGTTTCCGCGCCGGTGCAGCGCAACATGGTGTAGCGAAATAGCGGGCCTGCGCGGAAGAAGGTAGGATACACCCAGATCGCGCGCGCCTACCGATCGGTAGCCCCCGATCACGGGCCAGGCCGTCGTGGAGGACCCCCCGGAGTCTGATACCCCTGCCCCCCCCACCAGGATGGCCACCACGGCCGCGGGTCCAAGCTCCCGGCGGGTAGTACCATATGTGAACCATGCCAGCCAAACTCGATGGGTCGACCACGGAGAATCGCCGCGGGGGCCTCTTTCAACTGCTCCCGACCGACTCCGCATCGACCGCGCATGCGACTGCCGCCGATTCTCCAGTCGCCAGAGCATCGCATCCAAGAAATATTCGGCGTCAATGGCGATTCTCTGACCCGCTTGGAGAATCCCAACCATGGGCTCTGATAATTACTGAGGCATGCTTTCAGCACAGGGCAGAGCTGTTGATGAGAGGATGCCCAACCTGGGTTTTAGTGCTAGACATGTAAAAGGCACAAAAATCACCGAGAGATTCAATCATTCGTGTCTCCTTTCATTTGCCAGATTTCTCAGAGGCTTATGTAAGCTCGGCCCAGAGTAGTAAAAAATAGAAATCTTGTTAAAATGGAAGAATGCAACCACTGTGAAAAGTTAACAACAGACCTATCTCCTGGGAGTAGATTGGCTGCCTGACCCTCCTTCTCCTTCCCTTAAACCTGGCAGGTTTAAAGCTGCTTGTGTTCAAGTTTAAAATTTTAACTTCATACCCGTTTTTTGGGGGAGGGGTGGTGTTAGGATTACTTCAAGGCATCAGCTTTTATTTATTTCCTGACAATGCCCATTTCTACCCCTCCATTTTTTGTGACTCCTGCACTGCCTCTTATGTAATAAGTCCGCACAGGTAGCATCCCATTTGTAAATTTACAATCTGTTTTTAAAATCACTGTAACTGTTTAGAGCTGACTGACAACAAATGGTCTGAACAAGCTAATGTCATGGCTGTGTAACTTTACAGATTACAAACTGATAAAAATATATAATTAATTAAAACCAAAGTTGGATTTGCCAGAAATTAAATTCTCTTCTTACTGTCTACTGTCCTGATGCAAACAAAGTTTAAAAGCAAATCTGAATAAAGAGTAGGATCAGGATATTGAAAGAAAAACAAAAATGTCAGAAACATATTCTTAACCAGAGGTTTTTTTCCCAATTAAGCCTCAAATCAAAATTACATAACACTGTACAGACAATAAATCTCAACTCCAAAGTTTACCTTAAATAAAGTTGCTTTTTCCGGAATGATACCTCTGATTTTAACTTGCGGCTCTAAAGGTAAAGGTATAGGCTCGATCTCTGATAAGTTCACTTTTTCGTTGTCAGCCAATAATGTCTGCAACCTTTCAATCTAGAAAGAACAAAAAATATTCATATTATGAAAAGCATTGAGGAAGTGGGGCAATTTGTGTAGTCACCAAAAAGTACAAGGTAAATGGGTTAATGGTCTATCAAAAACAAATAATCATATCATTTTTCTTACTGCTATTTCGAGGACCTGACTGTATAATGTGGATAAAATGGCTACATTATTTTCCTTTATTACAGCAATTACTAAAGTTCAAAACTATTAAATGACGGAGAAGCATTTTTGGACAACCCAAGGTCATTATAGACAGTATCTAAATTTAAGCTATTTTTTCAGGTAATAGATCCACAACGTATTAATTTTGTTTTACAGCTATTTAAGCCACCATTCATACCTGTAGAACAAATCAAACCTCATGACAAGAAGGGTAGGATTATGTCACCCGGGCAGTTATGTCTGACTGCAAATGTTTTGCAATGTGTGCAATTTCAGAGGGCAGAGTTGCCGATGCCTAGCCACATATGTGAACAATGAAGGCAAGCATTGAGAGAACAGCACTGTATTTGTAGCTCTTGCCATACAAAGCACTCGTTTGCGATAAGCAGCTTTTGCAAGAAGCGACAGATGCTTTGTGGCGTGCTGGAACTAGAGAGTGGGAAGCACTACATAAAGCAGGACACAAGCAATAGATATCATTTTCAACATAAAGTAGCACCACTAAATCATTGTATCCCCGGGAGGGGATGCGATAATTGCAATGATGCATTCCGCCATTAAATGAAAGGATGTAATATTGTTAGTTTGTTAATCGTTACGTGCACATAGCTTCAGTGAAAAGTATTTTTCTGCGAGCAGCTCAAACGGATCATTTAGCACATGAAAATAAAATAAAATAAAAAGAAAGTACATAATAGGGCAACACAAGGTGTACAATGTAAATACATAGGCACCAGCATCAGGTGAAGCATACAGAAATGTAGTATTAATCAGGTCAGTCCATAAGAGGGTCATCCAGGAGTCCGGTAACAGCGTGGAAGAAGCTGTTTTTGAATCTGTTTGTGCGTGTTATCAGACTTTTGTATCTCCTGCTCGATGGAAGAAGTTGGAAGAGTGAGTAAGCCAGGTGGGAGGGGTCTTTGATTATGCTGCGCGCTTTAGATAGATAATATTGGGAATGTATTCTGTAATTGTAGACGGCCAGGGCAGTATTTATTTTGGAAAGCAGAAGCTATAGTTGCTGTTCTCTTGTCCAGTGGAACTACATGGGCTGTGAAACAGCCACAGAATTGTTTGTTTTATTTATTCAAAGGTATCCTATGCCAGTATTTATTGCTCATCCCTATTTGCCTCAGAGAAGGTGGTGGGTGAACAGTCTTTGGAACCACTGCAGTCCTTGTAGTGTAGGTACATCCACAGGGCTGTTAAGGAAGGGAGTTCAGGATTTTGACCCAACAACCGTGAAGGATGGTGTGTGGATTCCTGAAGATACAGGGCTAGAAGTCTTTTTACAAATTCCATGGAAAGTATTAATATTTGGTTTCAATATGTCGATAACAAAGGTAGTTTTAAGGGATTCATATTTGTGTTGGTAAACATTAGAAATCAGGTCGGAGAATCGCCGGGGGCTGCCGTGAATCCCGCCCCCTCTGTGTCCCGAAGTCTCCGCCACCAGAGATTCGGCGGGGGCGGGAATCGTGCCGCGCCGGTCAGCGGGAATCGCATCTCGCCGGTCAACGGGCCCACCCCCGCCGATTCTCTGGCCCGCGATGGGCCGAAGTCCCGCTGCTGGAATGCCTGTCCCGCCAGCGTGGATTAAACCACCTTTTGAACGGCAGGACAAGGCGCGCTAGCAGGCTCCGGGTCCTGGTGCGTTCTGTCCCCGGGGGGGTGCCCCCATGGTGGCCTGGCCTGCGATCAGGGCCCACCGATCCGCGGGCGGGCCTGTGTCGTGTCGGCACACTTTTTCTTCCGCCTTCGCCATGGTCTTCACTATGGCAGAGGCGGAAGAGACCCCCTCCCCTGCGCATGCGCGGGGATGACATCAGCAGCTGCTGACGCTCCCGTGCATGCGCCGACCCGCGTCGCCCGGCAAAGACCTTTCGGCTCCAGCTGGCGTGGCGCCAAGGACCTTTCCCGCTAGCCGGTGGAGCGCAAACCACTCCGGCGCGGGCCTAGCCCCTCAAGGTGAGACTTCCGCACCTTTGGGGCGGCCCGAAGCCAGAGTGGTTCCCGCGACTCCATTACGCCGGAACCCCCCCGCCCCGCCAGGTAGGGGAGAATCCCGCCCAAGGTGTGGTTTTGGTGGTTTAATTTAATGTTTCTGAGCCTGAATTCATGCTGGACAAAGCGTGTTTGTAAATGTGGGAATTGGCTTCAATTTCAACTGCAATTTTATTGTTCTTAGTGCTAAGGTGTGAAACATAAATAAAAAACGGGACAGGCATGAGGCATTGCTTAGCAACAGGAGTCCTCTTCCCAAAGGGGGAAGCTTTCTTTGCTCATTTATTTAGCTGGAAGCTACAAGAGTTGGTGACCGGCAACATCTTTCTGATTGGCTGGAAAAAAAGCCATACAATGGAGTAATGGTTAAGAAAGGGAGTGCCAGAAATCTAAAAGACAGCTACTTAAGGAAACTAGGAAAATGACTAGGAGTTTCCAGGGAATCTGACGTTAAAAGAATTGAGAGCAGACAGGGTACTGTTTGTTTCAAGTCATAGAACTGTAAAGGAGCTGGCTAGTGAGAAGTCAGAAAGATAACTGGTGAGGTTCTAAGGTTTGCAATATCTTACTACAGTTTGAAACGTCAATTGAAATAATAGTGGAGCGATTCGTAGCTAGATATTAGAATTTGTGTTATAAAAGCATCCAAGACAAAGAAATTGTCAAAGAGACTGGTAAATCATAGAGTGGATTCACTTGTAGAAGTGGAGAAGAAGCTCTCATCTGCAAAAATGGATGCTGTTCAAATTCACTTTTAGGTCAATTAACTGGCAATGTAAAAATACCTTTTTCTTTCGATTCCCACTTTCTCGCTGAACAGCTTTCATAAGGTGCACGAGTCGGTCCACAAATGTCTGTTGAGCAGCTAGAAGGGAACGCATGACTCTCACATTCTTGTCTCCCTAAAATATGCAATTCATTAAAAAAAATATTTGAACAAGTCAGTTAGTACCCTTCAAACTTCGAAACCAAGTTTTGTGCAGTGTAGTTACTTACCCTATAATAGCTCTGTGGTCATTGTTTTCCTGTTATAAAACTATGGGCGGGATTCCCCCCCCCCCCCCCCCCCCCCCACTGGGTGGGAGAATTGCCGTGGCGCCACGCGATTCTCCCACCTGACCCTCGCACGCGATTCTCCCACCCCTTGAAACCAACGCCGCGCGAATCGCGCCAGGCCGCTCGGAGAATCGGCGCAAACGGCGAGTGGCGATTCTCCGGCCCAGATTGGCCGAGGAAAAAAAATGACATGCCCATCGGCGTCGTTCACCCCTGGTCATTGCCGGCAGGAACTCTGCGGGAACGCTCGGGGGCGGCCTGGGGGGGGGGGGGGGGGGGGCGCCTTCACCGGGGGGGCCTCCGATGGGGTCTGGCCCACGATCGGGGCCCACCTCTCTTCACCCCCCCCCCCCCTGGCCGCGGCCAGCCCCTGAACACCGACCCCATGTTGGGTCGGAGTCGGCGCGCGTAAGAAGTTCCCCACGCATGTGCAGGATTGCGCGGCACAACTGCACATGCGCAGGATTGAGCTGCCCCAACTGCACAAGCGCGGGTTGGCGCGGCGCCCATTTGCCGCAGCTTAAGCAGGCTGGAGCGGGGTGAACCCTGTGGGGGCCAGAATAGGTCGTGTCCGGGCCTTGTTCACGCCGTCGTGAAACGCCAAATTAGGGTTAGGCGCGAACACTTGGCCTCAATATCGGAGAATCTCGCCCATGATGCCTGAAAAAGAAAATGAACCACCCTGCACAGGAAACTTAATGAACTATTATAAGGTAGTATTCTGCATTCTCCAGCCCTGATTTTCCACCTTAATGGGAAGAATGAAAAACTGTCAAACATCAAGCCAAGGTGCTGATAATTAGTAAAACTGAAATTATTTTTTAAAAATCCAACGTAATAGCACAGGCACATTGTTGGCTCAGCTGGGTGGCACATGAAAACTTAAAATTCTCACTTCCAATTTATTTAAAATCAACGGCTAAGACACAAAATCAAGCCTCCCATTGTAATACTAATTACATTTCCATGGGCGGGATTCTCCCCTACCCGGCAGGGTGGGCCGTGGGCGAGGAGTGGCGTGAACCACTCTGGCGTCGGGCCTCCCGGAATCCTCCGCATCTTCAGGGGATAGGCCGGCGCCGGTGGGGTTGGTGCCGCGCGCCTCCGCCGGCCGGCGCGAGTTGGCGTATGCGCAGGAGCGCCAGCGTGTGCTTGCGTTATCCCAGTGCATGCCAATGGGGTTCTTCTCCCATGCATGCACTGCCGATAACGCCATGGCGGAGGTTGACAGCCGCCAGCGCGGAGGGATTTGCCCGCGGATCGGTGGGCCCCGATCGCGGGCCAGGCCACTGTGGGGGCACCCCCGGGGCCAGATCCTCCCCCCGCGAGGACTCTGCATGCCACCCGTAGAGCCAGGTCCCGCCGGTATGGACCCGGTTTGACTTTCGCCGGCGGGACCGGCCGAAAACAGGTGACTGCTCGGCCCATCGCGGGGTGGAGAATCACTGGGGGGGGGGGGGGGGTGGGGGTGGGGGTGGCGCAGCTAGCGGCCGCCGAGCGACGCGATTACCGCCCCGCCAAAATCCTGGCGCCGGAGAATTCGGCAGCCGGCGTCGGTGCGGGATTTACGCCACCCCCCGGCGATTCTCCGATCCGGCGGGGGTCGGTGAATCCCGCCCCATGTGTCCAGATTGCAACACAAAAATAATGGCAACACAATGCCTGCATAAAAATAGCTCCACTGTCCAGAAAGGGTGTGCTCAAAAGATAAAAGCATTTTAATTAAGTTATCTGCTGTTCCCCAAATTCACATTACCACTACAGCCACATCTCTACCCATTATAGTAAAATTACTTAAGCTCACAACTTTGCTATCAAAAGAAAGTTGAAAATAACAATTTTAAATACCTTTAGCAAGGCTTGACTAAACCTCCTCATCACATTCAAATACATCTCATGAGTTTTTGGGTCACGTTGTTGAGTGTCCTGATCTTCACATTCTACAATAACATACCTTATGAAACAAAGAAAAAGAACATGGCTTGGAAATATAAGACTAACAAGCTCAAAATATAAAAATATGGTACGCTGTGACAAAAAGCTTTATTATCTAAGCATTTATTTCTGTAATTAATTGTTAATACCACATTCAACTAAAAGCTGGTGCCCAATAGTTCAGTTATCATATTTCTTCTCACCGCAACTTGACAATAAAAATTAAGCAGTTGATGCCATAATTGGACGGGAAGATTCCACAATGAAGCCCTGGCTCAAAAGAATGTAATTTTTACTTTTTTTAAATTAACGTGGAGGAACACAGAGTTACAGGATCATTAATTAGATTGAACAAGAAAAAAAAATTATTAAAGCATGAAAAGTTGGATTATTCTCCAATACTCTTTACACGCCTCTCCTCCATAGTTTAACAATTATACACAGGTTTCAGGGTTAACACAGATTACAGAGTACATATTTTTTTTAAAAAATTATTTTTATTAAAGTTTTCACAAAATATCAACAACAAAATGTAAAAGGAACCCAATAGAATTAAATACAAAACAAAACAACCCTGTGCCCCCCTCCCCCTATACATAAATAATAAGTTAACACCCCGAAATAACACATAGCAAACATAGCAGATCCCCCAGTATAGACAAACAAAAACAAAATAGAATCCCCCCCCCTCCCTCCCGGGTTGCTGCTGTTGCTGACCATTGTCTACCGTTCTACCAGGATGTCCAAGAACGGTTGCCACCGCCTGAAAAACCCTTGCACCGATCCCCTTAAGGCAAATTTCACCCTCTCCAATTTAATAAACCCCGCCATATCGTTGATCCAGGATTCCACGCTTGGGGGCCTCGCATCCTTCCACTGAAGAAGAATTCTTCGCCGGGCTACCAGGGACGCAAATGCCAGAATACCGGCCTTTTTCGCCTCCTGCACTCCCGGCAACCCCAAATGTTGCGAGCTCCCAGCTCGGTTTGACCCTGGATCCTACCACCCTTGACACCGTCCTTGCTACGCACTTCCAAAATTCCTCCAGAGCTGGGCATGCCCAGAACATATGGGTGTGGTTTGCTGGGCTTCCTGAGCCCCTAACACACCTGTCCTCACCCCCAAAAAACCGGCTCATCCTTGTCCCGGTCATGTGTGCCCTGTGCAGCACCTTAAACTGTATGAGGCTGAGCCTCGCGCACGAATAGGAAGAGTTCACCCTCCCAAGGGCATCTGCCAACGTCCCCTCCTCGATCTCCTCCCCGAACTCCTCCTGCCACTTACCTTTCAGCTCCTCCACCGAGGCCTCCTCCTGCATCACCTGGTATGTTGCCGAGATCTTCCCCTCTCCAACCCACACCCCCGAGAGCACCGTGTCCTGCACCGTGCGTGGCAGCAGCAGCTGGAATTCCACCACTTGCCGCCTGGCAAATGCCCTTACCTGTAGATACCTAAAGGTGTTCCCCGGGGGAAGCCCGTAATACTCCTCCTCCAGCTCACCCAGGCTCGTGAGCTTCCCATCCACAAACAGGTCCCCCAACCTTCTCATCCCTGCCCTGTGCCACCCCGGAAATCCTCCATCTATTCTCCCCGGGACAAACCGGTGATTCCCCCGTATCGGGGTCCACACCGAGGCCCCCACTTCCCCCCTGTGCCACCTCCATAGCCCCCAGATTTTGAGGGTAGCCGCCACCACCGGGCTCGTGGTATACCTCATTGGAGGGAGCGGCAGCGGCACCATTGCCAGCGCCTCCAGACTCGTACCCTCACTAGATGCCGTCTCCAGCCTCTTCCATGCAGCCCCCTCCCCCCCTCCATCACCCACTTGCGCACCATCGCCGCATTGGCGGCCCAGTAGTACCCACAGAGGTTGGGCAACGCCAGCCCCCCCTCCTCCTTCCCTACTCCACTCCAGGAACACCCCTCTCACCCTCGGAGTCCCTCGCGCCCACACAAACCCCGTTATGCTCCTGTTGACCCACATCTTAATTAACAATGGTCTCATTAACACAAAGTTCCTTTTAAGCACAAAAAATGACGGTGAGCAAATAAACTCTCCACTCTGAAGTCCAAGTGAATGTTTGTGGATGTCTCCTCGGAATTCCCTCAGATGGTATCACGTGAGAGTTTCCAAACTCCACTCCCAAAAACATATTTTAAAATCTTGTCTCATAATAGTAACCCTTTGCGGTTTATGTTCTGGAATCCAGTCCACCTTTTCCAAATTACATTAAACCCAAGGTTCCGCTCCACTTTTAACCGCAAATCCAGTCCTGGATTTTACACCACCCCCTTTTAGGTTTCCTTTGTCTCACCGCTTTTACACAAACTTCGAGACCCAGCCACCGATTTCCACTCTTATTTCAACTCACTTTTCACATGTTTCAGTAACAATGTTTCCTAACAATATCTTGAGTAGTTCATGTCATGTGCATCATTAATTTCGAACACTTATAATTGTTTCTGTATTTTTCCCAGCAATATTTTCCACTCTCAAGGCACTACTGCCATTCAGGCCATCCCCCACTCCTTACCCAAATTTCCATTATTCATGCAAAATTGGCAGACAATTTGACTGTGTTTTGATGACAGGGGGAGGAAGTGGGAAGGAGGAAACCGGTGTGAAAGCAAAACAGCTAAAGCAGATTCTATCCTCTGTAGGTTTACACACATTAACACTTCCAGCAACAAAGGTGAGACAGCAAATCAAGAACAAGTATCTTGGCCAAGTGCATAGAATTCAACTACAGAACCTCAATAATGTTCTAGCTCAGATAAGTTAAACTCAGCACAGAGATCAAACCTGGAATCTTCTTACTCTCACTGAATCACTGAAACATCAGACCATGACCTTCAGATCCAGTATTCTAACTGGCAGACACAAAAGAAATTTACTGACTCAGCCATTATCCCTCTTCTACTTGTCATTCAAAAAAATTGACCAAGACACCACAAAAATTTCTCAGCTTTTGAGGCTGCCTTGAATGACATACTAATTCCCTATTGCACCACTTCAGTATGAACAGCAGCAATGTAGGTTGATTGACTGAAAGGCAATGGCAAAGGCACTGGTGAAGTGGCAGCGGTGAAAGTACAAACGCTGTTGGCAAAGGCACTGGTGAAGTGGCAGCGGTGGAAGTACAAATGCTGTTATCCTGAGAGGGGACAGCAAGTTTATCCACTGACATTCCCTGGGGTGGCCTCTCAGGAATCCTAGTAACCTATTGGGTGTTAAATTGTTGGATTACTGAGAGTCAGCATGTCCCTTTGAGTACTGAGATCTGCAGCCATTATGACCTGACCTATGGATACCAAAGGTAATGGGAGGGGCTGCAGCTAGGAAAGCCATTGTAAGTGATACCCTTGCTAGTGAAGTGAGTTCAGTCCCACCCAGCTGGATAACAGTGGAGAGATACAAGACCAGCAAAAGGCAACAGGATAAAACTTGATTGAGAGCAGCAGCCTGTTTATTAATATTTGAACACGATTCGTAAGTGGGAGCATGGAATGAGAAAAGACCATTCGGTCAATAGAACCTGTACTTTTATATACTACTTGCTACAGATTTTGCCACTGTTTAACAGATCCATTCTTTAACAATATTATTCTGAGCCATGCTCACCAACTGTTTGCTTTGCAGTTGCTTTGGAACCAATAGCAGCCAATAATTGCCATAATATGAAAGACTTATTAGGGCAGAAAATCTTACTAGTAGGGCATCAAGTCTCCATAGAACTAATAAGATTTGTGTGCTCCATTGAGAACTGAGCACTTATTGTGGGGGTGCATGAAGGAAGATGAAAAAGAGGGGGAGAATTTCCCATCTGGTCGTATTTCCTCACCACCACACACACCCCTGTTGCATATAAAGCTCACCATTGAGAAGCAGCCAGATTCCAAATGTCAGTCACTGGAGCCTGAAGCTCATTTTCCAAAATCAGTATCAGGTGCTCTAGAATAATGATTTAACTACATACCACACCATTTTACCATTGAAATTGGTGAATTATTATGCTAACATTCAAAGTTTATACTTGTTCAATCAAGCCAATATTAGTCATTGAATATAGTAACGATTTACCGAGTAATTTAAACCAAGATAGCCTCGCTGTTAAAGTTCCAAATGTCATAAGTAGTTTAAACACTTCCAAATATGTATTCAAATACAGGATTTGGGACTACGAAGTCAAGTATTCATTCTTTCCCAGTGTGAATAGCCAGCAAGTATGCTGCCAATGCATCCAATATTATTTCAACCAACAAGAGCTGCAGACCCGGATGCTTCTGCAAATTGCATTAAAATATCGGTTAGATGTTGCACAAAGACGATGGACATCTTGTGGTGCAGTAATGCCAGTACTCAAGCAGAAGTAGGACACTGATGACAGCCTCAGCAGGCTGAAAGTTGGAGTTTACATAGAATGATAACCAGAATGAGGCCTTAGACATAAGAGACTACCTAAACAGACATGTACTGATATTCCTTCTCATCTCCAACTTTCTCCAGTCCTACAACCCTCTCCCGAACCCTTGACTCCAGTTATTTATGCTATTTTCTTCACAGGTGGCACTTTATCCTCTTCACCTGTGGTACCCAAATGCCCAATCATTTCGCAGTAACACTCTGGAATCCTCTGTCTCTTCATCTCATCTTATCTCCTTCAAGATTCTTCTCAAATGCTATCTTGTTGCTGAACTTTTAGTCACCCCTCTTAATGTCCAATCTTTAGCATGTAACCCATTTCTTTCTGATTTTGCCTCCGTGAAGCAATGTGCAGAAATGCAACTGGATGCGGGAGTTTTCCAAGCTAGGAGTTGGGCCAAAGAATGCTCTGAGCTATATGATCAGAAATTCTTCTAGTGAATGCAAATTCAGGCTTTTGTAACTGTTAAATTGAGTGCTTAAACTTCGACCCAATTTAAATGTGGTCATTTTCAAATTGAAATTTTCCTGGGTGAATGGGAGGAGATGGGTAAATCACCTAGACCAATATGGTTCCTGCATGGCACCAAATTACAGCACAGCAATTCTGAAGTATGATAAGTCTTCTTCTTCTCATCAGTTTGGATGAAAATTTGTGCTTCACAAAGAAGTTAAGGAGAATTATCCCAAAGATGGGGTGACTAAGCTAATCACTATTCATGTAAAGATTAGTTGACTTCTGGGGAACTGTAGAAGTCATCCTCAAGAAAATCCTTGAAAAAATAAAAACCATCACTTACCAGTATAAATAATTGGCCAGCGTAGAATTCCTGCAAGCTCTTGATATTAGGAAGGCACAAAGGTCTTGCTTGAAGAGGAAAGAAGAAAAGATAAATCAGAGTTGAACTATTAATTCAAGAAATTGTAAGACAAAGTAGATGAAATTAGGTCACCATATTAATAGTTAATTTGTTCCAATTGGTATTTGGCCCATTTGTCCCAACAAGCTAACCCATTTTGACAGAGTCTGGTGATAAGGTCAGGTCCTTACCCAGCAGCAGAGTTTGGTTGGTTCCTTAATCCCACAGTATCACTGTAGGTTTACTCACCGTTGGCCTGGGGAAATGTTGCCACTATTCCTTTGGACACAAAATCTTTGTAGCTCAGCGATCTTTTAAACTTAGCCACACTCACAGTTGTGTGTCAACAAGGATTTACTGCAACAGTCAAAGCCATAGCCTGGTCTGCTATGCCCAGAGTCTGATTCACATTTTCTATGCAGGACCTGAGGACCCCCAACAAATCCCATGGGCTTTTGCCGTTATCTCTAGCAATCAGCACACTGATGTCTTGCCTTCTTGGCCTCACTCCTCTTCTCAGCACCATCCTTTCTGGTTTGAGGACCCTGTGTTTCCAGCTGTTCTCTCCTGTGGGTGTGCGCTCAGTTTCCTATCACTCTCTCACCTCCTATCCTTCTCAGTTGGTTGGGGATGGCCTGGGAAGGGTTTCCTTCGGGATGGGAGTTTGTGGAGGAGCTCATAATCATCAGCCAGATGTGGCTCCCGTTCCTCTCTTTCTCAATGGGAGGTTTTTTATTGGGAAGGATATGGAGATTTTGAACTTCAAGGAGAATTATTTCAAAAAGGTTTTCATAGGTGACCACAATTTTAAGTGTCTGTACTCAATGGCAAAAGTGAGTGGCTTAAGCCGCTCAAATTCCAGGTATTTCCTTAAGAGTTGGAATTTCTGATGCTACACCTCCAACATGAACTGGTACGTACTTAAAATGGCCCTTTTTGTTACCTTATAGCTTGTTGCACTTTCCTCAGGCAAGAGTGGGTAAACAGTGAGCTTTCCCTCTCAGCTTACTATGCAACAGCAGTGAATCAGTTTTGTCCATCTCTTCTTCATTAAATTTAAGGGGATAAAACAGGCAAACTTGTATACCTCTGCTCTTAATTCTAAGCTTAGGGTGGCTTCCTCACCCGCGGTGTCTTCAATGGACACAGTGGGATCCTCCCTGTTCAGCTTGAGCTGTTTTAATTTAAACTCTTTCCTGGAAATCTCTCTCCTCCTTCCATTCTTGCCTCCTCCTCTCTTTTTGCCTTTCCTCAAATTCCAGCTTCAATTTCTGCTCCTCCAATCTTAATTTCAACTAGTATGGCAGGGAGTTAGAGGAGATGGAAACTGGATTAGAAACAAAAGACAGAAAAAATGAAAGCAAAAGATGAAGACATGGGAATAAAAAGCAAAAAATAAACCGTGGCTCTATTGTCCTTAGAGGTGGGCTTAGGTGTAAGGAAAAATGCTAGAAAAACAAAATGAAGAGTTATGTACCTTAATGCACGTATTACAAAAAAGATAAACAAACTGACAGCACAAATGGAATTAAATGGGCCATTGTCAAGACATGATTGCAAGAAGAACAAAGTTAAGAAATCAATATTCTGGGTTATTTGACTTTTAGGAAAGACAGATGGGAAAGAAAATAATAATAATCATCTTTATTAGTGTCACACTAATACTGTACCAGCCTCCCCGAACAGGCGCTGGAATGTGGCGACTAGGGGCTTTTCACAGTAACTTCATTTGAAGCCTACTTGTGACAATAAGCGATTTTCATTTCATTTCATTTCAAGTAGGCTTACATTAACACTGCAATGAAGTTACTGTTAAAATCCCTTAGTCGCCACACTCTGGTGCCTGTTCGGATACACAGAGGGAGAATTCTGAATTTGACTCCAAGAAAAAATACATCCCAAAGAGGAGGAAAGACTCCAAGGGGAGGAAGAACCTACCATGGATAACCGTGGATATTAAGTTGAAAACGAAAACATACAAGATGGCAAAGTTAGTGGTAGGAAAGAAGAGTGGGATAAATTCAGGATGCAGCAAAGATGGACTAGAAAAAAAAAAATCAGAAATGTCTTTTCCTTCACACTCCCCAGGGTGATTTGTTTATCTCTCACCTTGGAACGTAGCCTTGCATTTTTAACAGTCTGTCTCAGTTCAAATTGCAAAATTTCCAGTCAATTGAAAGATTATTTTCAAAAATAAAAGGGGCATAGCCTCATGACAGTCCCCAAGAGGATGACTAGAGAATTAAGAAGAAACATTGGGAAATGAGTGGGATGGATCATTAATTTTTTTTAGTGAAGAAATAATTTTGTGAAAACAAAAACAAGCACCTAAATGTTTATGGAAGTAACAATTTGCACCAACTGCTTTTACCTCTAGGTTTTCTCCATCCATTGCCTCTTTTGCTTTAGAAACTGGAGGAGGAGGGGATACTGGAGGAAACGGACTGGTGATTATTTGGGAGCTAAAAGAGAATGTTCAGAGTATAAATTAGTTTAAAAATCCACCACGGTGTTAAAAATTACAATCTAGAATGAGCATTGACAATCCTACTATTGGTATTTTTAGGTTTAACATGCATTGCTAATTGTTACAATTCCAGTTGATGTTATAACTGGACGGAAGATCCCAGAATGGAACCTTAGCTCAAAGACCGTAGCTTTTTAAAAGAAAACATGGAGGAACAGTATCACCGGACCGCTAATTATTGTAACAACAAGAAAAATGTTTTTACTAAACATGGAAAGTTGGATTATTATACAATACTCCTTTACTCAGCCCTCCTCCATTAGTTTAACAAATTACATACAGGGTTTAAGATTAACACAGATTACAAAGTACATCTTAAATTACAATGCTCTCATTTACACACAAAGTCCCTTTCAGTGCACAAGTTCACTGTGGTCAAATAGATGCACTCTGCTCTGAACCCAAGTTAGTACCTATGGATTTCTCCTCAGATAACGATCACTTGAGAGTTTCCAAACTCCACTACCAAAAACATGCTTTCAAACATTCTCTCATAATAATGCTTTCCCCGAGCAGACCAGGTTTTACAAATGACTCTTTTAACCCATGCTTCTGCTCCACTTTTAACAGCGGATCCAGTCCAGGATTTCACAGCACCCCGTTTAGTTTTGGTTTTCTTAACTGCTTATACACAAACTCACTGATGTCCATTGTTATTTCAACTCCTGTTCCACAGGCTTTAATAAAATCTAACTAATCTTCAGATATCAGCCTAGAACGTATTTACTGAAGTTTTCTGTTCAAGTACCTTTAACCTCAGACTTCTTGGAAATTTCTCTTCACATCTCGAGCTTCCTTAACTAGCTGCTCTTCAGGGGCGTCATTCTCCGACCCCCCGCTGGCGTGAATCCCGCCCCCGCCGGTTGCCGAAGTCTCCGGCACCGGAGATTCGGCGGGGCCGGGAATCGCGCCGTGCCGGTTGGCGGGCCCCCCCGCTCGATTCTCCGGCCCGGATGGGCCGAAGTCCCGCCGATAAATTGCCTGTCCCGCCGGCGTGGATTAAACCACCTTTTGAACGGCGGGACAAGGCGGCGTGGGCGGGCTCTGGGGTCCTAGGGGGGGCGCGGGGCGATCTGGCCCCGGGGGGTGCCCCTACGGTGGCCTGGCCCGCGATCGGGGGCCCACTGATCCGCGGGCGGGCCTGTGCCGTGGGGGCACTCTTTCCCTTCCGCCTCCGCCACGGTCTCCACCATGGCGGAGGCGGAAGAGACTCCCTCCACTGCGCATGCGTGGGAAACTGTCAGCGGCCGCTGACGCTCCCGCGCATGCGCCGCCCGGGGATGTCATTTCCGCGCCAGCTGGCGGGGCAACAAAGGCCGTTTCCGCCAGCTGGCAGGGCGGAAATTCCTCCGCCGCCGGCCTAGCCCCTCAATGTTGGGGCTCGGCCCCCAAAGATGCGGAGCATTCCACACCTTTGGGGCGGCGGGATGCCCGTCTGATTGGCGCCAGTCGGCGGACATCGCGCTGTTTCGGGAGAATTCCGCCCCAGATCTCTGTACTTGTTTTTTTTGAAATAAATTTAGAGTACCCAATTTATTTTTCCAATTAAGGGGCAATTTAGCTTGGCCAAACCGTCTACCCTGCACAGCTGTGGGTTGTGGGGGCGAAACCCACGCAAACACGGGGAGAATGTGCAAACTCCACACGGACAGTGACCCAGAGCCAGGATCGAATTTGGGACCTCAGCACCGTGAGGCTGCAGTGCTACCCACTGAGCCAGTGCTGCCCTTGCACTTGTTTTCTTAACCATTACTCCTTGGTATGGCGTTTCTTCTCGCAAACTGAGAGATGATTCCTCTCTAGCCCTTTAAAGCACCTGCGTTCAGTCGAGCGGTGAAATCTGCCTTTTCTCTCACGAGCTATCTCCAACTGCAATCAAATTAGCTAAACTGCAACTTAAAAGCTTCCCAACCTTACAAGGCCCCAGTTACTAAGCAATGCAAACATACCCCGGTCGGCCTATTTATTCTTCACACCCTAGTCCTCTCTAAGCACAATAAAAACAACTGGAACTTAACCAGCACCCACACATACAAACATCTTTGTCCAGCATGAATTTAACTATAGGTTTTACCCTTCCAGGCACAGAAACAGTAAATTAAATACACTTAAAACTATATCTTTTTTCTGATGTTTATGCAGATCTAAATTCCTTAAAAGCCACATGGGAGTAGCATGTTGAGTTTGTGCTGATCTAAACGTATTCAGGAAATTACTTGTTTTCATTGAAAATATCAGCGTTTATTATGTGTAGGTACAAGAAGATCTTGAGTTTGTGTTTTGATAATGAGCAAATAGAACACAACTTCACAGATCCTCAACCCGGATTTTCTCATTATGATTGAAGAAAATTGGAACTACTGGATTAGAATATACTGGTAAAAGAAACTGAGGTTCTGAAAATCAAAAGCCCTTTTAAAGAGCCATTTTAAAATATTTCACCTGCAAAAAGGCCAATTTTGAGGCAAAGTTTCTTTAAACAGTTCAGGCCCACAAGCTTTTATCACCGATGGCTGCCAGTCTCTAAAGAATCTAAATTTGCGTTTATGATCCACATAGCCAGATTTAACAGTTAAGCCCCAGTCACTGCAACTGTTAATGGGAGACTGTATGGTTTAACATAGAAATTGGAGGATAAACCAGGAACCTTGAGGCTGTTGCATCAGTCAATAAATCATTGGTGAAACTCTACAGCTGCTCTATTTTTTCCAGTCTATCCCTCAATTCCTTGGTATCTAAAAATCTATTGACCTCAACTGAAGGTTCACAACTCGAGTGCAGAAATTTATCTTCACCTCAGTCCGAAGATGTCCTTCCAACCTCCATCCTTTCTGAAGTTGGACCGCCTCAGGACCTGATCAAGGCATGCTGGTTAAAACTCTCTGGTAAAGTTTATTTACTGGTTAACTACATAGAAGCCAAATTATGAATTCAGTATTGTTCAGTTTGTCGTCAAATTGTTTGTACGAGAGAACACAAGTTGCATTTATAAAATGCCTTTTTACTAGTGAGCTTCACAGTAGAAAATAGCAAGAGCAAATGGTTTCAGCTTTAAAATTAGAGCAAAATTATTGAAAGATTGTCCTCACCTCTCCATTTCTGAAGTGCCAGTTAATGAGCCAGACATGCTTTCAGACATTGCAGTTTGACTGCTATCTCTTCTGTTTGGTTCTAACCCAACTTTTATGTCATTAAAGTTTTCATACTTTAAAGCCTGGACAAGCTGAAGCAGGTACATGAGCAAATCCTATCAAGGATAAAGTGTTTTCAAGCAATTAGTTTTAAAATAAAATTGCATAAATTAAGTTTTTAAAAGAATTCAAAAATCCACAAGGATTCCAAGAAAGGTACTTGCATGGGCTACAAATGGCCCAAGCACTTGAAGCACATATTCAACATGCGTTTGGCTTGTTCTTGACGCATCTAATTGGCAAAAAGCTTTCATTCCATCATTCCTAGGCCCTGTTTCCAAATATCTCATTGCATTCCTAGACCTTGGGCGTCATTCTCCGACCCCCCGCCGGGTTGGAGAATCGCCGGGGGCTGCCGTGAATCCCGCCCCCGCCGGTTGCCGAAGTCTCCGGTACCGGAGATTGGGCGGGGGCGGGAATCGGGCCGCGCCGGTTGGCGGGCCCCCCCGCTCGATTCTCCGGCCCGTATGGGCCGAAGTCCCGCCGATAAATTGCCTGTCCCGCCGGCGTAAATTAGAGTACCTATTTACCGGCGGGACAAGGCGGCGTGGGCGGGCTCCAGGGTCCTGGGGGGGGCGCGGGGCGATCTGGCCCCGGGGGGTGCCCCCACGGTGGCCTGGCCCGTGATCGGGGCCCACCGATCCGCGGGCGGGCCTGTGCCGTGGGGGCACTCTTTCCCTTCCACCTCCGCCACGGTCTCCACCATGGCGGAGGCGGAAGATACTCCCTCCACTGCGCATGAGCGGGAAACTTTCAGCGGCCGCTGACGCTCCCGCGCATGCGCCGCCCGGGGATGTCATTTCCGCGCCAGCTTGCGGGGCAACAAAGGCCGTTTCCGCCAGCTGGCGGGGCGGAAATCCCTCCGGCGCCGGCCTAGCCCCTCAATGTTGGGGCTCGGCCCCCAAAGATGCGGAGAATTCCGCACCTTTTGGGCGGCGCGATGCCCGTCTGATTGGCGCCGTTTTGGGCGCCAGTCGGCGGACATCGCGCCGTTTGGGGAGAATTTCGCCCCTTGTTTCCAAATATCTCAACAGTATAATCAGCGATGTATTAACTGTTCTCCAAGAAGCCAGCTGCTTCAAGGTGCAAAGAGATCAGAGAGGGTAGGTTGCTCCAGGATGAAAGTATCATGGTAACTGTCTGGGAATCTTGCGTATTCCTACAGCACTTTTTATGGTTGCACACTATCTGTGCGTTAATGGAGTGGAATAGTCTGGCAGTTGTTGAATAATCTTGGGTGATCCGGGGCATGCATTAATTACGACAAACATGCAGTCGATGCTGCCGTGTACCTGTGGCATGCTCACTAGACCCTCAAACCTGTTTATTTTGGGGGAATCAAGGCATAATTGACATAACTGCCAGTCGCAGCAAACAGCACACCAATAATATGACGATGTATTTGATGATGAGCGATACAGATCTTACAAATCTCTGGCAGATTTCTGGAAAAGCACCAGAGGAAAAAGCAAAACTGTGAGCAGCAACAACGAATTGCACACTTTTCAAAAGATTTCTTTCATAGAACTCCACCAGGCTCCACAACATGGTCGTGTGTCACTGCCAACATGCTGCCAGTTACCATGAAACACAACGGCAGCCTAGAGGGAATGAGCCTTCCAGTTTCCTTTGCTCACAGAATTTGGCAAATCAGTTATTAAAACAAAACTAGAAAATATCACTGCAATCTAGAAAAAATACATTAGAAATTAGAACTTCCAATGCAGGGTTCATGGTAAGATATTTTACTATTTTTAGCCCTCGTCAGCTCCAAGTGCACGAAGCTGTATGATTTATTATGAATCTATTATTAGATTTATAATAGATCCCATAACAAGAGTATAGTCTTATTTAGTCGACAAGATTCTTACCTCATCATCAGCTTGTTGCAACCTAGCAACTGCATACCGCCTTACAGTTGGATTAGTGAACTGGGAGGAAAGCAACTCAAGCCCATCCTCCACATCCATTGGTTTCCACTTTCCTAGCAATTCCAAGGCTTGTTTAGCTTCTTGGGCCAAGTCCCAGTTTACACACTTCAAAAATTTAGTCAAAGCCTATAAAAGAGAACTACATTTAGTAAAGCAATTTTACAAGTGCAAATTTGCATTTCCTTATCGGTCATGTGCAGCTGCTTTGCAAACCATTACTGGGTTACATCAGCAATGGTAAATATCCTTGATTTCAACTCATTCAAATACTAACATACAACTAGGACTGGGCACTCCGATAAATACTGCCAAAATATATGTGACTGTTGTAGAAATCATTCAAGATACAATATTTATAGTAAAGATTACGTGTTATGCATGACCAATTTCAAGCGTTTAGTACTAGTAGAAAGTTAATTTAGCAACAAATTTCCTAGCACTATTGAAAGCACATGCATCACAAATGTCCTGTTTTGGTCAATTTGCCCAAGAATTGTAATAGAATCATGGAATAGAATACCTACAGTGCAGAAGGAGTCAATTTGGCCCATGGAGTCTGCGCTGGGAAATCCTACCCTACCCCATTCCGCCACCCCATCTAACCTATGGGCGGCCCGGTAGCACAGTGGTTAGCACTGTTGTTTCACAGCGCCAGGGTCACGAGTTCGATTCCCGGCTTGGGTCACTGTCTGTGCGGAGTCTGCATGTTCTCCCCTTGTCTGCATGGGTTTCCTCCGGGTGTTCCGGTTTCCTCCCACAAGTCCTGAAAGATGTGCTTGTTCGGTGAATTGGACAGTCTGAATTCTTCCTTAATGTGTGCGAGTATGCCCCGTAGTGTGATGACTAGGGGATTTTCACAGTAACTTCATTGCAGTGTTAATGTAAGCCTATTTGTGACACTAATAAAGATTATTATTATTAACCTTCTGAACACTGAGGGGCAATTTTAACATGACCAATTAACCTAACCTGCACATTTTTGGACTGTGGATGAAACCCGGAGGAAACCCGATCAAAATGGGGAGAATGTGCAGACTCCACAGAGTCTCTGGCAATGTGAGGGAGAATCGCTAACCACTGTGCTACCATGCCGCCCATAATGGGAATAATAATATTATTAAAACTACAGTCTACAACTGATAATTTGAAATTTTCCTGCCCTTAAAACAAATGATTGAATATATTGAATTATAATAATAATCGCTTATTGTCCCAAGTAGGCTTCAATGAAGCTACTGTGAAAGGACCCTAATAAGGGCAGCATGGTGGCGCAGTGGGTAGCACTGCTGTCTCACGGCACTGAACTCCCAGGTTCGATACCGGCTCTGGGTCACCGTACGTGTGGAGTTTGCACATTCTCCCCTGTTTGCGTGGGTTTCACCCCCACAACCCAAAGATGTGCAGGCTAGGCAGATTGGCCACGCTAAATTACCCCTTAATTGGAAAAAAAGAATTGGGTACTCTAAATTTTAAAAAAAATTAAGAAAAGGCCCTAATATTGAATTATAGTCATGAAATTACATTACATGAAACAATAACGCCTCTTACAGCTTTTGCAACTAAAAAGTACATTATTAAACAACTCACCTTTTCCTGGTTGGTGAGATAATATCTAAATTTCCAAACAAGATCCTGTTCTTCAGAGGACAGTAATTTAGTGGGAGGATAATTTAAAATAGTCTGGAAAAGAAACAATTGTGTTTTCTTAGAAACTTTGAAGTACATCATAGAGTATGGTTGATCAAGTTTGTTCCTAAAGGTTGCTTTCTTAACTCTTTCACAAGATGTGGGCATTACTGGCTATGCCAGGATTTGTTGCCTAATCTCCAACTGCCCTCGAGAAGTTGGTGGTGATCTGTTTTTATTAACCACTGCAGTCCATGTGATGTAGGTACACCCAAAAGTGCTATATGAAACAGGGATAATGAAAATTCTTACTGTGTTCCTTCAGACATTGGAACAATAATTTTAGAGTGAGGGTTATTCATACAAGGGAAAAGGGTACCATTCTACTTTAGAATTTAGAAGTACTGAAATTATGATGCCAGCTTATCCCCTCTCCCACACTGCCACGATTCTTGTTGAGACAGAACCACATCAGCGCATCAACCAACTCAAATATACAACTTTCCCATGCAGGGCTTCAATCCCACATTGGGTTAATAAATGTTGCATTAAAATTCTGCAGTGATTCAAAATGGAAAATCTGTAATGTATTGCATTATCAAAATAAAGCTCAATTTAATTGTTTTAGTCAAACAAAAGCATAGCTGCTTTCAGAAACCAACTTTTAGATAGCATGAAGAAAAAGAAACAGTGCCAGGCTAAAGTGTAGCTCCTTGTGTTCCAAGACCACAATAGCAGGAACATCTGAACTGATCTGCACATCAGACATATTATTGTCAGCAGCAGAGCTAAATCAACTTCACGCAGGAATATTAGAGTAAATATTAACTGGACCCGAACTAAAACCAAGCACCAACATCAGCATCCTGCTGTCAGTATTGATAAGAGCGACAACAGCACAACTTTGGCGACAGACTACTTTCTAAAAGGAGCACTAATCAGTTCATCACATTACCTCGGACAAGTAAGTTATTTTAACATGCCAGTAAATTGGTTATAGGGCCAGCAACAGATAAAGCTCAATAATTATTAAATTCTGGCACTGCCATGGTGCAGAGCACCATTTATTACATTCATGTGGCCATTCAACCATTTATGGTATAAATTTCCTCTAGCTGGGGTGGCCCAAAATGTGCTATTCAAGTTAAATCACTCATTCAATGGATTGTTGTACTTATGCCATTGACCACTCAATTGTGTTAGGCAGCACCTTCCAAACCCATGACCACTACTTTCTAGAAGGACGAGGACAGCAGATACCTGGGAACCCCACCACCTGGAATTTCACCTCCAAGTCACTCACCATCCTGACTTGGAAATATGTCGCTGTTCCTTCGCTGTTGCTGGATCAATATCCTGGAACTCTCCTTCTGATAGCACAGTGGGTGTACCCACACAACATGGACTGCAGCGGTTCAAGAAGGCAGCTCACCACCAACTTCTCAAGGGTAATTAGGGATGGGCAGTAAATGCTGGTCTAGACAGTGAACCCACATCCAGTAAAAAAAATGAAGTAATATCAATCCAATGTACCTGATGGATCTCGGTGTCTACTCGGAACCCTGGATATGTGTTATCCGTTCTTAGGCTGTGCTTTTTTGGCAAAGTTAAGTCGAACTTTGTCAGCTTTTAGTGTCTACTGGTAAACTCTTGGGTTACAATACAAACTTAGGTCAGATTGATTGTCTTTAGCGAATACAGTGGTTGAGTTTAAAATACAACTCGTGGTAATTCTTTCAATCATAATACACAGTACAAAAATACGGATCGATTTTAACAAAAGAAAAATGGCGATAGCAAAGGCAGCAGCAAGACATAGGTTTCAGAAAGTGATAGATTGATTCCGGAATGGATTTTTCCATCCCGACAAGTGATTTTAAAGAAGATATTATCTTAAAGTTTTTGCCTTCTTTACAGCTGTGATTGGCTTCAACTAATTTATAATTCACTCAATTAGACCAAACTGTCTGTCTGTCAATTCAAGAGATAAATGTCTTGGTGTAATTTTCCATACCCTGGCTTGCCAAGCATGTCTCTAACATTAATTAGATTAATATAGTTTTCAAAAAGTAATTATGAACCAGACTGATTGTTACCATTGAAACGCAACTGTCCAGGCCTGGGAAGACAGCTGCATACAATGAAGTCTTTTGTCACTGGCCTTGGTCTCTGGCCAGTCTCGAGCAACTTGCAAAATGTGAGAATTTAGAGCCTTATCTGATTAGTTCCCAGCTAGTCAGCTTTCCTCACTCTCATGGTTAATATGATTTAGTCAATTACTCTTAATGATTTCTCAATTAAACATTTTATCTATCTCATCTATAGATAATCAGAAAAGCTTCCAGGGAGTAAATTTAAACATTCCTATAAATCATATGGCTGCAGTTATTCTATTACTCCAGTGTTATTGAAAAGTGACTTGTATTGTGCTTGTAATATAAATCTAGAAAAGAGAAAGATCATCTATTGCAGAAGAAAACTTGAAGAAGCACGAGCTGACATTGTATGACGTACAATTCCAATGCACTGTCACAACCACATTATAAAGTGCTCAAAAGGGAATTTGAAGTGAGAGGAATGCCAGTCACATCTTATTGTCAAACTCCATCTACACTCAAAAGCACTTACATGGACATAAGAATTCTGAAACCCCTAGAAGTATAAAATATGGTTCTACGTGACTAGACCATAAGGCATAGGAGCAGAATTAGGCCACTCAGCTCATCGAGTCTGATCCACCATTCAACCATGGCTGATGTTTTTCTTATCCACATTCTCCTGCCTTCTTCCCATAACCCTGATCCTCTTATTAATCAAGAATCTATCTATATCTGTCTGAAAGACACAAGTGATTTGGCCTCCACAGCCTCCTGCGGCAAAGAGTTCCACAGATTCAGCACCCTCTGGCTGAAAAAATTCCACATCTCTGTTTTAAAGGATCGTCCCTTTAGTCTGAGATTGTGTCCTCTGGTTCTAGTTTTTCCGACAAGTGGAAACATCCTCTCCACGTCCACTCTATCCAGGCCTCGCCGTATCCTGGGCTGTTTAGCACAGGGCTAAATCGCTGGCTTTGAAAGCAGACCAAGGCAGGCCAGCAGCACGGTTCAATCCCTGAAACAGCCTCCCCGAACAGGCGCTGGAATGTGGCGACTAGGGGCTTTTCACATTCATTTGAAGCCTACTTATGACAATAAGCGATTTCATTTCATTTCATTTCCTGCAAGTTTCAATAAGATCCCCCCCATATCCTTCGAAACTCCAATGAGTACAGACCCAGAGTCCTCAACCGCTCCTCATACAACAAGCTCTTCATTCCAGGGATCATTCTCGTGGACCTCCTCTGAACCCTATCCAAAGCCAGCACATCCTTGCTTGGGTAACTGCTCACAATACTCCAAATGGTGTCTGACCAGAGCCTTATACAGCCTCAAAAGTACATCCCTGCTCTTTTATTCTAGCCCTCTCGACATGAGTGTTAGCATTGCATTTGCCTTCCTAACTGTCGACTGAACCTAGTCAGGGGAGTGTACCTTTAAGAAATGGGCATTTATCAAATGGCTGCAGTGATGTCATTGTGTGGGTGGAGATGGACTGTTTTTCACTTTCGTTTTGAGCTGAAAAGCTGCTTTGTGGCTCTGTGTTTGGTTTGGTTTTCAGAGTTGGATCGCTGCATTCAAACAAGAAGCTGTATATCTCTCTCTCTTAAAGAATGTTTTCAGCTCACTTGACAATTGCAAAGTAATACCTGTTTCTGTAGCGAATTTAAAACTGCTGTCTTTGTTAAAAAAGGGTTTAACTTATGGATGTCGCTAGGAAAGGTATTAAGGGTTACTGATAGAGTATTGCATCCGTGGGGTTAGATGTGTTGGTGGTTGATGAGATATTTACTGTGTGTTTATAAAATGTTAACTGGGTTCATAGAATGAACATTGTTTGGTTTTAAAAATACTTAAGGTCTCTGTTGCATAACACCTGGAGAGTGGACCCTTGTGCTCCCCATAACCAAAATCTATTAAAAGTCATGGGTCAGGTGACCTTTGGAGTTTTCTAAACCCTGGCCCATAATAAATTGGGGGCTCGTCCGGGATAAAAGTCTATCTTTCGTGATTGGGTTTGCTTAGTGAACTTAAAGACAGTGAGGGGTGAGCATATTTGTGTTTCCTTTTCAGGTGTGGTACTCCAGTTTAAGGAGGAGTGTGTTGTGAACAATGGCTCTTTCAGAGGCTTGGAAGCTTTTGGAGGTGGAGAAGGTCACACGCAGTACCTTACGAACAGAGACTAAAAAAAGGCTTTTAGATGTAGCAAAGACATTGCAGTTAACGTTACCTGACAGCATACGAAAAGACTGTGGGCGAGATTCTCCACTCCCGCGCCGGTTGGGAAAATCGCCTGGGCCGCCAAAATTTCCCGGAACGCCGGTCCGACGCCCTCCCGCGATTCTCCAAAGCGGCGGGAACAGCCCGGTCGAGTTCCGCGGGCCGGAGAATCGCCAGAGACACCCAAAATGGCGATTCTTCGGCACTCCCGCTATTCTCAGGCCCGGATGGGCCGAGCAGCCAGGCCAAAACGGCGGGTTCCCCCCGGCGCCGTCCACACCTGGTCGCTGCCGTTGGGAACAGCGCACGAATGCTGGGGGGGGGGGGGGGCGGCCTGCGGGGGTGCGAGGGGGGATCCTGCACCGTTGGCTACCTCAAACGTGGGGTGGCCCGCGATCGGTGCCCACCGATCGTCGGGCCGTCCTCTCTGAAGGAGGACCTCCTTCCTTCCGCAGCCCCGCAAGATCCGTCCATCATGTTCTTGCGGGGCGGACTTAGAGAGGACGGCAACCACGCATGCGCGGGTTGGCACCGGCCAACCCGCGCATGCGCGGATGACGGCAGTTATGTGGCACGGCCGCGTCAACTATGCAGCGCCGCCTTTACATGGGCGACAAGGCCTGGCGCGTGTAGATGACGCGGCCCCGATCCTAGCCCATTGTCAGGGCCTGAATCGGTCGGGATCGGGGCCGTTTTGAGCACCCGTGAACCTCGACGGCGTTCACGACGGCGCAGCCACTTCGGCGCGGGAGTGGAGAATCCTGCCCGAGGTACTTATGGCGGTAATTGAGCATTTAAAATTGCCTGAGATACAGTCTGATGCATTAGAACTGGCAAAAATTCAGTTAAAGATTAAACTGGAATATGAGAAAGAATTAAAGAGGATTGAATATGCAATGAGGGACAAAGAAAAAGAGAGAGAAAGAGAGAGGAAAAAGAAAGAGAGAAAGAAATAGAGAGGAAAAAGAGAAAGAGAGAGAAAGAGATAGAGGGGAAAAAGAAAAAGAGAGTTTGAACTTCGGAAAATGGCCAAGAAACATGACAGTCAGTTAAAATTGGCGGATATAAAGAGAAACTTACAGTCTGAGGAAAGTGATGAGGATAATGAGCCTTAGTGTCATAGTCAAAGGCTTGGTGGGGATCTATTTAAGTATGTCAACGCATTGCCAAGGTTTGATGAGAAGGAGTCAGAAGCTTTTTGCATTTAATTTAAGAAGGTAGCTAAACAAATGAAAAGGCCACAGGACTTTGTGGGTATTACTGATTCAAACAAAGTTGGTAGGTAGAGCTAGTGAAGTGTTTGCATCACTATCAGAGGAGGTATCTAGGACATATGAGGAGGTGAAAAATTCCATCTTAGGTGCATATGAACTAGTGCCTGAAGCCTACAGACAAAGGTTTCGAAATTTAAGGAAAGAACCTGGTCAAACATACATGGAGTTCTTGCTTCCTGTGTGGACAAAAGTGTGGACTGCAGAGTGATCAGCAAAATGACCAGGAGCCATTTAAGTGGGGGAAGAGAAGAGAAATATAGTCATAGAAACATAGAAAATAGGTGCAGGAGGAGGCCATTCAGTCCTTCGAGCCTGCACCAACATTCAATATGATTATGGCCGATCATGCAAGCTCAATATCCCACTTTCTTTACGTACCCCTTGATTCCTTTAGACGCTTTAGTCCAGCTCCCTCTTGAATGTATCCCCAAAATTGGCCCCAATTTCTGTGGTGGAGAATTCCACAAGTCCATAACTCCGAGAGAAGAATTTCTTCCTCGTCCCAGTCCTGAATGGCTTACGCCTTATTCTTACTCTGTGACCCCCAGTTCTGGATGTCCCCAACATCAGGAACATTCTTCTCACATCTAGCCTGTCCAGTCCTATCAGGATTTTATATGTTTCTATGAGATTCCTTCTCATACTTCTAAACACCAATGAGTACAAGCCCAGTCGATCCAGTCTTTCTTCATTTGTCAGTCCTACCATCCCGGGAATTAGTCTGGTGAACCTTCGCGTACACCCTCAATACAAGAATGTCTTTCCTCAAACTAGGAGACCAGAACTGCACACAATACTCAAGGTGTGGCCTCACCAAGGCCCTGTATAACTGCAGCAAGACATCCCTACTCCGATACTCAAATTCTCTCACTGAAGGCCAGCATGCCATTAGCTTTCCTCACCGCCTGCTGCACCTGCGTGTCAACCTTCAGTGACTGTTCCACCATGAAGCCCAGGTCTCATTGCACTTCCCTTTTCCTAAACTGCCACCATTCAGATAATAATCTGCGTTCTTGTTTTTGCCAAAGTGGATAACCTCACATTTATCCACATTATATCGAAATGCCAAGTATTTGCCCACTCAGCCAGCTGTCCAACTCACCCTGCAGCCTCTTTGCATCCTCTTCACAGCACATACTGCCACCCAGTTTATTGTCTTCTGCAAATTTGGAGATATTGCATGCAATTCCTTTTTCTAAATCATTAATGTATATTGTGAACAGCTGGGTCCCAGCACTAAACCCTGCGGTACCTCACTAGTCATTGCCTGCCGCTCTGAAAAGGACACATTTATTCCCACTCTCTGCTTCCTGTCTGCCAACCAGTTCTCTATCCACGTCAATAAATTACCCCCAAAACCATGAGCTTTAATTTTGCTCACTAATCTCTTGTGTGGGATCTTGTCAAAAGCCTTTTGAAAGTCCAAATACACAACATCCAATAATCAGGGACAGTATAATTAGAGGAATTGTTCTCTGTGACCAGGGTCAAGAGTGCTGAAAGTGGTGTTGCCTACATGACACTCGGGTTCGAGATATCTAATTTGGGCTGTGGAGGGGAAGGGAAAAGATCCAATTGTCGTGGTCCATGTATGGACCAACGACATAGGTAGAACAAGAACAGGAGTAGCGAGAGGTTAAATTAAAAAGTAGAGCCAAAAAGCCAATAATCTCCGGATTAGTACCTAAGCCACAAGCTAACTGGCACAATCATAGAATATACAGTGCAGAAGGAGGCCATTCGGCCCATCGAGTCTGCACCGGCTCTTAGAAAGAGCACCCTACTTAAGACCATGCCTCCACCTTATCCCCGCAACCCAGTAACCCCACCTCACCATTTTTTCTGGACATTTAAGGGGTAATTTAACATGGCAATCCACCTAACCTGCACATCTTTGGACTGTGGGAGGAAACCGGAGCACCCGGAGGAAACCCAAGCAGACACAGGGAGAAAGTGCAAACTCCACACAGACAGTCATCCAAGGCCGTAATTGAACCTGGGACCCTGGAGCTGCATGGCAGCAGTGCTACCAATTGGGCCACCATGCCGCTCGTGAGGAAAATAAGATGATATAAATGCGTGGCTCAAAGGTTGGTATTGGACGAATAGGTTTGAATGGGACATTGGAAGCAGTACTGGAGAAGGGGGAGCTGTTTTGATGGGACCTTCTACACCTGAATCATGCCGGGACCAGAGTTCTGGCGAATCACAAAACTAGGACATTTTAATTGGGGGAAATTTGAAAGTCAAAGTTAAAGGAGAAGGTAAAAGTGAAAGTTAGTGATGAGGCAGAGTTGTTACCTGAAAATAAAAAGGAAGCGTCAGAATATGTGAATGTCATATTGCGCCAAGGAATTATATACAGTCAGGGAAATTTGAAAATAGAACAAACTTAATGGTTTTGTATCTGAATGCACAAAGCATTCAGGGGAAAAAAAAAGAATTATCAGCGCAAATAGAGACACAGGGTATTATTTGGTAGCGATTACTGAAACATGGTTACAAGGAGACCAGGCCTGGAAATTGAACATCCAAGGGCACTCGGTATTTTTCAAGGATAGACAAAAAGGAAAAGGAGGTGGTGTGTCTTTACTAGTAAAGGAAGAGATCAATGTTGTGTATAGGGAGAGGTGCTGTGTACCCATAGTCCATGGATGCGCAGAATGACACTGGCCATATGGGTGCACCCACCCCACCACCTCTGCACTCAACCCCCCGATAACCAGCCCACCCACCCACAATAATAGCTCCAGGAGGGTGCAGGGTGGCGGAATGGGGCCGCAGAGCCTATCTCTGGTATGGCATGGGTGAGCCACTGGTACCCCTGCCAGTAAGGACGGATACCTGGGCCCCCAAGGTGCCAGGTGGTGTGAAGGGTAGAGAGAAGAGGGGGAGGGGCACGGTGTAGCCCATTGGACCTGGTTGGGTACGGGGATACACACCATGCTAACATGTCTGCCTTTCAACCAATGCAGACAATGGGCGTTGGAATCCAACCAGGAATGGTGGCCTTCAACTTGGGCCCCACAGCTCTGGGGATGCACTGAGGGCTGTATACACAGAAGCTGCTCGGGAAGGACCCTGCAGCAGTAGAGCCAGCCCCAGGGGAACAGCAGCCAGCTGGTGAAGGTGGACAGCTGCCACCCAACAGGCCGAGGAGGAGGTGCTGCATCAGGCCTCATTTGTACCGGCAGCACCATTCATTACAGACCTGCTGAACCAGGCATGCCGAAGACTCCAGTTGAGCAGGGGGACCGTGCAACATGTCTGCCGGACCATGGCGCACCTGGCATCACGGGGGTATGGGGGAGGACATCCGCTCCCAGTGGCCGTCAAGGTGACAGTCACCCTGAAACTTTACGCCATGGGGTCCTTCCAGGTGCCGAGTGGAAACCAGTCCGGATCTCAGACCTCGGTGCACAAGTGCATCGCGCCATCACGGAGGCCCTATATGTTAGGTCAGCACAATATATCAATTTCAATGTAGACCGAGCCCACTAGGATACCTGGTCAGCGGGGTTTGTCGACATCGCCGGGATGTCCCAGGTCCAGGATGGATGGGATGCATGTCCCCCTACGAGCAACAGCCCGCTTTACAAACAGAAAGGGGCTCCACTCTGTGAACATGCAGCTGGTGTGTGACCATGAGCAGCACATACTGCACATCTGCATCTGATACCAGGGCAGTGTGCACGACGGCTTCACCCTGGTACACTCAATGGCTCCTGACACCTTGGAGGTGCACCACTGGGCGAGGGGTTAGTTCTCGGGCAACAGGGTTTACTTGCTGTGAGCGTGGCTGATGATGCCTCTCGTGAGGCTACAGACCCGATACCCATGTTGCGACCAGGGACGTGATCGAGCAGTGTATCGGCACCCTGAAGATGTGGCTCTGGTGCCTGGACCTCTCTGGAGGAGACCTCAAATTTAGTGCTAGAAGGGTCTCCCACAGTGTGGTGGCCTGCTGCATCCCCACAATATTGCGCAGCAGAGGGGTGATGTGCTGGAGGGGGATGAATGCCACCACAGCAAATGGTGAATTTTGAATTCGATAGAAATCTAGAACTAAAAGTTTAATGATGAAGTGAAACCATTGTCATAATAACCCACCTGGTTCAGTAATCTCCTCGAGGGAAGAAAATATGCCATCTTTACCTGGTTGACTCCAGATTGACAGCAACGTGGTTGACTCCTAAACGGTATTCAGTTCAAAGGCAATTCGGGATGGGCGATAAATGATGGGCCAACCAGTGCTACCCATTAGCCCATGAATGAATAACAAAAACGCATGGGATTTTGGGAGGTGACCCAAGGACTTTGGAGGAATGGGAGGTTGGCAATAGGAAGGCAGTTTGCAAGTATAGGAGGTAAACGGACATAACTTGTTGAAACTTAACAGACTCTATTCTTCAAAGTTATTTTGGATAGTTTTGGCACTAATTCAAAAACACATTCTAGAAACAGAATAATTGCATATTAATCACTGCCTACATTCTCTAGACTCTGCCCATGTCAAGACTCAAAGTATTCAAATCTAAATTGTTAATTTAAGTATGGGTCAGGAGGTCCTTCCAACCAGTGCACACAAATGAACTCGCAGAAGTTAAAATGATTTCAGGAGATGCTGTGCTGCTGGCCATGATGCACTCCAGTATGTTATGGTGCCACTGATTATGGTCCCGATCTATTAATCCCAGTTTTGGCTGATATCCTCAGTTTAATTTCCCACAAGGTTTCACACTGACCCATTAATATTCTTTATTAATTGAAGGAATTCTTATGCCTCAAGAAGCTTCAGAAATTACAAGACATATACAGATTTTGAACTAATGATACCTTATCCCAAGTAAGGCTTTAGGGAATGAATTTTATTCCTAGACATACCATAAAAATCAGAAATTTCAGTTTTGTCAAACAGAAAGAAGTGTTGGCCCATGGTGTCTAACATCTTACAGCAAAGTTAAGCTTTCAGAAAATATTTCTTGCTTTCAGAAACAGAAATTACTTCAGCTGAATTTAAAAAAAATATATATATAGTTAGGAATTGGCTCCTAGTAATTCAAGGCATCTTAGTAACACAAGACAAACAGCTTGCATGATTTCAGTTTTCTAAAATGTACAAATGTACATAAAAGTTAATAGCATAAAAATCCTTTTGCCTACAGTACAAAATTCAAGAGTAAACAAAAAGGTAATTTGTCCACAAGATAAAAATGCAAGTAAGGCATAGGTTTGAGATTAGAATTAATGTTCTCCCAAATATAATATATCAAATAATATTTACAAAGCAAATGCTCAATATTTTAGATACCTTTGCCAAATAAAACGTTCCCAGTATTCATACTTACATTAAGCTGGTCACGGGTAGCAGCATTTGGCTTCAGATCATGGTCAGAAGGTCCACTTCTCAAACTTCGAGCAAGTTTATGATGCTTGCTTTCTACTAAATTCTCCTACGGTTAAAGCACATTTATTACTCTGGTTCCGGATTTAGACAGACCAAATGCAAAAAATTGGATTTGTTTAAATGAAAGTATTTAAAGCCTTTAAAATATTATGTGAATTTGGAGTTCATCAAATTTCAGTACACTAGTGTAGGGGAATGAACACTCTGTCAACTGGAGTAGGGAAGCAATTGCAAGCTAGATGCTTTTACAATCCTGGACTAAATCAGTAACTTGCTGTTAGAAAGAAACAAATCCAAAATCCAAGTTCTTTACTAAAAGAATGAAGCCACAGATTCCACAGTTTAAAACATCACAAGTGACAGCAGTTGTTGAATTCTGCTGTAGCTGCTGCTGTCAATTATGTCAAGAATTGATCATCTGGATACATTTGGTTTGTTTCTGCTGATATTAAGAATCACTGGCTGGAGTTTAATATTCTGGAGATGTCACTGATTTTCAGGACTGCAGTCTCCCTTTTTAAAAGCACCACCTCTGACCTTTCCGCTTAATTCAAGAACTCATGAAGAAGGAGTTTTTAAAGAATGAGACACACTAGCAGCATGGTAGCACAGTAGTTAGCACTGTTGCTTCACAACACCAGAGACCCGGGTTTGATTCCCAGCTTGGGTAACCGTCTGTGCGGAGTCTGCACATTTTCCCCGTGTCTGCGTGGGTTTCCCCCCGGTGGTCTGATTTCCACCCACAAGTCCGGAAAGACCTGCTTGTGAGGTGAATTAAACATTCTGGATTCTCCCTCAGTGTACCAGAACAGGTGCCATAGTGTGGCGACTAAGGGATTTTCACAGTAACTTCATTGCAGTGTTAATGTAAGCCGACTTGTGACACTAATAAAGATCATTAAACAAAAGATTTCTTACTATACAAGTCACACAAAGCAAACGTTAAATACTATCTGAAGATAACTTCTTGTACTTTGAAATCTAGAATCAAAACAATTTAAACATGAATTAATAGCAAACTGTTGTCAATCATAAACTATTAAATTACTTGATAAGTTGCAGATACAGCTAAGGAAGATTTTATGAATTGGCTCAGCAGTCTAATCAGCATATAGGTCATCTAACTCAGTCACAAAGTCCTTCAAAGAAGTTCAGTTCCTCTCCTTCTTGGGTGGAGATTGATCCCCAGCCCACAGCAGTGCACAACAAACCTGAGTTCCATAGGAAAAATGGCACATGTTTACAGAACTTCCTCAACCTGGTCTAGATGGCATAGATTCACAAATGTTACCTTCAATTTACAGAAGCAGCAACTGTGTATTTGCTTATTTGCAGCTTCTTGGTCTATTCTGTCTTCTTCAACTAGTCTCTTTTGCACTCATCAAATTCCATTGAGCTCTGAGGGCTGTGTCCTCTTATACAATTTCAATCAGGTTCAGTCTCCCTCGAAGTTTTAGTTTCCTATGAAACTGGGAGGGACAGTTTCCTTTTTTGGTTTCCTTTTTCAATGGGGGTCTGTCTCAAAAGTACGAGCTTTGAACACAGATTTGATTATAATGCAAACGATCAAACGTGGAATATCCCCAACAAGACAAGCATCTATAGTGCACTAAGTATTTATTAATTTTACACAAGACATTTCAGATCCAACCTCTGCTGGTTAATGATTTGATAGCAGCTCAAGCTAATTAAATTAATTCTTAGAAAGTCAACTTGTCATCTGCTGCATTACAGTGCTAGTTTTAGTCGGTATACCCAACTTAAAATGTGCTGTACAAAAGCAAGTTGTCAACAGAGCAAAATTCCAGTCACTTCATAGGAAAAATTATCAAACAAAATCTGACACTGAACCATTTAAGGAACTTTCAGATAAGGTAGCCAAAAGTCTATTCAGAAAGTTAGGTTTTAAGGAATGGCTTAGAAAGGAGAAGAGATATAGGAAGGATCAGGGACGGCATCCCAAAGCAGAGTCTAAACAGCTAAAGAAACTGCTGCCAATGGAGGAATGAGAAAAGCAGGGATGCTCAAGAGGTCAGAACTGAAGGAGCACAGAAACCTGGGAGGTCTCTACAGGGGTTCCCGAGGTAGGATGGGATTAGAAAATAGGGATGAGATTTTTAAAAAAGACACACTGACAAACTGGGAAACAATGTAGGTCAGTGAGCAGAGGGGTGATAAGTGTTTGGAGCACGGCATGAGCAAGGCAATAGGGGCAGCATGGTAGAAGTGGGTCGCACTGTTGCTTCACAGCTCCAGGGTTCCAGGTTCAATTCCCAGCTTGGTCACTGTCAGTGTGGTTTCTGCACGTTCTCCTTGTGTCTGTGTAGGTTTCCTCCGGGGGCTCCGGTTTCCTCCCACAAGTCCTGAAAGGTGTGCTGTTAGGTAATTTGGACATTCTGAATGCTCCCTCTGTGCACCCGAACAGGTGCCGGAATGTGGCTTTTCACAGAAACTTAATTGTAGTGTTAATGTAAGCCTACTTGTGACAATATAGATTATTATCACTAGGGTTTGAGGAGTTCACGTTTACAGCAGACAGGAGGCTGGCCCGTAGGGAGCTAGAATAGATGAGCTCAGAAGTAGCAAAGGCATGGATGAGATTTTCAACAGCAGATGAGCTGAAGCAGGGGCAAAAATGTTAGGGAGGCAGAAGTAGATGGTCTTGGTGATGGAGAAGATTTGAAGTCAGATGTTCAGCTCAAGTTCAAACATAATTACACAGTTGCAAACAGTCTAGTTCAGCCTAAGATAGTGCCATAGTGCTGGGTGAGAGGTTTAGTTTGAGGTGGGGACCAAAGACAGTGGCTTCAATCTTCCAACAATTTTGAAGGAGAAAATTTCTGCTCATACAATACTCAATGTTTGACATGCCAAATTAGAGGCAGTGGAGATATTGAGAAGAGGTGGTGAGGTGCATACATAGAACCTAATGTTACATTTCTGAATGCAGGGGCAATATTCCAAAACTTAATATCAGCCACAACCTGCTACAAGACATCTTACTTGCAGTTGTGCAAAAAGTTGACAGAACTATTCTTTAAAATTGATCATTAAATGCAGTACATGACATTAAGTTTTATCAAGCCTCCTTATTTCTGATCAATTTTCACAGAATTCATATCCAGGTTGAAAGCCCATTCAACATTTTCCAAAGAAAAGAAAAATAACTTGCATAGGTAAAAAAAAATGTATTAGTCATACGAACCATTGACATCTGAGGGTCTGGAACTTTGACAATCTCGGAGCTTGTTAGATTTGGAGATGACTCATCACCATCCTGATTAAAAATGCATTTGAAAGACAAAAAAATCAATTGGTCTAAATAGTACAAATATAAATAGTCAGAAATTTAATTTCTTCAAATCTCATTTGAGCATTAGCATTGACGTCCATATAAAACACAACACACCGATTTGAAACAAGCATAGTTGCATTCTTAGGTAAGAAATTGATAATTAAAAAAAAAAAAATTTAGAGTACCCAATTCATTTTTTCCAATCAAGGGGCAATTTAGCGTGGCCAATTCACCTACCCTGCACATCTTTTGGGTTGTGGGGGTGAAACCCACACAAACATGGGGAGAATGTGCAAACTCCACACGGACAGTGACCCAGAGCCGGGATCGAACCTGGGACCTCGGCGACGCGAGGTAACAGGGCTAACCCACTGTGCCCCTGAAATTGATACAACTGAAATCAATACACTGGTCGAAAGAAGAATTTACACATTTAGGTATCGAGTTTTCAGAGGTTCTAGCATTCCATATCAAGATACTTCATGCACAAGATTTTTCAGCACTAACTACTTTACACAGCTGAAAAAACCCACAAGTTATTTGCAAGGAGCAAAATAAGCTCTGGATTTTTGGAACCATTTCACACAAAATACACCCAAACATAAGACACTTTCTTACAATAAGAACCAAAAATGCAATGAACCTAGATCTATTCAAATAACTAATGCTTGGAAGGAAAATAATTTCTGTGCACGCATTTCCAACAAAAAAGAAACCAAAAATATAAATCACCACAAACTTTGGTAACCTTAATAAAGTCGAAAATCAATCTCACAATCTAATTTAAAATAAAAAGGATCCCGATAGTTAATTTTAGACAGGAGCATTTTTGAATAACAAATAATTTGTAGGTGAAATGCAGCAGAAGACATTAACAAACCTTTTCATAATAAACAATACCGTACTCTTTGTCTTCAGATTTAACACGTGGAAATTCAACCATGAGATACATAAAATTAGAGCTTCTTTTTTCACTCTGAAACAAAGAGAGAGATGATTTGTGAAATAACAAAGGTTATGTTTTTACTTAAATGAAAGTAATGATGCTTTTATTTCAAGTTGACCAAATAAAATATGGATATTTGGACACAAAGGCAGGCAAGAATTAATGCACATCATTAAAACACTGCTCCTTCAGATCCAGCTTACCTCATTTATCATCTCTATCTCTCGAAAAGTAAGCCTGTCCAACCAATCAACCTTCACCATGTGACCTTGACGATGTGCTTTGGTGAGCTTTAAGTTAAAAAAAAACTAAAATCAGCAGTGTAACAATCTTATCATGTTTATTTTAACTAACGATTTCACACAATCTAAAATAGTTTGACATAGGAATCTAGGGGTGTGCGAATTGACCAAATGACTTAACAGCAGAATTTGTAGTAACCATGGAGGGATTTGGAAAAAAGACGAGAATTTTTAAATTGAGCCCATGTAGGTCAACATGAGAGGCTGTGCATCGGACTTATTATAAATTAGGACATGGGCATCAGAGTTTTGGATAACCTTAAATATATGCCAGGTAGAATTTGGGAAGTCAGTCAGAAGTGCATTGGAATAGTCAGGCCTACAGTTAACAAAGGCATGGATTAGGCTTTCAGCAACAGATGACCTGGGGAAGTGGTCAGAATGTTAATGTCACTGGACTAGTAAGAAGTCCAGGCTAATTTCTGGGAATAGTGGTTCAAATCCCACCACAGCAACTGACGGAACTTAAATTCTATTAATAAATCTGGATTAAAAGTAGTCTCAGTAATGGTGATAGTGAAATCTTTGTCAATTGTCATGAAATCACAAGTCTTTTAGGGAAGAAAATCTGCCATCCTTACTGAGGGCATCACTGTAGCACAGTGGTTAGCACTGTCGCTTCACAGCTCCAGGGTCCCAGGTTCAATTCCCCACTTGGGTCACTGGCTGTGCAGAGTCTGCACGTTCTCCTTGTGTCTTCGTAGGTTTCCTCTGGGTGCTCTGGTTTCCTCCTACAGTCCAAAGACGTGCAGGTTAGGTGGATTGGCCATGCTAAATTGCATTTAGTGTTCAAAGGGGTTGTGTGGGGTTGCTGGGTTGCGGGTATGGGGTGGAGGTGTGGGCTTAAGTGGGGTGCTCTTTCCAAGGGCCTGTTTCAAAGGGGTTGTGTGGGGTTGCTGGTATGGGGTGGAGGTGTGGGCTTAAGTGGGGTGCTCTTTCCAAGGGCCTGTGCAGACCTGATGGGCCGAATGGCCTCCTTCTACACTGTAAATTCTACTTGGTCTGGTCTACATAGGCCTCCAGACCAACAACAATGTGGCTAACTTTTAAGTTCCACCAAACTGCTGAGGCGGGCAGACCATCTGGCTTTGACCTAGGCACTGGGAATGACAACAGCACACACCCGACTATGTTGACTGTGCAAGTCCTCCTAACTAACATCGGAGGGCTTTGACCAAAATTGGGAGAGCTTCTCACAGATTAGGCAAGCAGCAGCCTGACAGTTATACTCAAGGAATCATGCCTTGTAGACAATGTCACAGACACCATTATCATCCATGGGTATGACCTGCACATTGGGAAGAAGAGAGAGGTGGCAGAACAGTGGTATACAATCAGAAAAAGTTGTCATAGGTTTCAATACCGAATCTGGTCAAACATGAGCAAGTAAACCTCCTGCTGATTAGTACACTTCCATATTAAACATCTTTTCTTTCAAGAAGCATAGAGTGTGGTAATAATGTACTCTGGCAGATTGTCTGCCCATCACCAAAAATGGATTGGTAGCATCACTACTCACTGAGCTGATCAAGTCCGAAAGAGTAAGGTAGCTAGACTGGAACTGTGGCAGGTCGTAAGGGAACCAACAAAAGTGAAGAATTATTTCACCTTGTTCTCACTGATCGGCCTGTCTCAGCTGTAGTTACCCATGAGAGTATTAGTGGAAGTTACCACTGCACAGTCCTTGTGGAGATCAGGTTCCGTTTTCACATTAGAGGATACCCTTCACCGTGCTGATACTAAAATGGAATTGATTTCAAACAAATCTAGCAACTCAAAACTGGGCATCCACAAGGTGTTGTGGGCCATCAGCAGAATTGCACTGTATTGGATTTTGTTTACTGTCATGTGTACCAAGGTACAGTGAAAAGTATTTTTCTGCGAGCAGCTCAACAGATCATTAAGCACATGAAAAGAAATGGAAATAAAAGAAAATACATAATAGGGCAACACAAGGTACACAATGTAACTACATAACACTGGCATCGGGTGAAGCATACAGGGTATAGTGTTAATGACATCAGTCCATAAGAGGGTTGTTTAGGAGTCTGGTAACAGTGGGGAAGAAGCTGTTTTTGAGTTTGTTTGTGGGTGTTCTCAGATTTCTGTATCTCTTGCCAGACGGAAGAAGTTGGAAAACTGAGTAAGCCGGGTGGGGGGGGTATTTGATTATTTTGCCCGCTTTCCCCAGACAGCGGGAGGTGTAGATGGAGTCAATGGATGGAAGGCAGGTTTGTGTGATGGACTGGGCTGTGTTCACGACTCTCGGAAGATTCTTGCGGACTTGGCCGAGCAGTTGCCATACCAGGCTGTGTTGCAGGCCGATAGGATGCTTTCTATGGTGCATCTGTAAAAGTTGGTAAGAGTACTACACACAGTTTTGGTCTCCTTACTTATGCAGCAGAAACTGCAATCTCAGGGACCAGCATATTCCCCACTCTACCATTACTATCACACCAGGGATTATTCCTGTTTCAATGCAGGAAGGCATGCCTGGAGCAGCACCAGACATGCCTACAAATTAGATGTCAACCTGGTGAAGCTACAACACAGGGCAATTTCCATGCCAAACAGTGGGAGCAGCATGCAATTGGCATACCCAAGCTATCCCACAATCAACATTCCAGGTCTAAACTCATTCCAGTCATGAATGGTGGTGGACAATTAAACAAATAATGGGAGGAATCAGCAGTTCAAGGGAGCTGAGCTCATCAGAAAAGATAAGGCAGAAACAGGTGCAGCAAGTACGGAGGACGGCAAATGGAATTTTGACATTCATTGCTAATGGAATAGAGTAGGGAAGTGCTGTTGCAACTGTATAGGGCATTGGTGAGACCAAATCTGGAGTACTACACACAGTTTTGGTCTCCTTACTTGAGCAAGGACATAAATTATTAAATGCGGTTCAGAGAAGGTTCACTACATTGATTCCAGGGATGAAGGACTTGTCTTATGAAGTCAGATTGAGCACTTTAGACCTATACTCACAGTTTAGAAGAATGAGTGGAGATCTAATTAAGGTGTATAAGATGCTAAAGAGGGTTGAAAAAGTAGGCGAAGAGCGGAAGTTGCCCCTTGTTGGACATTCTAGAATGAGGCTATAGTTTTAAGCTAAGGGGGAGCAGATTTAAAATAGAAATGAGGAGAAATTACTTCACTCAGAGGGTTGTGACTCTGTGAAATTCTCTACCCCCGAATGCAGTAGACATCGGAACACCAAAATAAATTTGAGGAGATAGGTAGGTTTTTAATCATTAGCTGGATGAAGGTTTATGGGAGTAGGCAGGAAGGTGAAGATGAGGCTGAGATCTGCCATGATCGTATTGAATGACGGAATAGGCTTGAGGAGCTGAAGAATTGTCTACTCCTGCTCCTACTTCTAGTTCTCATGTCCTTCAGCCCTTTCGATTCACTTCATGTTGTATCAAGAAGTGGCTAAAGGCACTGGATGCTGCAAAAGTTATGGGCCCTGACAACATTCTGGCAATAACACTGCCGAAGACTTGTGCTTCAGAACTAGCCATGCTCCTAGCAAAGTTGCCCCAGGACAGCGACAACAATGGCATTTTATTGGCAACATGGAAAATTGGCAGCTATACCCTGTACGCAAAGAACAATCAAATCCAACCCAGCCAATTACTGTCCAACCAGTTTATTCTCGATCATCAGTAAAGTGATGGAAGAGGTTGTCAACAGTGTTATCAAGCGGCACTTGATTCGCAATAACCTACTGACTGATGTTCAGTTTGGTCTTTCCAGGGCTATTTACCTCCTGACCTCATTACAGCCTTGGTTCAAATATAAACAATAGAGCTGAACTCCAGAGGTGACATCAAGGCAGCACTTGACTGAGTTTGGCACCAAGGGACCCTAGAAAAACTGGATTCAATGAGAACCAGAGGGAAAATTCTCCAATGGTTGGAGTCATACCTAGCACAAATGAAGATGGTCGAGATTGATGACTGTAATCACCTCAATTCTGGGACCTACTGCAGGAGTTCCTCGGTGTAGTGTACTAGGCTCAATCATCTTCAGCTGCTTTATCCATGATCTTCTCTCCATCACAAGGTCAGAAGTGGGGATGTTCACTATGATTGCACAATGTTCAGAACCATTCGCGACTCTTCAGATACTGAAGCAGTCCGTGTCCATATGCAGAAAGACCTGGACAACATTCAGGCTTGGGCTGATAAGTGGCAAGTAATGGTCATATCACGGGCAGCATGGTAGTACAATAGTTAGCCCTGTTGCTTCACAGCTCCAGGGTCTCCGGTTCGATTTCTGGCTTGGGTCACTGTCTGTGCGGAGTCTGCACATTCTCTCGTGTCTGCGTGGGTTTCCTCCGGATGCTCCAGTGTCATCCCACAGTCCAAAGATGTGGTTAGGTGGATTGGCCATGCTAAATTGCCCTTAGTGTCCAAAAAGGTTAGGTGGGGTCACTGGATTGTGGGGATAAGGTGGAGGAGTGGGCTTAAGTGGGGTGCTCTTTCAAGGGCCGATGCAGACTCGATGGGCTGAATGGCCTCCTTCTGCACCATAAATATTATGATCACAGAAGTGGCAGGCAATGGCCATCTCCAGCAAACCATTTCTCTTTTACATTCAATGGTATTACCATCACTGAATTCCCCCTCTATCAACTGGCTACTATCGACCAGAAACTGAACTGGACTATAAGAACAGGTCAGAGGCTGGGAATTCTGTGGCAAGTAACTCACCCCCGATTCCCCAAAGTCTGTCGACCATCTGCAAGGCTCAAGTCAGGTGTGATGGAATACTCTTCACTTGCCTGGTTGAGAATAGCTCCAACACTCAAAGCTTGGCACCAATCAGGACAAAGCAGCCTGTGTGATTGGCACCCCATCCACCACCTTCAACATACACTCAATTCACTGATGACGCACAATGGCAGCATTTGTGTACCATCTACTAGATGTGCTGCAGCAACTCACCAAGGCTCCTTTGATGGCACTTTCCAAACATGTGACCTCTGCAGGGCAGCAGGAGGTTGGTGGCATTCCCCCTCCAAGTCACTCACCATCCTGACTTGGAATTATAATCACCGTACCCTTTCCCCAGGGTAGAGGGGTCAATTACTAGGGGGCATAGGTTTAAGGTGAGAGGGGCAAAGTTTAGAGTAGATGTACGAGGCAAGTTTTTTACGCAGAGGGTAGTGGGTGCCTGGAACTCACTACCGGAGGAGGTAGTGGAGGCAGGGACGATAGGGACATTTAAGGGGCATCTTGACAAATATATGAATAGGATGGGAATAGAAGGATACGGACCCAGGAAGTGTAGAAGATTGTAGTTTAGTCGGGCAGTTTGGTCGGCACGGGCTTGGAGGGCCGAAGGGCCTGTTCCTGTGCTGTACATTTCTTTGTTCTTTGTTCTTTGTTCCATCACCGTCGCTGGATTAAAAACCCAGAAACTCCTTCACAACAGCACCGTAGGTGCACCTACACCACAGAGACTGTTGCAGTTGAAGGTGGCAGCAGCTCACCACCATTTTTGAGGGCAATTAGGGGCAGGCAATAAATGTTGCCCTACCCAGAGACACCCACATCCTACAAAACAATTTCAAAAAGGATGAGCTGGGGCAGGGGCAAAGTCAAATGATGTTATGGAAATGAAAATAGGTAGCCTCAATGATGGTATAAAAATGTGATGTAGATTTTTAACTGACTGCTCGTGACTGTGTCAGGGTTTATAAATAACGGTTCACTAAATGAATCATTTATCTCTATCAGGAGACAGTACCAGAAAACAATAGGTTTTGTATTGAAATCTGGAGACTACATTGTGCAGCCTGTAGACTTGCGTTATTATCCTACCCATGTCTTGCATTAAATTCAATTAAACTGTGCATATTTACACAATGCAAACGGATTAACTTCTAGTGCTAAGTGAACAGTGTCAGCATAATTAGTTCTCTTCCAATATCAATAACAGCTGCAGTCTCATTTATTTAAAAAAACGATCTAGCTATATGACTTACTACATTTTTCTATTAAAAGTTCCTATCTCCACTGGTAGGCATGTAATTACAGTGTGGCAAGTTTACATAGGGAGTTTCTCTTGAACTAGATAGGCATTCCAATGCAGTTTTGCTGGACCTGCCACTTGTACTAACAACGTGTGGTGAAAGAGCATCTGGGAACGAGTGCCCAATCCTAGGAAAAAGGAAATGTGTATCAGGAGTTGTTCGTGTGGCCACCATTAGTTGAATTGATGGTGGAGGTTCAAGTGCCTGGAAGCATTTTGCCACATTAAACGTTCTAAATAAGTGCAAATTTGTTGCTTATTGAAAAACATACTAAACTCAGGAGTAACGGGATATTTATAAAAATGAATGTACTTTGTTTGGGGTTGGCTTAAAACTTGAAAACTACTTGCCATTATTTTCTGAAAGGTTGGGAGGCAGGATGAAAGAGAAGGAGGTAGGGTGAAAGACAAGGAAAGGATGTACTTTGATGTACTTTCCCTCCCCTTCTTCATTATTTGAATTTTTAAATTATCACCACCAGGAAGGAGTTACACAATGCAATGAGAAAATAACCCTCTGGAAATGACCTGACATTGTGGGTGTTTATAACAGATGAGGAAAGCCATTTGTCTAATGAAACTTAATGTAAAGTTTACATGCTTTGTATCCTGTTTTTGGGCAGGTAACAATCCTGCCCATTAATGTCTATCCCAATATGTCACCCAAACTATTGAAGAGCTCAAAACTGTCTGGGCTCCATAAAGAGGGGATGCTGATATCTGCTCAACATGGCAACGAAAGCAGACATTTCAAAAAAACAGATTCCTTTCTGTTTTGAACATTCTAATTTCAGAAGATATTTATATCTATCTACATTAAATTATTTATGGATAGCATGGGGTGTGGAGAGAGAAGATAAATATCCAAACACCCAAATGTCTCCTTTATGTTTTTCTGCCCTGTTGATCCAAAATATACAAAAGCACTACCTTCCTCAAATTTTGAAGATTCCTGACTGCACCATCTGCAATCACAGCTCTTTGACACACTTCCTGGAAATAAAGTTTACAACAGAAGTGTGGAAATGTTTGCCTTTGGTGGATTGTTTTAATGTATCTGTGAAGCACTAAGTAGTTTTTTGAAAGTTTTAATCTATATTCTCATTAATTCATACAAATCTCAAGTTATTAATACCGATGAGTTTGGTTGTTCCAGTTTTGGATTCATTCACCAATGAGGCAACAACATACATTCTCAGACTCTCAGACAAAAAAATAGCTATTTTGAAACACTTAGTTTATTCAGTTTAAATTTTGAACTATCGGGTACGACCAAGTTGTCTTTTGCAAATCATAAGAACATAAGGAGTAAGAGTACGCAATTCCGCCCCACGTACCCTTGTTCAGTTAGATCATGGCCTCAGCTCACTTTGCCCGTTCACCATAACCCTTCAATCCATTACTGATTAAAAGTCCATCTATCTCCTCCTCATCCTTAAATTTACTCAATGTCCTGGCATCCATCGCACTCTGGGGTAATGAATTCCACAGATTAATGACCCTTTAAGACAAGTCAGTACTTCCCATCTGTTTTAAATCTGCTACCCCTTAGCTTTCCTAAATGCCAAATACCCCTGAACTTTCAATTATCAATCTTGGTTACCCTTCAGCTATCAGTTTATCTCCCTTACTGCGAAAGCTGTGTGCATTCAGATACAGTGCTTTTAATTCGGTCTTGTTATTTTCACAATCGCTTGCCTCAAATGCTGGCATATTCTTATGTTTGTGCGCCCTGTCCCTTCCTATGACACCCTGATAACCATTTCCCTTATCCCTATCCTGCTCTCTTACGTTCTCATCTCTCTGAAGAGCATCACATCTTTCATCAGTCTAATATTTAGTTTAAAGCCTTCTCTAACACCCTAGTTATATGACTCACCAGGGCACCAGTCGTAACATGGTTGTGGTGAAGACCGTCCCAACGGTACAGCTCCCACTTTTTCCCCAGTACTGATACTAGTGCCCCATGAATCGAAACCCATTGTTCCCGCACCAATTTTTGCCAATATGCTCATGGTTTGGCTAATAATCCAAAGATTACGATTGAAGTTCCTGCTTTTTAATTAGCACCTAGCTGCTCAAACACCTCCTTCCTCGTCCTACCCATGTCATTGGTACCTGCATGGACCACCAGCATTGGCTGGCTGGCTCCCTCCCCTCCTACTGCAAGTTCCCCCAGCTCAAAACAGATGTTCTGAACCCTGGCACCAGGCAAGCAACACAGCCTTCTGGACTTGCGTTCTTGGATGTAGAGAACTTTCCATCCTCCTTAGTATTATGTCCCGGACTACCACTACATTATTGTTATGTCTCCCAGCTTGAATGGCTTCCTGTACTCTGGTGTTATGGTCGGTCTGCTCATTCACCATGCAGTTCCCACTCATCTGTAAAAGGTTGCAGACATATCGAACCTGTTGGCCAATTCCAAAAAAGCAAAGGTTCCTCCACTTCTACCTTTTGATCCCTGCCTCGCTTGCAGTCACACCCTCCTGTTCCTGGTTTCTGACCAAATCAGAAAACCTATTCTCTCCAGCTCAATGACCCTGAACTGAGCTTCTCGAGTAACTGACACTTATTGCAGATGTGTTTGCCCTGGATTACACTAATATCCAGAAGCTCCCACATTCTGGGATCACAGACATCACCTGCCATCCTTATTGTATCTTAATTAACTCATTATTTTCTGAACTATTTTTAAATTAAATTCATGCCTCCTCCAATCTCCCTTCTAAATTAAACCTGAGTAATCCAATAAACTCCATCGGTTTCAGAATAGAATGCAATAAATAATGCACCAACGAGTTTCTTACTTCCCTCTGCTAGTGTTGTTACTTTAGGGTTATTTAAAAGTTAAAGTTATCTAAATTCCAGCTTTATAAAGTGCGTAACAGAAGTTGCTCACCAGTCAATCAACTTATGCTTTCCTGTGAGAACATTGAATTTTCTTCTCAAATTCAGCGTGCATTGGAAGCCGACACTGCATTCCTCGGAAAGTCCCAAGTAGTTCTGCTTCTCTTTTGCTGCTTCTCCCGGCTCCCTGAGTCAGTGACTTCTTGCTGCAGTCACACTTTTATTTTCCACAGCCCCACTCTCCTAGCTGAACTCTTGCGCTTTTATACTCCATTCTCCTCGTTGAAGTCTCACTCTTCATACCTTCCACTAGTTCTACCACCTAGAAGGACCAGGCCAGCAGATGCTAGGAAACACCACCACCTGCAAGTTGCCCTCCAAGTCACAACTCCTGACTAGGAAACATAGAACTGTTGCTGGATCAAAATCTGTGATTCTACCTAGACCAGGGGGACTGCAGCGGTCCAAGCTGGCAAATCACCACTACCTTCAAGTGCAATTAAGGATGGGCAACAAATGCTAGCCAAGCCAGTGATGCCCATATCTTGCGAAAGATTACTTTTAAAAATATCTCTTCAAATAAAAAACACACTACAATATCTTAAGATGAGACAATACCAATCTGATGCCAAAGATTCTTGACCGATAGAAAAATACTGCTTAAGTGGATACAGTGAAGTCACCTCAAACCAAGAGTATACCACATCATATCATTGACAATACCAAATCGGATGTTATTTTCAGCACTCAATATGTATAACTGTCATTCTAGTGTCATAATCTTTCTGTCCAACACCTCCCATTTGTATTCTCCACGCACAAGTCAGAAATTTGACACAAATTCATGAATGAGTTTGCAGAACATGAGTTACAACTGCTGACCATCAGACTGAAATAAAAAATAATCAAACGCAAGAGATCTTGCAGCTTAATCTATTCCCTTGAATCTGCTCTTTCTGATGTTGTGAGTTCATGTGAAACATATATGGTTGTTTGCCTTCCCTTTCCAGGAGTTACTTCATTATTCCCCATGCAGTTCCCCTTGGAAGGAGTCATTGGATACTCTCTAACTATTTAAAAAAAGTTATCGAATCCTCCTAATTGTATACTAAATCCCCAAAACTAAGACCATTGTATTTTTTTGTTGAGTCTGCCTCTTTCCCTCAGTAGCTCTTGGCTACTCCTAACCTTCAACCCCCAAGCAATGCAAGCTTCACTAGTTTCCCCATATTACTAAAGATCCCTCATTCCTGTTATCATTCTGCACCATCTCCAAAGCCCTGACACCATTCCTAAAAAAAAAGTGATGCCCGGCATAGGACAGTTTACCATCAAGTTACAAAGGTTTAGTATAACTTACTTGCTTCCTGATGTTGCATTATGAAGACAGGTAATTCTAATCACAGCAATATTTGGTGTCAGTCTCAACCCTTTGACATTTCATGCAAGTGAATTTGTATGTTGTAAATCCAGTATGGTTCAGATCATGCTATATATATTGCTAGCTGTTTCCATCATCTTTATATCTCGGTACTACCCCTTCAAAATGTGATCAAACTATCTTATCTGACCTGCACAGATATTGAGCCCAAACTCCTTCTCAACACCCAACTCACTTAACCCAAACCTCTTACACATTTTCTGCCACATTCCATCTGGAGGCTCACTGCAGTGTTGAAATGAGAAAATTGTTAGCTTCCTTCAACCCCTGCCTCACACCAGTCAGCAGAGAGATGTAATCACTAATATCTAGGCTGCTTAGGCCTGAATTAATGTCTAACCATCTGTTATTTAGTAATAGCTTTCAAAATGTTAATGGCTGCACACAAAGAAAACATGCAGTGGAGCAGAGAACGATGTCAGATCATTCAATTCATTCCCCAACCAATGATGGCTGTAGTACCAAAAGCACATTTAGCAGTAGTGCAAGTTAGCAACCAAGATAATATTGACAGCTCATGCTCCTGGAGAATTCAGGAAAAGAAGAGGCAGACTATACAGGCATACTTGCAGGAAACTGCTCAGCTGCCAATAACATTTCATGATGTGGAGATGCTGGCATTGGACTGGGGTGAGCACAGTAAGAAGTCTTACAACACCAGGTTAAAGTCCAGTAGGTTTGTTTCAAATCACTAGCTTTCGGAGCGCAGCTCCTTCCTCAGGTGAATTCACCGGAGGAGGAGCTGTGCTCCGAAAGCTAGTGATTCGAAACAAACCTGTTGGACTTTAACCTGGTGTTGCAAGACTTCTTACATTAAAATTTCAGTGATTGAAGACAACCAATGGATGAAATGGTTAATCATTACAACCACAAAAGATACAGGAGCAGGTCACTCAATGGATCTAAATTTTAAAAGATACCAGGTTAATAGGCATGAACAGGTTGATATTAGGGCGGTGTGGTAGCAGTGGTTAGCACAATTGCTTCACAGTTCCAGGGTCACAGACCTCATTCCCGGCTTGGATCACTTTCTGTGTGGAGTCTGCACGTTCTTCCCGTGTCTGCGTGGATTCCCTCCGGGTGCTCCGGTTTCCTCCCACAGTCCAAAGATGTGCAGCTTAGGTGGATTGGACATGCTAAATTTCCTTTAGTGTCCAAAAATGTTAGATGGGGTTTACAGGGATAGGGTGGAGGCGTGGGCTTAGATAGGGTGATTTTCCATGGGCTAGTGCAGACCTGATGGGCTGAATGGCCTTCTTCTGCACTGTAAATTCTATGATCTATGATTAAGAAGGAGGATGTGCTGGAAATTTTGGAAAGCATCAGGACTGGTAAGTCCCCTGGGCCAAACAGGATATACCCAAGGTTTCATTAACAGGGGATTGAGTTTAAGAGCCACGAGGTTTTGCTGCAGCTTTATAAACTCTGGTTAGACCACACTTGGAATATTGTGTCCAGTTCTGGTCGACTCATGTTAGGAAGGATGTGGATGCTTTGGAGAGTGTGCAGAGGAGATTTACCAGGATGCTGCCTGGACTGGAGGGCATGGCTTATGAGGAAAGGTTGAGGCAGCTAGGGCTTTTCTCACTGGAGCGAAGAAGGAAGAGAGGTGACTTGATAGAGGTGTACAAGGTGATGAGAGGCACAGATAGAGTGGGTAGTCGGAGACTTTTCCCCAGGGCGGAAATCGAGGGGACATAATTTTAAGGTGATTGGAGGAAGGTATAGGGGGAGATGTTAGACTTCGGTCCTTGACACAGAGAGTGGTGGATGCGTGAAATGCCCTGCCAGCGGAGGTGGTGGAGTCATTAGGGGCATTTAAGCGATTCTTGGAAAGACACATGGATAGCTGTAAATTGAAGGGGTGTACGTTAGGTTGATCTTAGATTAGGATAAGTGGCCAGTACAACATCATGGGCCGAAGAGCCTGTACTGCGCTGTACTGTTCTATGTTCTTTTGCAGTCATTGCTCAATTTATGCTAAATGACCAGCATTTTCGAGCAATCCCACATGCACTACTGGGCGACAGGGTAGCACAGTGATTAGCATGGTTGCTTCACAGCACCAGGAACCCGGGCTTGATTCCTGGCTTGGGTCACTGTCTGTTGGGAGTCTGCACATTCTCCCCGTGAATGCGTGGGTATCCTCCGGGTCCTCCAGTTTCCTCCAACAAATCCCGAAAGACGTGCTTGTTAGGTAAGTTAGACATTCTGAATTCTCCCTCAGTGTACCCAAACAGGCACCGTAGAGTTTCACAGAAACTTCATTGCAGTGTTAATGTAAGCCTACTTGTGATACCAATAAAGTTTACAAAAAAATCTAGATTACAAAACTTCAGCATAATGTGATGTAAAAAATGTAATTAACCATATGAGCTGAAAAAGAGACTCAGATTTACGTACATGTAGATGGAACACAATATTTCTTCCGCAAAAAAAGTTATATCTAAATAATATTCTGGACTGGATATCCCTAACAATAGGAGAAAGCTTCAATAAAAATTACATTACCGAAAAGCTTTCACCACCCCCTAATTGGCTCAATTGCTACGGAATGTCATGGAATAATAGAATGGTTACAGCACAAGGTTGTAAGGCCCATTTTGTTCATGCCAATTCCTTGCAAGAGCTAGTCACATTCCCCAGCACATTTTCTCCCTTTCATTTTTGAAATTCCATTTTTGAAAGCCCTGATTGTATCTGCCTCCACTACACACACAGGCAGTGTGATCTGAACCACTTGCTGTGCAAAAAGATTTTCCTCATGTCATCATTAGTTCTTTTGGCAATCAGACTACCAGAAGGCAGTGACAACCTTTAGGATAGAATCGTCTGGTCAGTACTCAGGGACAGGAGGGTATGGCTGTGAGTGAGGCAGGTATGGGGACCCAGAAGATAGAGAAGGGCAGGAGCCTCAGCCTTTGCAACTGTCCAACAGGTCGGAGGTTCTTGAAGCCTGTATGGATGAAAGTCGTGGTTGTAGGATGGACGAGCAAACTGATCATTATGGTCCATGGAGCCATGGGTGGCGAGGACAAATTTGTCGGGGGCTGCTTTCTGCAGCCAAGAATATAAAGAACAGCAAAGAATGACAAAAAGGGACTGGTTTAGCACAGTGGACTAAACAGCTGACTTGTAATGCAGAGCAATACCAGCAGCGCGGGTTCAATTCCCGTACCGGCCTCCCCGAACAGGTGCCGGAATGTGGTGACTAGGAGCTTTTTACAGTAACTTCATTGAAGCTTCCTTGTGACAATGAGTGATTATTATTAAATATTAATAAAGACAGAGAAATTAGAGTACGAGAGAAAGCTAGCTAGAAATATAAAAACAGATAGCAAGATTTTCTGCAGGTATTTAAAAAGGAAAAATGTAAAACGGGCATTAGACCTCTGTGAGAATGGGGTATTAATAAAGAAAATAAAGAAATGGAGGATGAACTGAGCAGATATTTTGCATTGGTCATCACCATAGAGGATAGAAATAACAACCCAGAAATAAGCACAAATCAGGAGGTGAAAGGGAGGAAATTACAATCACCAGGGAAATGGTACTGAGAAAATTATCAGAGCGAAAAGCTGACAAGTCCACAGGTCCTCAAAAGAAATGGCTGCTGAAACAGTAGATGGATTAGTTTTAATTTTCCAAAATTCTGGACAGGTTCCATCAGATTTGAAAATAACAAATATGATTCCTCCATTCAAGAAAGGAATGAGACAGAAAACAGCACCTCAGGACAGTTAACTTAACATCCGTTGTATGGAAATTGTTGAATCTATCATGGAGGAGGTTGTAGCGGTCAATTCAATCCAGCAAGTTTTGCGAAAGGGAAATTATGTTTGATTAGCTTCTTGGAGTTCTTTAAGTAACAAGCAACATAGAGAAAGGGAAACCTGCAGATGTGATATACTTTGATTTCCAGAAGTCACTTGACAAGGAACCACATCAAATACTACACAAAATAAAAGCTTATGATGTCGGGGGTAACATAATTGGCATGGATAGAGATTTAGTTCGATAATACTGAGCAGAATAGAGATAAATGGGTCTTTTCCAGGTTGGCAAGATGTGACGTGTGGGGTGCCACAATCAATGCTGGGGCTATTTACAATGTATATCAATGACTTGGATGAAGGGACCAAATGTATTCTTGCTAAATTTGCTGATGACCCAAAGATAGGAAGGAAGGCAAGTTGCAGAGTCTGCAAAGAGACACAAATAGGTTAAGTGAGAGGGCAAAAAATTGACAGGAGTATAGAATAAGGCCAGCAGGCCGGGTTCAATTCCTGTACTGGCCTCCCCGAACAGCCGCCGGAATGTGGCGACTAGGGGCTTTATACAGTAACTTCATTGAAGCCTATTTGTGACAAAAAGTGATTATTATAATATAGGAACATAATGAATTTGTGCCTACAGGAAGAATGGAAAATCAAAATATTACATAAATGGAGAGGGATTGCAGAACCCTGAGGTGCAGAAGGATCGAAGTGTCTTAAGTACACAAATCAGGAAAAGTTTGTATGAAGGTACAGTCAAATGATGAGGAAGGCAAAAGGAATGTTGTCATTTATTGCAAGTGGAATGATATATAAAAGTAGGGATGTTTTTCTACAGTTATGAAGGGTGTTGGTTAGATCACATCTAGAGTACTGTGTAAAGTTTTAGTCTCCTTAATTAACAAAGTATACAATGAGATGCAGTTCAGAGAACGTTCATTTGCCTGATAGCTGGGATGGGGATATCATCTGAGGAAAGGTTGGAGTCTGGGCTTGTATCCATTGGAGTTTAGATGAATAAGAGGCAATCTTATTGAAACATAGAAGGTCCTGATAGTGGATGATGAAAAGACATTTGCCCTTGTTGGAGACACTAGAACCAAGGGGCACAGTTTAAAAATAAACAAGGCCTCACATTTAAGATAGAGGTGAGAAAAGTGCAGGGAGGCAGGGCCATTGAATATTTTTAAGTTAGAGGGAGATAGATTCCTCACTAACAAGGAAGTCAACGGTTATCGGCAGTAGGTGGAATGCGGAGTTTATTTTTATTCGCTCGGGGGATGGGGCATTGCTAACTGGGCCAACATTTATTGCCCATCCCCAATTGTGCTTGAACTGGATGGCACGGTGGTACAATGGTTAGCAAAGGTTCAATTCTGGCCTTGGGTGACTGTGTGGCGTTTTCACTTTCTCCTCATGTCTGCGTGGGTTTTCTCCGGGTGCTCCCGTTTTCTCCCACAGTCCAAAGATGTGCAGGTTAGGGGATCTGTCATGCTAAATTGTCTCTTAGTGTCCAAAAGGTTACGTGGGCTTACGGGGCTAGTGCGGGGGCTGAGGTAGGATGCTCTTTCGAAGGGTCCGTGCCAGACCCGATGGGTCGAATGGCACTGTAGGGATTCTATGGGTGCTTTGTCAGGTTATTTCAGAGGGCATTTAAGAATCAAACACATTGCTGTAGGTCTGGAACCACATGTAGGCCAGACCAGGCAAGGATGACAGATTTCCTTTAGGGAAACAGATGGATTTGTGACAATTGAAAATGGTTTCGTCGTCATCATTAGACTTCTGATTCCAGATTTTTATTGAATTTAAATTTCATCATCTGCTGTGGTGGGATACAAACCCAGGTCCCCCGAGCATTACCCCGCGTCTCTGGATCACTAGTCCAGTGAAAATACCACAATGCTACTGCAGCCCCGCAATCCTCAGCCGCTCCCCGCCACCCCCCCCCCCCCCCCCCCATCCAAAAAAAATCCCAAAATCCCAGAATTGGTATAGGATAGAGGTCATCCAGCCGGTCATGTCTGCACCCACTCTCCGAATGAGCGTTATAACTTAGTATCATTCTCCTGTCTTTTCCCCATAACCCTCCATATTACTTCTATTCAAATAATCTTCTAATGCCCTCCTGAATGCTGCGATTGAATCACAGTACATTCCAGACCCACTCGCTGTGTGAAAAAGATGATTTTCTCATGTTGCATTTGTTTCTATTGCAAATCACTTTAAATTGGTCTCCTCTTGTTCTTGATCGTTTTACAAGTGGGAACAGTTTCTCCCAATCCACTCTGTCCAGCCCGTTGATGATTTTCAATACTTCTATCAAATCTCCAATCTTCATAAGTAAATTTTCTCATCCCTGGAGCCACTCTTGCAAACCTTTCTGCACTCTCACCAATGCAGCCACATCCTTCCGATAATGTGGCACCCAGAGCTGTACACAATACTCCAACTGAGGTCTAACTGGTGTCTTGTAGAACATCAGCATAACCTCCTTGCTCTTGTACTTCATGCTCTTATTAATCATAGAATGATAAAAGTTACAATGCAGGAGGCCATTCTGCCTATCAAGTCTGAACCAGCCCTTGGAAAGAACACCCTACTTAAGCCCACACCTCCATCCTATCCCCATTACCCCAACTAACCTATTTTTGGACACAAAGGGCAATTTAGCATGCCTATCCGCTCAGGATACTGTATGCTTCATTAACTGCCCTCTCCACCTGTCCTACCACCTTCAATGACTAACGCACATATAGGCCCAGGTCCCTCTGCTCTTGTGCTCCCTTCAGAGTTGTACCCTTTATTTTCTACTGTCTTTGTTTTCTCCCTACCAAAATGAATCACTTCACATTTATCTGTACTGAACAACATCTGCCACCTATCTGTCCACCCCACCAACCTGTCTATGTCCCTTTGAAGTTCTACACGGTCCTCCTCAGTTTACAATACTTCCAAGTTTTGTGTCATCCTCAAGCTCTACACACAAGACCTAAATCATAAATCAGGGAGATTCCAATACCAACCACTGGAATATTCCACTACAAATCTTCATCCAGCCCATAAAATATCCATTGACCATTACTCACTGATGCAGCCAATTGTGTATCCACATTGCTACTGCCCCCTTTACTCATTCAGCTATAACTTTTCTTACAAGTGTGTTGTGTGGCACGATATTGAACGCCTTTTGGAAGTACATGTACACCATATCAACCATGTTACCTCTCCAAGTTAGTTAAACATAATTATCCCTTCAGAAGTCCATGCAGGCTTTTCCAAAATCAACCCAGATTTTTCCATGTGACTATCGATTCTATCCCGGATAACTGTTTCTCGAAGCTTCTCTTCGAGCAAAGTTAAACTGACTGGTCTGCAATTGCTGGAGTTATTCTTACAACCTTTATCGAGCAGGGGCATAAATGCTTACCATTCTCCAATCCTCTGGCACCCCCCTCCAATCTAGGGAAGTCTAAAAATTGATGGCCAGTGCTCCTGCAATTTCCACTAACTTGCTTCAATATCCTTGGGTACATTTCATCTGGTCCTGGTGTAGAAGTCAATATTTTCCTGCTTCTACTGTGGTAAAGACTCAACAATAGATTGTTATGGTAAAATAACAGGGCTTTATTTACGAAACGACCGCATGCAGGTTTGGCTGAAAGTTGAGGTCGGAGAGTTACTACCACTGCTGATTCCTACTCAAGTCTGCGCTTTTACAGAAAATCAGTTCAGTATTTATACATTATTATCAAGATTACGTGACTACAGCTTAGTCAGGAATTCGATCGGAAGTAGAAACATAAGCAATGTCATGAAACAGGCATGACCTGTTGATCTTCTCGGACGCTTTGTCTCATCCCTCATACCATTATCTTGTCCTTTGCTAGAACATTAAAAGGTCGGAGGAGACTCATCCATTCCTTATCTTGTCTTATTCATACCGCTCTGGGTTATGACGAGTTCGCCTTATCAGAAATTACAGAGGTAAGGCATTTTGGAATAGCTTGAACTTCTCTGATCTTATTCATGCTTTCGGTTATGCGGAGTCAGCCTTATTGGTATTACAAGGGTCTGGCATATTGGAATGGCTAGATCAGCATTCCTTACAAAGGGTCAGGTACATTGAAATGGCTAGGTCAGCTTTTCTTACATTGTACCAAACAGTTGACCAGTTTTCCCATCATGCCATTACTTAATTCATACAACATCACACTGGTGTCTTGCCAACTTTAGGTACTGAGTTTATCAAATACCCACTGCTTATCAATTTTGAACTCTTGAGTGACAGTTTCCTCCTTTTGCTATTTATGTGCCTGTAGAAGACTTTGGGATCCACCCCTTTTGTTGGCTGGCAGTCTTATCACATAATCATTCTCTTATTTGATTCTTCACCTCCCTCTGAACTTCTGTATTCAGCTTGGTTCTCAATTGGTTTTCTACCCGAAACATGTCATAAGCACACTATTTCTTATTTATCTTAATTTCTATCAAATTTTTCATTCAGAGAGCTCTGGATTTGTTTGCCCTACCTTTCCTTTTTGAAGGAACATACTTTGCCTGTGCCCAAACAAGTTCTTCTTTGAAGGTAGCCCATTGTTCAGCAACAGTTTTTCCTGCCAATCTTTTGTTCCAGTCTATTCAGCCCAACTCCATTCTTGCTCCATTGAAGTCGGCTCTCCCCCAATTAATCATTCTTGCCCATTGTCCTTTTCTACCATCATCCTAAATCTTAGATACAACGATCACGGTCTCCTAAATGTGCCACCATTGATACCTGGTCTACTCGGCCCACCTCATTTCCAAGAGCAAGAATTGCCTACTTTCTTATTGGACTCAACACATTCTGCTGTAGAAAGTTTTCTTGAACACACTCTAGGAACGTCTGCCCACACTAACCTTTATACGACCAGAATCCCAGTTTATGTTTGGGTAATTAAAGTCCCCCATTATAACTACTTTATAATGTTTGCACCTCACTGTAATTCCTTTGCAGGTTTGTTCCTCCACATCCTTCCCATTAGTTGATGGACTATAGACTAAACAAGCGTTTTTCAAACTTTTTTCCCCCCGGGACCCACCTTCGTCAATAGACCGACCTTCGGGACCCATGCTGTGTTTGCTTCCCTTTAATGCAAAAGAGGAACCTGCTTGGTTCTCATGATCTAACTCCACTCAGGTTGATAGGAGGAGAGGGCAATGTGCATAGCATGTACAGAACTTCAGCCAGTTCTTTTGTACGATCTTCATCTTTGTAAATACGAAAATCCAACCTTGCACAAGTAGGTCGTCGTGAGGGGCTACAGCAACAAAGTGCTTGTTTTATTAGCACTGGACACTCCTGTATTTACTTGTACATGGCACTGTGAATAATCCAGAGATTATTAATTTTGAGGTCCTGCTTGCTAATTTTAAACATTGCTCCCTAAATTCTGATGCAGATCACATTCCCCTTCCTACCAAAGTTACTGGTACCAACTTGGACCATGACTTCTAGCTAGTCACCCTCCCCCAGAAGAATGTGCTGCAGCTGTTCTGTGACAGCCCTGGCTCTGGCAGTAGGAAGACAACATACTGTCCTGGAGCTATGTCTAGGGCCTATCTATTCCCTTAACTAATAAATCCCCCATCACTATTGTTCTGCCTTTCTTCTTCCTCATGTATAGCCATAATAAGCCATAGACTTATTGAATAGCAGGGTAGGCTCGACAGGGCGAATGGCTGACTCCAGCTTCTGACTTACATGTTCACCTTAAATTGGTGTCCTCGCATTTTCAAATTTTCCGCTAATCTACTTTATCTAGATCCCACATGATTTTGAACATCTCTATTAAATTTCCTTACAACCTTTTCTCTAAGAAGAACAATCCCAGTTTCTTCAATTTATCCACATATCTGATGTCCCTCAACCCTGGAATCATTCTCACAAATGTTGTTGGCACCCTCTAAACCCTTCATATTATTCCTAAAGTGTGAAGCCCAGAACCGAACATAATAACCCCAGTTGTGGTCAAACCCAGAGTCTCATAAAGGGTCACCATAACTTCATTTTGTACTCTTATGCCTCTATTAATGAATTTAAGATTCCCATATGCCTTTTGAGCCACTTTTTCAACCCGCCTCGTCATCTTCAAAAATTTGTGCACATTTACCTCCAGGTCTCTTTGCTCCTGCTGTCACAAACTTTGTTATTTACCTTCAGTTTAAATTGAAATTGCAGTTTCAAGAATTACAGTTCCCAGTGGACTTTCGGACTTCTGCACATGTGCCAGCCAGGAAATAGCCACAATTGTGCTGTTCATGTTTTTTCTTTAAACATAATTCAGGACTTTTATGCATGCACCATTAGGGAAAGGGCCATAAGGATCAGGTAGTCTTTGTAGGCAGGGAGAAAGACTGGCATCAGAGGTAGATCCCATCGAGTCAAGATAAATGACAGGAGCAGAAAAAAGGCTCCAAGTTAAAGAAAGCTGCAGGGAGCAGATGTGAAGCACAGCAGGCTTGAGAGAAACCCAGGAGATCCACGAGGGCAGCCAAAGGTTGGAGACTCCATGCTGCAGGCCTCAAGAGCAAAGGTACTCTGTTGGGGCAGTTGTGCTCTGCTTGACATATCCAAAGATCTGAAAGTGTGCTTGGAAGGTGAAGTGAGTGTACAGAGATCAAAGGTATAGAAATCTGGGATGGTGAGACGGTAGATTAATGTTGAAGTTGTCAAAATGCAGGCAATGTTTGGAGAGAATTCTAAGGCAAGTGCTTCAAACATGGAGATGGGAAACCTTTGTGAGAAAGACAGGATTTCAGTGAGACTGAAATCACGGTTGGCTCATGGTGCGACAAGTATCTTTGGCTCATGGTGCGACAAGTATCTAGTGTTTGCTAGTGCAGTTGGAGAGGGTTTAAACTAATGTGGCAGGGGGATGGGAACCGATGTAGGAAGTCAGTGGGGACGGAAACAAAAGGCAGGAAGGGAGAGTGTGTAAAGCATGACCAGAGAAAGCAGGGCAGAGAGCAAGGAAAGTCTACATTAAACTGCATTTATTTCAATGCAAGGGGCCTGACGGGCAAAGCGGATGAACTCAGGGCATGGATGGGCACATGGGACTGGGGTATTATAGCTATGACTGAAACATGGCTAAGGGAGGGGCAGGACTGGCAGCTCAATGTTCCGGGGTACAGATGCTATAGAAAGGATAGAACAGGAGGTAAGAGAGGAGGGGGAGTGGCGTTTTTGATTAGGGAGAACATCACAGCAGTACTTAGAGGGGATATATCCGAGGGTTCGCCCACTGAGTCTATATGGGTGGAACTGAAAAATAAGAAGGGAGAGATCACCTTGATAGGACTGTACTACAGGCCCCCAAATAGTCAGCGGGAAATTGAGGAGCAAATATGTAAGGAGATTACAGATAGCTGCAAGAATAATAGGGTGGTAATAGTAGGGGACTTTAACTTTCCCAACATTGACTGGGACAGCCATAGCATTAGGGGCTTGGATGGAGAGAAATTTGTTGAGTGTATTCAGGAGGAATTTCTCATTCAGTATGTGGATGGACCGACTAGAGAGGGGGCAAAACTTGACCTCGTCTTGGGAAATAAGGAAGGGCAAGTGACAGAAGTGTTAGTGAGGGATCACTTTGGGACAAGTGACCATAACTCCATTAGTTTTAAGATAGCTATGGAGAATGATAGGTCTGGCCCAAGAGTCAAAATTCTTAATTGGGGCAAGGCCAATTTTGATGGTATCAGACAGGAACTTTCAGAGGTAGATTGGGGGAGACTGTTGGCAGGCAAAGGGACGGCTGGTAAATGGGAGGCTTTTAAAAATGTGTTAACCAGGGTTCAGGGTAAGCACATTCCCTTTAGAGTGAAGGGCAAGGCTGGTAGAAGTAGGGAACCCTGGATGACTCGAGATATTGAGACTCTGGTCGAAAAGAAGGAGGCATATGACGTACATAAACAACTGGGATCAAGTGGATCCCTTGAAGAGTATAGAGATTGTCGAAATAGAGTTAAGAGGGAAATCAGGAGGGCAAAAAGGGGACATGAAATTGCTTTGGCAAATAATGCAAAGGAGAATCCAAAGAGCTTCTACAGACACATAAAGGGAAAAAGAGTAACTAGGGACAGAGTAGGGCCTATTAAGGATGAACAAGGACATCTATGTGCAGAGCCACAAGAGTTGGGTGAGATCCTGAATGAATATTTCTCATCGGTATTCACGGTGGAGAAAGGCACGGATGTTAGGAAACTAAGGGAAATAAATAGTGATGTCTTGAGAAGTGTGCATATTACAGAGGAGGAGGTGCTGGAAGTCTTAAAGCGCATCAAGGTAGATAAATACCCGGGACCTGATGAAATGTATCCCAGGATGTTGAGGGAGGCTAGGGAGGAAATTGCGGGTCCCCGAACAGAGATATTTGAATCATCGGCAGCCACAGGTGAGGTGCCTGAAGATTGGAGAGTGGCGAATGTTGTGCCCTTGTTTAAGAAGGGCAGCAGGGAAAAGCCTGGGAACTACAGACCGGTGAGCCTAACGTCTGTAGTAGGTAAGTTGCGAGAAGGTATTCTGAGAGACAGGATCTACAAGCATTTAGAGAGGCAAGGACTGATTCGGGGCAGTCAGCATGGCTTTGTGCGTGGAAAATCATGTCTCACAAATTTGATTGAGTTTTTTGAGGGGGTGACCAAGGAGGTAGATGAGGGCAGTGCAGTAGACGTTGTCTACATGGACTTTAGCAAAGCCTTTGACAAGGTACCGCATGGTAGGTTGTTGCAGAAGGTTAAAGCTCACGGGATCCAGGGTGAGGTTGCCAATTGGATTCAAAATTGGCTGGACGACAGAAGGCAGAGGGTGGTTGTAGAGGGTTGTTTTTCAAACTGGAGGCCTGTGACCAGTGGTGTGCCTCAGGGATCGGTGCTGGGTCCACTGTTATTTGTGATTTATATTAATGATTTGGATGAGAATTTAGGAGGCATGGTTAGTAAGTTTGCAGATGACACCAAGATTGGTGGCACAGTGGATAGTGAAGAAGGTTATCTAGGATTGCAACGGGATCTTGATCAATTAGGCCAGTGGGCCGACGAATGGCAGATGGAGTTTAATTTAGATAAATGTGAGGTGATGCATTTTGGCAGATCGAATCAGGCCAGGACCTACTCAGTTAATGGTATGGCATTGGGGAGAGTTATAGAACAAAGAGATCTAGGAGTACAGGTTCATAGCTCCTTGAAGGTGGAGTCGCAGGTGGACAGGGTGGTGAAGAAGGCATTCGGCATGCTTGGTTTCATTGGTCAGAACATTGAATACAGGAGTTGGGACGTCTTGTTGAAGTTGTACAAGACATTGGTACGGCCACACTTGGAATACTGTGTGCAGTTCTGGTCACCCTATTATAGGAAGGATATTATTAAACTAGAAAGAGTGCAGAAAAGATTTACTAGGATGTTACCGGGACTTGATGGTTTGAGTTATAAGGAGAGGCTGGATAGACTGGGACTTTTTTCCCTGGAGCATAGGAGGCTTAGGGGTGATCTTATAGAGGTCTATAAAATAATGAGGGGCATAGATAAGGTAGATAGTTAACATCTTTTCCCAAAGGTAGGGGAGTCTAAAACTAGAGGGCATAGGTTTAAGGCGAGAGGGGAGAGATTCAGAAGGGCCCAGAGGGGCAATTTCTTCACTCAGAGGGTAGTGAGTGTCTGGAATGTGCTGCCAGACGTAGTAGTAGAGGCGGGTACAATTGTGTCTTTTAAAAAGCATTTAGATAGTTACATGGGTAAGATGGGTATAGAGGGTTATGGGCCAAGTGCGGGCAACTGGGACTAGCTCAATGGTAAAAACTGGGCGGCATGGACTGGTTGGGCCGAAGGGCCTGTTTCCATGCTGTAAACTTCTATAATTCTTTGATTCTAAGTATCTGAGTGGGCTGTTCAGAAGTCCAAAGAACCTGCTTTGGTCACATCTCTCATTTTCATTGTCGTGTCTGCCCGGGTTTTGAGAGTTGGTTCACATGTACCACATGCTTACCCTGAATGTGAGAGGATAAGATAAATATGATACACTGTTTTATCTTTCCCAATTTGTTTTTCTCTGTGAAGATGTAGGTGGGGGTGAAGGAGTAGTGAATATTTGAATCATTTTCTGTGTTCGTATTGAGATTTTCCCCACCTTTTTGTCCGGTGTAATAGTTAATTTTTTCTTTTTTAATAAATTTTCGCCGTGTTAAATGTTCACCAGCAGACTCCTGTGAATTTGTTCAGTAGCATACCTCCACAGTTTCTAAAAAAGGCAAAGTTAGGATCTACCAAGCCAGGTTTCACTCTGGGTTCGGATTTGCCCGGAATTATCAGCTGGGATCGTACCATTTCACTCCCTTTAGAAATGTATACTTTATTTTATATTGCCTTATCTTTGTCCTACCAAAATGTACCATAGAATTCCTACAGTGCAGAAGGAGGCCATTCGGCCTATCAGTTCTGCACTGACCCACTCCCCCGCCCTATCCCTGTAACCACACCTATGAGCACAGTGGCTAGCACTACCCGGGTTCAATTCTGGCCTTGGGTGACTGTGTGGAGTTTGCACTGTCTCCCCATGTGCACATCTTTGAACACTAAGGGGCAATTTTAGCATGGCCAATCCACCTAACCTGCACATCTTTGGACTGTGGGAGGAAACAGGAGCACCCAGTGGAAACCCACACAGACATGGGGGAGAAAGTGCAAACTCCAGACAATCACCCAAGGTTAGGTGCAATTTTCATCGCTCCAGAACCTTTCGAGTTGTACCTTACATACCCATCTTCCATATTCTCAGGAGTGAGGAAACCAACTCCACCTCCCCTTTGGCCAGCCCCTCACTAAAACAAAAATTCCCCAGATCGGAGACTGGCCAATATTCTTCACACGTTCTGCATTAAAGTTCATCTGCCACGTGTCTGCCCATTCCAGCAGCCTGTCAATTTTCTCCTGAAATTCCCAATACTTCCAACTTTTGTGTAATCAGCAAATTCAGATTTTGTGCCCTGGTCAACAAAGTATAGATTAATACATAATGAACTCTGGAGCAAACCACTGCTTTGTCCAGTCAAAAAACATTCACTCCTATTCTATAATGCCCTTGATTTTAGTCCTCACCCGTGGAGTTTTTAGTACATATAGTTGAGATGCTGCTATTTATAAAACCACAGGCAAGTGCACACAAAAGCAAACTGGAGCTAACTTTCTACACAGAGACAGCTGGCCTCCAAAGATCATTTTTGTGTAATATCCCAGCTGGGATAGACAACGCATTGCTATTCAATCAAACTTGGCATGCTCCTGTTCCGGGTGCTCTAACAAAAAGCTACTATGCATCATCAGCTCTCTATACCGGGCAGCACGGTAGCATAGTGGTTAGCACAATTGCTTCAAAGCTCCAGGGTCACAGGTTCGATTCCCGGCTTGGGTCACTGTCTGTGTGGAGTCTGCACGTTCTCCCATTGTCTGCGTGGGTTTCCTCCGGGTGCTCTGGTTTCCTCCCGCAGCCCAAAGATATGCAGGTTAGGTGGATTGGCCATGCTAAATTGCCCTAAGTGTCCAAAATTGCCCTTAGTGTTGGGTGGGGTTACTGGTTATAGGGATAGAGTGGAGTTGTGGGCTTGGGTAGGGTGCTCTTTCCAAGAGCCGGTGCACACTCGATGGGCTGAATGGCCTCCTTCTGCACTGTAAATTCTATGATTCTGGGTCAAAATCGTGGAACTCCCTCCCTCACAGCATTGTGGCTGTACCTAGGCTACATCACCACCTTCACAAGGGCAATTAGGAAAGGGCAATAAATGCTGACCTAGTCTGCAACACCACATCCCATTTGACAAAAAATCTATTTGGCAAGCTTAACTTTTAATATTTTACAATTTTTATTCTGTAATTTTAGAGGTAACAAAAAGATTGGTCAAAATGGTTTCAAAAGTGGAAAGAGACATTGAAAGTTTAGTAAAGAAATTATGGAGACAAAAACCACTGTCTGGGAGTAGCATGAACTTGCACAAAAGGTTAAAGCCAGAGAAACAAAGGTTGAGGTCATGGTAGCACTGGGAAGGGAGGATAGGAGGTCAAGATGCAAGTGCCAGACATTAAGTCTACAGCTAAAAAGCCATGATTGAGTTCAGGCTCCTTGAGAAATATCTCACAGTAGAACACCTATTCCTAACAACAGGATCCTTCCGTGCAATGGAACTAATCAGCAAATAGCGCACTCACCAACCATATGCAATCTCCGATATCTTAGCTGTGTAGAGTCCGGCGGCGATGCGGAGCTAAGCCGCACGATTCGGCAGCTCCCACTATTACGGACTTTCGGGCTCTCTAAAGGAGCCCCAACGGGAATTTTTTGAAGACGTTCCATGTGGGAAGGGAAGAGCGAGGTCCCCCTTCACTGTTTATGGACCGGACCAGAAGCGAAACGGCCAAAAAAGCGGCATTGGAGCAGCGGGAGAAGCGAGGGAAGAAAAACAAAATGGCGGCGGCCGGGGATAAAGTGGAATGCGGGCCGGAGCTGCAAGAGTTCATCAAGCGCTGCTTCGAGGAGCTGCGGAAGGAGATGCTGGCGCCTATTCTGTCGGCCATTGAAGAACTAGGGATGGCCCAGAAGGCCCACGAGGTAAAGATCCAGGAGGTGCAGAAAAAAGTCAATGAGAACGAGGACGAGATCTTGGGCCTGGCGGTGAGAGTGGAGGAGCACGAGGCGCTGCACAAGAGGTGGGCGGGAAGATTCGAAGACCTGGAGAACAGGTCGAGGAGAAAGAATCTTCGGATCCTGGGTCTCCCTGAAGGAGTGGAGGGGGCCGATGCCGGGGCATATGCGAGCACGATGCTCGAGTCGATGATGGGCGCGGAGGCCCCTTCGAGGCCTTCGGAGCTGGATGGGGCACACTGGGTGCTGGTGAGGAGGCCCAAGGCTAACGAGCCGCCAAGGGCGATTGTGGTGAGGTTTCACCGTTTCACGGACAGCGAGAGGGTCTTGAAATGGGCCAAGAAAGAGCGGAGCAGCAGCTGGGAGAATGCAGAGATCCGAATATACCCGGACTGGAGCACGGAGGTTGTAAAGAGGAGAGCGGGTTTCAACCGGGCCAAGGCGATGCTGCACCGGAAAGGAGTGAGATTCGGAATGCTGCAGCCAGCCTGATTGTGGGTCACATACAAGGATCAGCACCATTATTTTGAAACGCCTGAAGAGGCTTGGACCTTTATTCAAACCAAAAAGTTGGACTCAAACTGAGGGTTTGAGAGGGTGGGGGGGGGGGGGGGGGGGGAGGAGGAAGAGATGTTTTGGGGATTGATGGTTGTTGTACACAGGGTGGTAATCACGTGCAGGAAATGTTACACGGGCTGGGGGAGAGAGGGGGATGGCGATGGGGGAAAAGAGACAAGGCCGCGACAGGAGCTGCACCAGAGGGGGCGGGGTAGGCTTAGGAAAGCGTGGTTTTTTTTTCCCGCGCTAGGGAAGAAAGGCGGGAGGGGGAATAGACACGGGTCTAGCGGGGGGGGGGAGGGGGGGGGGGGGGGGGGGTTTGCTGCTGCACTGGCCGAAGGGGAATGGGACACAGAAGAGATGGTCGAGGCGGGGGTCTCCCGCCTGGGGGACTGGAGGGTGAGGGCGGCGCAGGCACGGGATTGGCCTAGAAAAGGAGATGGCGAGTCTTGGGCGGGGTGGGGGTGGGGGGGGGGGGGGAGCCCCCCCAATCCAGCTGATAACGTGGAATGTGAGGGGCCTGAATGGGCCGGTAAAGAGGGCCCGAGTGTTCGCGCACTTAAAGGGACTGAAGGCAGATGTGGTCATGCTCCAGGAGACACATTTGAAGGTGGCGGATCAGGTCAGGTTAAGAAAGGGGTGGGTAGGACAGGTATTCCATTCGGGGCTGGACGCGAAGAACAGAGGGGTGGCAATATTGGTGGGGAAGCGGGTGTCGTTTGAGGCCAAGAATATCGTAGTGGACAACGGAGGTCGATATGTGATGGTGAGCGGTAAGTTGCAGGGGACGTGGGTGGTAATGGTAAATGTATACGCCCCGAACTGGGATGATGCCGGATTCATGAAGCGCATGTTGGGGAGCATCCCGGACCTGGAGGTAGGAAGCTTGATAATGGGTGGGGATTTTAATACGGTGTTGGACCCAGCACTGGATCGCTCCAGATCTAGGACCGGAAAGAGGCCGGCGGCGGCCAAGGTGCTTAGGGGGTTTATGGATCAGATGGGGGGAGTGGACCTGTGGAGGTTTGCCAGGCCGCAGGCCAGGGAATTTTCTCCCACGTGCACAAAGCCTACTCCCGGATAGATTTTTTTGTTCTGGGCAGGGCGCTGATCCCGAAAGTGGAGGCAACGGAGTATTCGGCCATAGCCATTTCAGATCACGCCCCGCACTGGGTGGAACTGGAGTTGGGAGAGGAGAGGGACCAACGCCCGCTATAGCGGTTGGATGTGGGACTGCTGGCAGATGAGGTGGTGTGTGGGAGGGTGAGGGGGTGTATCGAAAGGTACTTGGAGGTTAACGACAACGGGGAGGTGCGGGTGGGATGGGAGGCGCTGAAGGCGGTGATCAGGTGAGAGTTAATCTCCATCAGGGCTCATAGGGAGAAGATAGAGGGCATGGAAAGGGAGAGGTTAGTGGGGGAGATTTTAAGAGTGGACAGGAGATATGCAGAGGCCCCTGAGGAGAGATTACTTGGGGAAAGGCGACGTCTCCAGAAGGAGTTTGACCTGTTGACCACAGGGAAGGCAGAGGCACAGTGGAGGAAAGCGCAGGGGGCGACGTACGAGTATGGGGAGAAGGCGAGTCGGATGCTGGCACACCAGCTCCGTAAGAGGATGGCAGCGAGGGAAATAGGTGGAGTCAAGGATGGAAGGGGGGCTACGGTGCGGAGTGCGACGAAAATAAGTGAGGCATTCAAGGCCTTCTATGAGGAGCTGTACAGATCCCAGCCCCCAGCGGGGGAAGTGGGGATGAGACGATTCCTAGACCAACTGAGATTCCAGAGGGTGGAGGAGCAAGAGGTGGCTGGTTTGGGGGCACCAATTGGGTTGGAGGAGCTGAGCAAGGGTTTGGGGAGTATGCAGGCAGGGAAGGCCCCGGGACCGGATGGGTTCCCGGTGGAGTTCTACAGGAAGTATGTAGACCTGTTGGCCCCGCTGCTAGTGAGGACTTTTAATGAGGCAAGGGAGGGAGGGACCCTGCCCCCGACAATGTCGGAGGCGACGATTTCTTTGATCCTGAAGCGGGACAAGGACCCACTGCAATGTGGGTCGTACAGGCCGATCTCGCGCCTCAACGTGGATGCTAAGTTGGTGGCAAAAGTGCTGGCTACGAGGATCGAGGACTGTGTCCCGGGGGTGATTCACGAGGACCAGACGGGATTTGTAAAGGGCAGGCAGCTAAACGCCAATGTGCGGCGGCTCCTAAACGTGATAATGATGCCATCGGTGCAGGGAGAGGCGGAGATAGTGGCAGCTATGGACGCGGAGAAGGCCTTTGACTGAGTAGATTGGGAGTACCTCTGGGAAGTGCTGCGTAGGTTTGGGTTCGGGGGTGGGTTTATTAGTTGAGTTAAGCTCCTTTACAGAGCCCCGGTGGCGAGTGTGGTTATGAATCGGCGGAGGTCAGAGTATTTTCGTCTGTACCGTGGGACGAGGTCTGTCCCCCCTGTTGTTTGCATTAGCAATTGAACCCTTGGCCATATCATTAAGGGAGTCTAGGAAATGGAGGGGGGTGGTCCGAGGGGGAGAGGAGCATCGAGTGTCGCTTTATGCAGATGACCAGTTGCTGTATGTGGCGGATCCAGTGGAGGGGATGGTGGAGGTCATGCAGACTCTCAAGGGAGTTTGGGGATTTTTCGGGCTATAAGCTTAATGTAGAGAAGAGTGGGCTTTTTGTAGTACAGGCAGGGGACCAAGAAAGGGGGATAGGCGATCTACCGCTGAGGGGGGCGGAGGGGAGCTTTCGGTACCTGGGCATCCAGATAGCCAGGAGTTGGGGGGCCCTACATAAACTGAATCTGACGAGACTGGTGGAGCAGATGGAGGAGGACTTCAAAAGATGGGACATGTTACCCCTCTCGCTAGCGGGTAGAGTGCAGTCGGTCAAAATGGTGGTCCTTCCGAGGTTTCTCTTTGTGTTTCAGTGCCTTCCCATCGTGATCACCAAGGCCTTTTTTAAGAGGAGCATTATGGGGTTTGTGTGGGCGAATAAGACCCCGCGGGTAAGGAGGGGGTTTTTGGAGCGCAGTAGGGACCGAGGAGGGTTGGCGCTGCCGAATCTGGGGAGCTACTACTGGGCAGCAAATGTGGCGATGATCCGTAAGTGGGTGATGGAGGGAGAGGGGGCGGCATGGAAGTGGTTGGAGATGATGTCCTGCAAAGGAACGAGCCTGGGGGCGTTGGTGACGGCACCGCTGCCGCTCTCGCCGTCAAGGTACACCACAAGTCCGGTGGTGGCAGCAACGCTAAAGATCTGGGGCCAGTGGAGACGGCACAGGGGTGCAATGGGAGCCTCGGTGTGGACCCCGATTAGGGGTAACCACCGGTTTGTCACGGGGAGGATGGGGGGGTTTCAGAGCTGGCATCGGGGCGGGGGGGGATTAGAAGAATGGGGGACCGGTTCATTGATGGGACGTTTGCGAGCCTAGGGGCACTAGAGGAGAAGTTTGGGCTACCCCTGGGAAATGCTTTCAGATACATGCAGGTGAGGGCGTTAGTGAGGCGGCAGGTGAGGGAATTCCCGTTGCTCCTGGCACAGGAAATTCAAGACAGGGTGATCTCGGGCGTATGGGTGGGAGAGGGCAAGGTGTCGGCAATATACCAGGAGATGAAAGAAGAGGGGGAGGCGTTGGTAGAGGAGCTGAAGGGTAAATGGGAGGAGGAGCTGGGGGAGGAGATTGAGGAGGGGCTATGGGCTGATGCCCTAGGTAGGGTTAATTCCTCTTCCTCGTGTGCCAGGCTTAGCCTGATACAATTTAAGGTGGTTCACAGAGCGCACTTGATGGGGGCGAGGCCGAGTAGGTTCTTTGGGGTAGAGGACAGATGTGGGAGGTGCTCAGGAAGTCCGGCGAACCATGTCCATATGTTTTGGTCATGTCCGGCACTGGAGGGGTTCTGGAGGGGAGTTGCGGGAACAATATCTAAGGTGGTGAAAGCCCGGGTCAAGCCAAGCTGGGGGCTAGCAATATTTGGAGCAGTGGACGAGCCGGGAGTGCAGGAGGCGAAAGAGGCCAGCATTCTGGCCTTTGCGTCCCTAGTAGCCCGGCGAAGGATCTTGCTAATGTGGAAGGAGGCGAAGCCCCCCAGCGTGGAGGCCTGGATAAATGACATGGCAGGGTTCATTAAGCTGGAGAGGATAAAGTTTGCCTTGAGAGGGGCTGCACAGGGGTTCTACAGGCGGTGGCAACCGTTCCTAGACTATCTCGCGGAGCGTTAGATGAAGGTCAGTCAGCAGCAGCAGCAACCGGGGGGGGGGGGGGGAATGTCTTGTGAAGGGGGGGGGGGTCTGCCTGGGGGGTATTTGAGCAAGAGAACACATGAAAGATCTGGAAAACTGGCATGTGCGGGAGGAATCCAGTGTACAAAGCTCTGTAACATATCGTTTTACCATGTTTATATCTTGCTATGTGCGTTCTCTTTCTATTTTGTTACGAGGGGGGGGTTGGTTTGTAAGGGTGAAAAATTGTGTTAAAAAACTTTAATGAATATATATATTTTTTTAAATGAATAAAATACAGGAGAAATTCAAATCTCTTGATGTTTTAATAAACACAGTTTGAATAAGCTGTGTAGAGTCCTGAATCTTATTTCTGCAAATGATGCGTCAAAAAGCTGTGCTCCATTTTAACTTCGAAAATTAGTTTGCAACAAGCATAAAGTTGGCACCTGATCAACATGAAAGTCTATGCATCACTCGCTTCACAAAAGAATTGCAACTACATTTCCACATCTCACCAGCCTCTCCTGCTCTGCATCCTGTTTCAAACACTTTTTTTTTTCTTGGTGAAGTACAAGCCAGAAAAATCTCTTCACTTTCTTAAATTAATTTTAACGGCTTTCAATTTTCTATTCAAGAAATGCATCATACTTTTAACTATTCATACTTTTCCATTATATCAATCTATTTCTACATCTCTAAACTTTGGGTATTATCATTTATTTAACATTGCCACATTATAATAATGATAATCTTTATTGTCACAAGTAGGCTTACAATACCATTGCAATGAAGTTTCTGTGAAAAGCCCCTGGGCTTACTGGGGAAAAGTCAAACTTTTTGAAGTTCATAAGGTTAAAGTCAAGAGGTCCAATGTCAACTAGAAGCTTGTGGGACCACTTGAGACATTCATAACTGAATTAAGTACACAGTGTTTGCTTATTTCAATTTTTTTTTTTTTAAATCTCAGTTGATAAATACCCCCCTTTTGAAAATCATACAGGAATATGTATGATTTTCAAATGCCCAGACATATTAAAAGTTTTAATATGCAAAACACGATTGCTTTTATCCCATAGAATGGCTTTCCACTAATTTTCAAGAGCACAGAGGAAACAGGATAGAAAATAAAAAGCCTCTCAGCTAGACAAGAAATTTTTTTTTAAAAATGTACTTCTTCACCTCCGCAGACAACAGACACACTTCAGTTGTGCAATAATCCTACCTTTGCTAGTCGGCTCATCTGATCTTCAGATACATTGCTGCTCGTCCTGCCGGCTGTTTGTGTAGGCTCAGCCCCATCTGCTTCCACATTTGGCCAAACTTTTAAGTCATGCATGCCCTGTCTAAACATGCTGAAAATTAAGAGCAGAAGAGGAAGTATATTACTGGAAAATGTAATTGAATTAGCTGGTCATCCATAGAGCATAACAAACAAAACAGGAACGTCTGATTATTAAAACTCACAAAGACAGCCATTGATAGTCACGAGGAAATCTACCAAATCCTGAAATGAATCAATTAGGTAGACGGCTACATTGGTACTTCACAAAACACGCACACAAGAGGGGGATATAGTAAATCATTCAACATTAGCAAAGCAAGCAAAATGCAACTAAAAACTGTTAATATGGACAATAATATGACGATTTCAATATCCAAAAAGTAAAAAAAATAAAATGAGTAACTCACTGACTCTAAAGTCACAAGTCAATAACCTGTGGCAAATGAACAGAGTGGAAACTTTAAAATTTCCAGGCAGCTACTTTCTTTACACAGCATGCATATAATAGTATTTTTGGAACAAAGTAAAAATGGACTAATCCCACAATCACATTGCAAAATCATAGGCTGTGGCACCATAATTTCTTGACTTGTGCTCTCTGCAAGTGCTGATCAGAGAGTTAGTCAAGTTTTTTAAAAAAAGAATATTGATTATTTCTCTTACCAATTCACCCACAAGCAGAAATGATCAATTCTTTGTTTCCTTAAAACTTCTTACTAATTTTTAAAATCTAGGATATTCCCCCATTAACCAAGTTACAGTGGAAAAATACAGAATGTTGAGATTTTCATTACAATGCAAACTAATTCTTTTCAGTATCTCAGGAAACCCTCATTTAATATTTTCTTACGGATTCAATTAATGATTTAAATTTCCTTCCGACAGTTAAGTGCCCAAATCTACCATGTATTCCTACCACTATATAGCATTAAAAAATGCACCAGCCAGAAAAAGAAATCAGCCCCTCCAACGTCCCCAGCTTTGCTCTCCCTCAGCATCCATCCCATTCCTTCACACTTGGTGAACACCTTACAGTTTAAGGTAGACTTCCCATCACTGTTCTTTGCACCCGTAAATGTACTTTCACATTTCTCAGCATTAAATTGCACCTGCCAGCAATGCTACTAGATGATCTTCTCCTCTTCATTAAATGGCCGTCCCTAAATTGCTATCAACAAGCCACAATATTTGGATCCAAGTGATAAAGATGCAAGTTCTCAGCACTGTAACCTGGAGTGTACCACTACCTACATCCAACCAATCCTAAAACATTGGCATTCAATAATATGTCTTCATTTTCATAAAACATTGCTATATATATTTATTGGACTGCAGTGGTTGAAGGTGGCAGCTCACCATCACTTTCAAGGACAATTAGGGTTGAGTAATAAATGCTGGCCTAGCCAGTGACACCCACGTTATGTAAATGAGTAACAAAAAAAATTATTCAGGTCCTGATTATTACCAATCTGATACATCTCCAAGTGTTCACTAATTTTATCTCATATTATTTTTTTAAAGCAGGGATGAGCCATGCTCTAACCCTATTCTCATGCATTTATTCATGTGCTGTGGAATGCATCAGCTTCAATTTAAGAAAACAAAGTTATAAATGTTTTCTTTAAGACAACAATCTCATTCATATATTTATTTGAAACCAAATGTCAAGGTAGAGATATGAAAATAGTTACTACCAAACACATGAGCACATAAAAGTTCCTGAGAACTGTAAATTGCTGATCTGAACTGCATTTTATGTAAATCCAGAAAAATGTGAAAATGCAATCAAGTCTGAACCATAAACAGCAGCAAACAAGCTATGCAACAGGTTAGAGCTCAATTTAGTGTCAAACAGTGGAGGTCACCCACATGACAACTCACATGATATTGAGTCATGTCTTCGCTTTAGATTACAGAGCCCCTTCACAGAAGCTGCTCACCATGTGTAACAAATTGCTTCATACGGAAATATGCATTTCAAAAGAGCTCCTGCAAATACTTTCTTGTAGCCAATGAAATGACTCAATTTTCTTTTTGATCAGTGGATAACGTACAATTAATTCCACCACTGCCAACTTTGAAATGCATTTGTTTAATATTTTGCTGACTACTTATGAATGCTTGTATTAATTCTAAATCTTTGGCTGCTACATTCTTACAAATTAATATCCTGCTCAACATAGTGCTTATGTCTCAAATATTCAGCAAGCTATCTCACTCTAACCTAGATCTTATAACACAGCAGGACACTCAGCCAATCATGTCAAGCTTGTAACAGACATTGGTACATTTATTTTGCCTGTCATTTTTTTATAAAGCGAGGTAGTCTAATATTTTAATTGAAGTGATTTTCTATTAGTGTACGTGGAAATATGGACATCGGTGTATCATTTAAAATTGTTTTTAATTTGGGAGAGGAAGGAATAGAGACGTACAGTACTTAAGTTTCAAATCCCTCTGGGTGAAATTGGCCATTCACATAAAACAAGACAGAAGAACGAATCATTTTACCTTTCTCCACATAACCACAGCAGTAAATTTCAGATCACCATTTAAGCAAGTGCTGAAGCCACACGATTGGAGAGGTCAACTTACCCATACTTTCCAAAAAGTGTAACGGTAGTTCCACCAATAGGGACAGCTTTTCCAGGTCCGTAAACATCCCAGATTGTGAGAGCAACTTGAGCGTTTCGTGGTAAATCTGGATATTTTACAGGCAATTTTAACCATTCATTCCAGCTGTGAAAGGACATGAACATTATTATTTTCCTAAAGATCCTAAATTGTGCAGATAGGACTGGTAAATTGTTCAATCCTTTTGATTTTATCCTAATGTTTCATGATGAATCTGTTTCCACTACAGTATTTGGTTATTTAAAAAAAAAAGGTTCCAACATTACATGAAATGAAAAAAGATGAAAGCATGAAGGAAATAGTTCAGCAAACGGGATAACAGCCATAAACTACTCTATAGCGGTGTTTAAAATTTTGGTTGTAATGGTTTGTTCTTTTATAAATCACATTTGAAACTGATAATCAACAAAAAAAGTTGAACATTTTGACCTGCAACAGTTAGCAAGTTGAACAACAAAAGGATTTCGCCCATTACTTTCTTGGTAATCCTGCCGTCATGAAATCCTCAGTAATGTTTCTGTGCAAGTCTGGTCAAGGATCAACGGCACAAGATTTTAACAGACATGACAATCATATAAAAATAGAAAAACATACGCAGAGAAGAATAAAACGGCAACTGACAATATGAAAGATATTAAATACTGAAAATACTCAGCAAGTTATCCTGCACAATTCCCCACAAGCCCACCTTCACTGGTCAATATTCATGTTGAGATTCTGACAGTTCAACGCTCAATAACATTGGTCTCATCAGCAACCACAGAAAAAGAGCCTGAGCCATTTGCTTGATGTTGAAATGGAGTTCAAAGTTATCCTGCAGGATAAAGGCTACCCTGATCAGGTCACTGCTCGCTATATATCGCACAACCTCATGAATGGGCTGATAGCCACAATGTCGGTCCTGAAAAACATGTCCAGTCTACCTCAAATTGCCATGGGAAGGGCAAGGTTCCTCAAATATTTCAGCAACAGGTGAAGCTAGCCTTTTCACACTGCTACTACACAATAGCAACATGAGTGGCACTCTCCACGAACAGCATGCTTCCATCAAGCCAAGACGACATTCTGCCTACGCACCATATGAATTTCATTGCCGGTGTGATGTCAGCTAGGTAGGCCATTCTTCCTCGCAACTGGTAGATCGTATTAAACAGCACATCCCTTCAGCTATTTATAACAGGAAAAGTACTGATCATACCCAACCAACCAATGCTTGCAAAACTCAGAACATGGTGTCCAACATTAGACGTGATACCATGATTGGACAACACTTGCTAACAAACTGACAACCAATTGAAAATTTTCAGTCGGGCTCAGAAAGAGACTACAGAAAGCTGGTGCACAAATGGACTTGGGGGCTCATGTTCAAGAAACCCAGAAAGCTAGCATGTAGGTGCAAAGGATAATGGGGAAGGCAAATGGAATTCTGGCTTTTATTTCAAGGGGGCTGGAGTATAAAGTAATGAGGTGCTGCTACAGCTGTACAAGGTACTAGTAAGGCCATATTTAGAATACTGTGCACAGTTTTGGTCCCCTAATTTATCGAGAAATATTGGGCACGATCTACCGGCGTGGCACAACGGATCCGGTAGATGCTGGGATATCTCACTTCGTGATCTAACCGACTTGAGCTCTAAAGCAATTTTGTGAGACATAGTGATGCAAATTCTGCCTATTGTGGGTGGATCACTTTTGGCAAATCTACATATTAGAGAGAAACAGCTAGTCTCAGTCTAATATGCACATCCACTATCTACCCAAGGTGATGAGATCTCAGGCGAGCACCGTTCAGTGCTGGTCTCCATAAAAGGGGATCAGATGGAATGGCACTCGTGGAATCTATCAGGGGATCAGAGCCGTTTTCACCTGGGTGCCAGCCTGGTACTGCCATGCTGCCCAGGTGGCACTGTCAGCTGGGAGGGGCACTACCAAGGTGCAAAACTGGCATTTTTCACATGGTGTGGATCGGGTCCGGGGGCACATTGCATGGTGCGGGGGAGCCTAAGGACCCCCTTATAGGCGAGTTGGGGGCGGTTCGGGGTCAGGTCGAGAGTTCAGGATGCTATTAAAAAATTATTCGAGTCAGTACAGAGGAGACTTATGAAAATGATCCCGGGTATGGGGGGGCTGCCTTATGAGGAAAGGTTAAACAGATTGGGTCTGTACACCTTGGGGTTCAGAAGAATGAGGGGTGATGTGATTGAAATATATATGATTCTTAGGGAGTTAGAAAGGGTAGGTTTGGAGGATATTTCCACTCACGAGTGTGTGTTGGACCAGAGGGCATAATTGCAGAATAATGGAGTGCTCATTTAAGATGAATTTGAGGAAGGATTTCCACTCTCAAAGAATAGTGAACATTTGGAATTCTTTACCCCAGGAAGCAGCGGAGGCCGAGTCCTTGAATATTTTCAACGCTGAGATCAATAGATTTTTAGTCAGTATGGAAATAAGGGTTACAGAGATAAAGCAGGAAAGTGGACTTAGTGAGTGAGTGTTATATCAGCCATTATGTTATTAAATAGGAAAACATGTTCAAAAGGTTGAATGGCCTACTCCTGTTCCTATTTCTTACCGTCTTATAGTGGCTTACCTAATATATGTAGATTATAACATATGTTAACACAGGGTCCTGTTCCTTAGCAAAAAGAGCATGTCCACAGATTGCACTTTTTTAAAATAAAGAAAAGCTTGGAGAACAGCCATTCCCTGGTTTATTACCCATAGCAATGCCTTGGCCAATGATGACTTGCCAGGTCCACTTGGCAGTTAATTGTTCCCTAGTGCATTGTCCATGGCAACAACTTTACCAATCAGAGTTCTCTTGCCAAACAATTAACACCCTCATCTCTTGCAGTATAAATTATCGTTTCCTTTAGATTTGGTATTCTTATGAATCTACCGTGATGAGTGCAAGGCGAAAAGATTTGGCAGCAAAATTGTATGTTAAAAAGTCTTGTCGGGTTCATTGCAAGACCTGCTGCTCAACAAGACTCACACGAGCAGGACTTGGACATGTCAGTCTTATCAGCTGACCATACACAGAGGTCAAGCCTACTGTCGATATGCAATTTAGAATTTGAGTATGCATCAGGTATTTTTCCATCTCTTCACAGGGCTGTACATTGACATCTATTAGGATATATATTGTCAGTTTGTTCTTGAAAAGTGTATATATATATATATATATATATATATATATATATATATAAAAATCGTGTCTTTGTTTTCTCACCAACAAAATCTTTAAACTCTCTTGCCACAGAAAAAAAACTTTATCTGTTTTAAATGTGTTCCTCTCGTGCCCTCCGAAACACATTGTATCAGAGTTACCACTGGCTCGGGCTCTGACCGATTTTTAGGCTTGCAACTGAGTTTGAAAACTCCGTCAAAATTGGTGTTAAATTCCCTTGTGGACTTCCGAGATCTCATTGAGAAGCCCTTCGATTTGAAATCTGTACCTCAAAGTGGCACTTTCCTGGGTATTTTCAAAGTGCTGCCAGAAAATGTTCGAAAAATTGTGTTCCAGTACATTGACATTTATAAACTATATGGAATCAGATAACTTCAATATACTAAAGGCGGGCTTTTTCAGGCCCTCCCTCTGGCTGGATCTTCCCATCCACTTGAAGTTGACCCCTCGTTGTCGATTGTCCAGTGGCAGGGCAGGCGAAACATGCGTAAGTCTCACCTCCACAATCCAAAGATGTGCAGAGTAGGTGGATTGGCTATGCTAAATTGCCTCTTAATTGGAAAAAAATAATTGGGTACTCTAAAAAATTAAAAACAAATTCATACAAATGTTTTATTTATTTAAATAAACTTAAGAGTACCCAATTCCTATTTTCCAATTAAGGGGCAATTTAGCATGGCCAATCTACCGAGCTTTCACAGAAGAACAAAGAGCAATACAGCACAGGAACAGGCCCATCGGCCCTCCAAGCCTGTACCGGTCATGATACCAACTTTTGCCAAAACCCTCAGCACTTTCTTGTGCCGTTTCCCTTTATACCCATCCTATCCACATGTTTGTCAAGATGCCTTTTGAACACCGTTAATGTATTTGCTTCCACAACCACCCCTGGCAACATGTTCCAGGCACTCACCACCCTCTGCGTAAAAAACCTGCCTCGCACATCTCCTCTAAACTTTGCCCCACGGACCTTAAATCTATGACCGCTGGTGACTGACCCCTCCACCCTGGGAAAGAGTGCCTGCCCATCCACTCTATCCATGCCCCTCATGATCTTGTAGACCTCTATCAGGTCACCCTTCAACCTCTGTCTTTCTAATGAAAACAGCCCAAGTCTATTCAGCCTCGCCACATAGCTAACACCCTCCAGACCAGACAACATCCTGGTAAACCGCCTCTGCAACCTCTCCAAAACCTCCACATCCTTCTGGTAATGTGGCGACCAGAATTATGCGCAATATTCCAAGTGTGTCCTTACCAAGGTTCTATACAACTGTAGTATAACTTGCCAGTTTTTATACTCAATGCCCCGTCCAATGAAGGCGAGCATTGCGTATGCTTTCTTTATTTTTTAAATAATTTTTTAAAAACATTTAAATCTAGTGTACCCAATTAATTTTTTCCAATTAAGGGGCTAAATTGCGTGGCCAATCCACCTAGCTTGCACATCTTTTGGGTTGTAGGAGCGAAACCCACGCAAACACAGGGAGAATGTGCAAACTCCACACGGACAGTGACCCAGAGCCGGGATCGAACCTGGGACCGCGGCGCCGTGAGGCTGCAGGGCTAACCCATACGATGGGCAGCAGGGCCACCTTGCTGCCCATCGTATGCTTTCTTGACTACCTTGTCCACTTGTGTTGCCACCTTCAAAGATCTGTGGACTTGCACACCCAGATCTCTCCGACTTTCTATTTTCGGAACAGTTTTGCCATTTCCGGTATATTTCCCCTCTATGTTAGACCTACCAAAATGCATTACCTCACATTTGTCCGGATTAAACTCCATTTGCTATTTCTCTGCCCAAGTCTCCAACCTATTTATGTCCTGCTGTATCTTCTGACAATCCTCAACACTATCTGCCATTCCACCAACCTTGGCGTCATCCGTGAACTTAATCAGACCGGCTACATTTTCCTCCAAATCGTGTAGGTACACTACAAACAGAGGCCCATGCACAGATCCCAAAGAACACCACTCTCACAACCATCAATTCAGAATAACACCCTTCTACTGCTACCCTTTGCTTTCTGTGACTGAGCCAGTTCTGTATCCATCTTACCACCTCACCTCTGATCCCGTGTGACTTCACCTTTTGTACCAGTCTGCCATGAGGCACCTTTGTCAAATTCTTTACTGAAGTCCATGCAAACAACATCCACCGCCTTTCACTCAATCATTTTTGTCACCTCCTCAAAAAACTCGTTAGTGAGGCATGACCACCCCTTCACAAAACCACGCTGTCTATTGGCTTTTGAGTCCATTTGTTTCCAAATGGGTATAAATCCTGTCCGAGAATTCTCTCCAATAATTTACCTACAACCAACGCGAGGCCTACCGGCCTATAGTTTCCAGGATTATCCTGCTACCTTTCTTAAACAGTGGTACCACATTAGCTATTCGCCAGTCCTCTGGGATCTCATCTGCAGCCAATGAGGATACAAAGATGTCAGTCAAGGCCCCAACAATTTCCTCCCTTGCTTCCCTCAGTATTCTGGGGCAAATCACATCTGGCCCAGGAGACTTATCTACTGTAATATATTTTAAAAGACCCAATAACTCCTCCTTTTCAATGTTAACATGATCCAGACTGTCCACACACCCTCTCCAAGAATCATCTTCACAGAATCATCTTCCACAAAGTCACTTTCTTTGGTGAACACTGATGCAAATTGCTCATTTCGCACCTCACCCATTTTGTCTGGCTCAACACAGATTCCCCTCCACTGTCCTTAAGTGGTCCAATCCTTTCCCTGGCCCCCCTCTCTACTTTTCACATATGAATAAAAAGCTTTGGGATTCACCTTAATCCTACTTGCCAAGGACTTTTCATGACCCCTCCAACCCTCCTAATTTCCCGCTTCAGTATCTTCCGACTTTCTTTATACTCCTCATGGGATTTGACTGTTACCACCCTTCTAGACGGTAAAAAAGTCTATTTTTTCTTTTTGACAAGGTTCGCAATATCCCTCGTTATCCAAGGCTCCCTAAACTTCCCATACTTACCTTTCATTCTCTCGGGAACGTGACTTTCCGGAATCCTAATCAACTGTCACTTGAAAGACTCCCACATGACCAATGTTGATTTACTATATAACAGCCGCACCCAATCCAAATTCTTCAATTCCTGCCTAATGTTATTGTAATTTGCCTTTCCCCAGTTTAGCACCTTAACGCAAGGGTTACCCTCACTCCTGTCCAAAATTACCCTAAAACTTACAGAATTGTGATAACTACTCCCAAAATGTTCCCCTACTGAAACCCCAACCACCTGTTCAGGCTCATTCCCCAATACCAGATCCAATACTGCCCCTTCTCAAGTTGGACTATACACATATTGCATCAAGAAGGCTTCCTGGATACACCTTACAAATTCTGCCCCATCCAAACCCTTAGCACCAAGTGAGTCCCAGTCAATTTAGGGGAAATTAAAATCCTCTACCACAACAACCCTGTTACTTTTGTACCTATCCAAAATCTCTCAACCGATCTGCTCCTCTATCTCTCACTGGTAGTTGGGGGGCCGGTAATAAACCGCCAACATTGTGATTGCCCCCTTCCTGTTCTTGAGCTCTACCCAGGTTGCCTCAATGAAGACCCTCCAAGGTGTCCTCCCGCAATGCGGCTATAATATTCTCCTTAACCAGTAATGCTACTGCCCCACCCCTTTTACAACCCCCTCCATCTCTCCTGAAGCATCTCTCCTCCAATGTTCAACTGCCAATCCTGCTCTTCCTTTAACCATGTTTCTGTGATAGCCACAACATCTTAATTGCAAGTACTAATAAGTGCTCTAAGTTCAACTGCCTTATCCACTATACTTCTGCCGTTTAAAAAAAAGTGTTGAAGCAGACAGGGTGATGTTGTTCTCTTATTTTTGTTCTATTTCCCCTTCAGTTATTACACCTTCTAAACTAGCGCTCTGGTTCCCACTCCCCTGCCATCTTTGGGCTTGTGGGCGTGAAACCCACGCAGACACGGAAAGAATGTGCAAACTCCAGAAGGACAGTGGCCCAGGGTCCTCAATGCAGTGAGGCAGCAGTGCTAACCACTGTGCCACCGTGCCTTCCCATATAAATGTTTTACATAAAGACTTAAGGCTTTGCACTTTGCCCAGTCTTCCAAATCTCTTCCAAAACAAACTCAAAAACACAAATCTCAGCAGCAAAACATACTCACTTCCATCGAGTACTAAAAGCTTTGTAAGAAGTCCGAACAGGAAGAGCCAACGGTTTTCCTTCTGCAAAAACTTGGCCAGTCACATACAGGTCTGAACAGGTTTCCTGGTACAAGCCTGAAAATTTAAGCAATGGGTCCTCCAGAAGTGCGGTGTAGCTTTTTTGCTCCCGTTTGCCTTCCAAACTGCCACTGCATACATAGAGAAACAGAAGAGAAAATAACTGAGGTGTGCATTTCATGCTGCATTCACACAGGAAACATAGCGAAGCAGACAATAAAGTGCTCTTCAGTATTTAAACAAAGGGTTTGTTTCTTTCCATAGTTATACTATCCTTCATGCACAATAATAAAATCTTCAAATGTGACATGTTCTAAATTTAAAAAGCTTTCAACTATGCTCAGTGAAATTGGCTAGCACTGTTGCTTCACACGCCAGGGTCCCAGATTCGATTCCCAGCTTGGGTCACTGTCCATGCGGAATCTGCGCATTCTCCCATGTGTCTGCGTGAGTTTCCTTCGGGTGCTCCGGTTTCCTCCAACAAGTCCCAAAAGACGTGCTATTAGGTAATTTGATCATTCTGAATTCTCCCCGTGTACCCAAACAGGTGCCGAAATCTGGCGACTAGAAGCTTTTCACAGTAATTTCATGCAGTGTTAATGTAAGCCAACTTGACACATTAAAGATTATTAGAATAAATTTCCTATTCAAATTGTTCTTTCATGAAAATACATTAATTACAACTGAATATGTGGACGGTCAGCAAATTAGAGCAACAATCTTTTTGCAGATTGAGAAGTTCCTGTCAGATTAAAGTAACTGCAGCACATCTTTCTGCTGGGCTAACGCCAAGCAGTTCTCCATTAGTTTCACACTGCAAATGGTTACTGACCAATGAAAAATAGTGACTTTAGAAACCTCACAACAGTTATGTTAAAAGCTGTGGTGCAGCAAGATGACTGGTATTGGTACACAGGCTGGGACACTTGGAATCAGCACAACTTTAAAATATCAGCCACAATTAATAGTTAAAAGCAGTATTACAAATAATGTTGCATCATGAACTTGCCTTGCAATTCTAACAATAAATAGCCTTTAATTTGATTTTGCTGATGGGAAATTAGTTCTCAAATTCCCCATAGAATTTCTGATAATCAAAATTTATGCTGCTCGGTACTTTCTCTCACAGCATGTAACGAAAAGCCAAAGAGCTTCAAGAATAATGCACACTAAACACATTTTCTATCACTATATTTCCTCCTTGTACATGCCACCACCGAATTCCAGCTGGAGGGGCATGTATCCTAATCATCAGCACAAATACGCAGGTTATAATTCGATCTGATGAGATAAATACTTTGGCTTTGACGGTTAATTTCATTGTTAATATCTAAACATTTCAACTGCACACTATTACAAAAAAGTATGACGACTGAATCAGTCATAATAACAATACAAAATTTAAGTTTAGAATTTAATTCAAAATTACACTTTTCTACCATAGTCAACATTATAACAAAAATTAGCAGGCATTGTGATATCATGCTTGGGCGGTGAGAAAAGAACGTGCTTCGCAGAATTTAATTGAGACACATTAATTGATCCAATTGCACTGCAGATTTGCAATGTTGCCTTTATATTGGTCTTTGCACGGAATCAGGGGTGATCCAATTGCACTGCAGATTTGCAAATGTTGCCTTTATACTATCAGTCCCAAGTCAAACATCTTCACTTGCAAACAGGTAGTTCTTGTTGCTAGCCAAAGTAAAACTTTACATATTCAAACATTCACTGTAATTTAAATGTCAGTGAAGCTCAAACATTATTGAAATCCATTCATTAACATTATTCTAACTGATGAGAAGCCCAAACAATGTGAGACTACCCCTCCAAGATGACCTCATACTATTTAATAAATTTCAGACTAGACTGGAAGTGACATGAAGCCAAAATTACACTGCTGTTACTGTATCAATGTGATACATAAGCCGCAGAATCTTCATCACTACAATGATACAGTTGATGAATTCTACACAGAAGCTAAGTATTTTAGTTTATGGGATTGAAATACTAAAACTTATAACTATCTGCTTAAACCCCTTAAAATGGATGCAATAATTTACATATTGCATTGATAACAGTTTTTATGTCACACAACGTGAATCTGCAACATTTTCAGGCTAAAATAAATGCAAAAACAATTAACCAATTGTTCTTTCTAAAACAAGGTTTCTTGTGAAGCAATTAGCTTAAGATTTTGCTCTTGAAAAACCTTCAACAAAAAAGCAGAAAACACAATCAGTAACATGATTATTGCACATAAATGGTATCTGAGCATTACAAAGGTTATAATGCAATGTCAGGCTTACTTCATGGATCACATGGCCTAATTTAATCATCCAGATTCAAAACCTTCCAAGTGGTGTTTTTTTTCCTGGAACACATGTTCACAACTCAAATTTATACTGATTTTTACAAAGAACTCTTTAACACAATTCTTATTACAATGCTTCCATCACTACAACTCTAGACTAAGTGAGATGCATCACTATGAACAATGAACAAAATATTCCTTCTTCTAATTTATTTATTTTGAACAGCAGAACTTGAACTTTCCCTTCAGAGTACATATTCAAATAATAGCCACTGATCTACATTTCACCCCTTGTTTTCCAAATATAAAATCATCCTGGTGTTTAAAATTTGTCCTGGCCTTGTTACAACTCTCCCCGTCTCCTCTAGCCCGAGGTCACCATTCCTCTGACAATAGTCTCTTGTATACTTTCTTAATGCCGCTATGAAGCACCATGGATTATTGGGCGGGATTCTCGGGCCGCATTCGCCGCAAGAACACCACAGGCGAATGTGGCTAGAGAATCCCGCCCATATTTTCCATATTAAAGGCACTATACAAATGTAAGCTTTTGTTAATAATGAGTAGTTGGCCATACAATCCAAGCAACCTCTGCAAGAAGTGGGGACAGTTCGAGGGTATAAACTATGATGCCCTTGCAGTCAAAAAGCCTTTTAAAACTTAACTGTCAACATTCACATATGAACAACAGCCTTGTGACAAGGAAGCAAAGAGTAAACAGATAATCTCCACAAGGGCATTAACACATTAGTTTCAGGTGATAACCAACTCAATCTCACTGCATTCCCTTATTCCAGAATTTAAATCCAAAACCCAAAGAATGTGAAATCATTGGTCCTGCCTTCCAGCATTGAATTCTCCAATCTTCCTCTGAACCTGCGAAACATATGGTGCAGGAGACAACTCAAGAGAGTATAACCAGTTTTAGAAGCTGTTGTCTGCTAACGGCATAACATTACTGACAGTGGCATTTGTACCAGACGAAGCAGGTAAGATGTTCACAAGCGAATGCTACTACCAGACCCAACACCTCCACCACACCGAGAGAAGAAGTTGCTTTGGAATTCCATCTGAACAATAATGTCACTGTGAAAGAATTCAACATTTCCTTCTGCAGTAAGCAATTTAACCATGAACCCCAGCCAAAATACCTCATTATCACCCTAGACAAGTCTCTCACCCATAGGTCTCATTTCATTAACAGCAGCTGAAGAAGTAAATCCAGAGTGAACCTTGGCTGGAAACCCACTGAATCATCATGGGAGAGCACCGCAAGAACATTGAATTGAAACAGCGGCAGTCAGTCTGCATCAAATACTGCTCTATGTGATGATCCTGCAGACCCCCATGCAAAGGACAATTAAATTCTGCTATTAGAGTGGTGTCAGCACCCACGTCAAATGAATGGCTTCTAGGGCTGTACCATGTTGCCACTCCTGCCATTCACCATGATGTTATTGTCTCAAGGAGATGGGAAAAATTATAGGCAACAATGACCTCCCCATTCACAAAAACAATAGTGGGACACTACTTAAAGAATCAACAGCTCATCACTAACCAAACAGCAGAGGTTTCAGGCTTCAAGCTCTCTTGAAGAGTGGATAGCACTCAATAGGAGCATCGACAATTGCTCCACATGTGCAAAGTGAGGTGTGGCACCAAGTATAATTGTGAGCATCAGTCTGAGACCATGGACACATCACATCAGCTTTCCCAGTGGACTTTGAATGGATGTTCACCATCGAATGGATAGCAAAATGATATATCCCATTAAAAACCAGTCAGACTGCACTTTGAACACTGCATCCAGTTCTAGTCACCAACAGCACTGTTGGGAATAGGTTAACCTCCAATGCTAGGGGTCTGGGTTATGAGAAAGAAATGGATAGACTTGGGCTTTTTCAGTCTGGAAAGAAGGCAGCTATGAGGTGGTCTCTAAAAAGTATACAGTTAAGGAAAATGTGTTAAAACGTATTATGACTTTAAATTAAGATATGGTAATAAAACTAAGGGCACAAGGTCAAATTAGTTAAGGATAAATGTAAGACTGATATCGGGCATACTTTTAATAGAACAAACGATCAACATGTGGAACAAACTTATTGAAGACAAGAACCCAGGGGAACGATTTGAAGCCGAATGGGGAAGTTAGGATTTCTCTATATGGAAGAACCAAACTGGCCGAACGCTTCACTGGATTTATCCCATTCCCATGGTCTACGCAAACTGTTTGTACTTTTGAGATGTTACATGGGAAGACTTAATATGAAACAATAATACATAGAGCCGCCAGGTAGTGGCCACTGAGAGCCGGCAAACGGGACCCGCTCTGGGATCTGTCACCAGCCAAGTGCTGGGCAGTCCCAGGTGAACGATTTGAAGCCGAATGGGGAAGTTGGGAGGGGGTCCATCCCCCTCCCTCCCTTAGACCCGCTACTCACATCTTCAGCTGGACATTGATGTCCAGGTCGCAGCTGTAAACATAACAGAATTTCTCCGTGTCGCTCATCGCTCTCGGCTAAAACAAGTCCTCTCCCGTCCCAACATCAGCCGTATCCTCGGCACAGACTGTCCTGAAGGGGGAGGAATTTTAAACCGGTTCAAGTTTACAGCTCCGCGGCCGCCATCTTCCCCACCGGCCTGGCTCTTTACATCCGGGTCACAGGTCAGCCAGCGGCCTCTTGTCCTGAGCTCAGTCTGCAGAAGGGGATTTTTGTTCAATATGTGAACTGTACACATCTATTTCACACAGCTTACCTTTAGCTATTTTTACACCATGGTTGTTTCATTTTTTCTTGCCAATGTGAATGCATGTAATAAACGGGACAGTAGCAGCGTGGATACAAAATTGGCTGAATAATAGGAAGCAGGGAGTAATGGTCAATGGATATTCTTTTGGCTGGAGGACGGTTTGTAGTGGTGTTTCCCAGCGATCAAAATTGGGCCCCTTGCTTTTCCTGATGGATGGTAATGATCAAAATCTTTGTGCGTAGCAGACAATGTCAAAGTTTGTGGATGATACAGAACTTGGAAGTATTGTAAACTGAAGAGGAGAGTGTAGAACTTCAAAACAACATTGACAAGTTGGCGGAATGGGCAGATAGGTGCCCGGTGAGTTTCAATGCAAAGAAATGTGATGCATTTTTGGTAGGAAGAACATGGAGAGACAAGATAGAATAAGGGGTAAATTCTTAAGGGGGCACAGGCGCAGAGGGGTCTGGGTGTATATGTGCATAGATCATTGAAGGTGACAGGACAGGTGGAGAGAGCAGTTCATAAAGCAAATATAGTTTTCTGTCCTTTAATAGGCATAGAGTACAAAAGCAAAGAGGCTATGCTGAACGTATACAAGATATTAGCGCAGCTGGAGTACTGTGTACAGGTCTGGGCACCACATTATAAGAAAGGTGTGAACACATTGGAGAGAGTGCAAAGAGGTTTATTAAAATTGTTCCAGGGATGAGAAATTTCAGTTATGAGAATGGATTGGAGGGGTTGGGTCTGTTCTCCTTGGAGAGGAGAAGGCTAAGAGGAGATTTGATAGGGGGCTGGACAGAGTAGATAGGGAGAAGTTGTTCTGTCCATAAAAGGATCAAGAACGACAGGGCGCACACTTAAAATGATTTTCAAAAGAAGAAAACATGATGCGAGAAAAACGGTTTCCCACAACGTGTGGCTCGGGTCGAGAATGCACTACTGGAAGTGTGGTGGAGCCAGGTTCAATCGGAATCAAGAGGAAATTGGATGATTATTTGAATAGAAACAATGTGCAGGGATACAGGAAAAAGGCAGGGGAATGGCACAAGGTTATGATGCTTGTTTAGAGAGTCTGCAGTAATGATGGGAAAAATGACCTCTTGCACCACTACATTCTGTAGTTTTGTGATGCCATTCTGGAAAAGCAGCAAAAGTTCAATGATATTAAAAACAGAATGCTCAGGAAATAGCATTGAATCTAACTTGCATCTTATGTAAAGGAATACTCTGTAGTATTAGGATTTGTAAGGTATAATTTGTAAGGACTGTTGTCAGAAAGCAGAGGTACTATTAAGTAATCTATGTCTGAATTTGGGATATTAGAAATAAGATTTAGATTTAAGTGAATTTAGGTGTTTCTGTGAAATTGTAATTTGAGAGATTATGATGTTGTTGAATGCAGGATGCATAGACGATGGGCAGCACTGTGCGGAGTCTGGACATCCTCCCCGTGTGTGCGTAGGTTTCCTCCGGGTGCTCCGGTTTCCTCCCACAGTCCAAAGATGTGCAGGTTAGGTGGATTGGCCATGATAAATTGCCCTTAGTGTCCAAAATTGCCCTTAGTGTTGGGTGGGGTTACTGGGTTATGGGGATAGGGTGGAGGTGTTGACCTTGGGTAGGGTGCTCTTTCCAAGAGCCGGTGCAGACTCGATGGGCTGAATGGCCTCCTGCACTGTAAATTCTATGATTCTATGACGACAGGTATAAATTAACGAACAAGTTTTATTACAATACAAATCCAAACTCCTCCACTCCCTTAAGGGTCTCGTTCCCCGACCTGCACCCAGGCCGGGGTTTTTATGTGAGTTGAGGCTCTCCCTGTTAAGGGAAGCCCCGCCCCCTTAAAGGGGCAGTTCATATTCCAGAGAGGCCATGGGAAACCATATAGTCCTGATCTTGGAACTTCCATTGGGGTTATAAACGATGTGAAAAGCACCCAATTAAGGCAGAACAAGGCCCACAAACAGCAAAGATAAATGGCCAGATTGTCGGCTTTAATTGATACCCTGATTCTTCAAATAATATCATGCATTCTTTCACAGCATCTTGTTATGGGCAAGGCGTTTTCAGAACCCCAAAGTGTATCATGGAGTTCAACCAACCTCTCCCTTTAAAGGATTTGTTGCTTTTCCTAGCACAAGGCTTTTTCCCTAGGTGTGGGATTACAATTATGGACACGTGGGTTTTTAAACACAAAACACTGTTTATTCCATGAACTCAACTTAACATCTTAAATAAACATTGGATCTCTTAACACCCCTTACTTCAAAGATAACTCAGAAAATATTGCAACAGTAAATAATTCCTTAAAATGTTCCTTCAAACTTCCAAGAGACTTAACACCTTTAAACAAAATCACATCAGGTTAAAGGTTTTACTATTATGAGTTTAAATCACCCAAATGATCCAGAGATAGTCTTTCATGGCAGAGGTCCAGCTCACTGCAAAACACAGACACACACCCAGCTCTTTTCAAAACTGCAAAACTTGCAGCTCTCTGGAAACACACAGACACACACAAGCTGCTTTTTAAACTGAAACTAAAAACCTGCAAAATGGCTGACCTAAAGCCCAGCTCCACCCACTCTCTGACATCACTGTTTTCTTAAAGGTACATTGCTTAAACATCCATGTCTTAAAGGTACTCTCACATGACAATCTGAACAACGGATGAGGGATGTGTGTAGCCAGCATCTCTTTTTCTTTTGTCGACCATGTCAAAAGTTTGTGCATTTCTAGTGAGTTTTTCAAGAAAACCTGTCAAAAAAAACCAAGAAATTGTAACATTTTTCTGTTGGTAATATTCTCGTCATATTTTTTAATTGTTAGGGTATGTGTGTGGTAATTATGGCATGGAACAGAGTGAGTGTGTGAATCTAAATTGTGAGTTTGATGCACTAATGAGCCTCGTAATACTTCAAGCAGGTGTTTACTTAAGGTAATTTGGTAAGAGGTTATAAAACAGGAATAGATCTGAATGTGTGTTGGTTCAAAAGATAAGATATGCAAGGTGTGAAAGAAAGGTTTCATCAGTTAAGTATGAAAAAAGGCAGTTTGGAACCATATACTTCCAATCGTGCAAAGGAGGCCATTTGGCCCATTGTGTCTGTACCAACCCTCTGAAAGAGCACCCTATCAAGGCCCACTCCCCTGCCATATCCCCGTAACCCCACCAGGACATTAGCCTGGACGATGTGGAATCTATGGGTGGAGCTGTGAAACACCAAAGAGCAAATAACATGAGTGGGAGTTGTGTACAGACCACAAAACAGCTGCACCAGAACAAGTAAGTCCAAGGTCAACGCACGCTACCAGACAGACAACCTTAGCTGTTATCCCATACCAGTTCCACCCCAGCAGCCTCAGAACCGAACAACGGCCATTGTTCCTCTGACTGAGTGGGCGCCCGAAGCTAAGTTTAGGCTTTAGCAGGAGTGATAGTTTAGTCTGTAGTATTTGTGCACGATTATATTTAACTGTGTGTGTAAATAAATTCGAATTTGACTTTGAACTAACTAACTGGTGTATCGAGTCTGATCTGTATTCGGTTTGAACCTTGTGGCGGTATCGAAAGATACCTGGCGACTAGAGCAAAACATAATTAGAATTAAGGAAGGCGACCATATTGACCGCCATATTCAGAGCCAAATAAAGAGAAACACAATTAGCAACAGTGGTCGATAACACGTGTTTACTCAATCCTTGGTTGATGGTGAGGTCCTCTGAATCTTGTTGAAGAAGACTCGGACTCGTCCAGTAACAACAAAGATTTATTGAGTAACTATAACTATAAATGCATGAGTTTTTTACCTGAACATGGAAACTAGGAATTGGTTCACAAGATTTAACAATAATAACTAAACGTATCTCCACCAACTATCTGTGTGATTCTGATGTTACCCTGTTCACAGCACACCCACGAGAGAGAAAGAGAGACCCCTTTTATACCCCTGTTGGTCCAGCCCTCTAGTGATCATGTGGTGCTGCTATTTACCCATTAACCCCTTGTGTGCATGCACCTACAGAGATCACTACATCTCCCCCTTTTTAATGTGTTGCAGATTTTCTGTATGGTGTAACAAAAATTGAACAAACAATGAATTAAGTCAACTGGGAACAGATAAAACAAGTAATGATGTGTACAGATTGTGATGGTAATAATGACTGTGCAAAGTAAATCAACGTTTAAAAAGTCCAATCCTAACGAAAAACTTAAATCCAGACTATGAAATTGATCAGGTGGGTTCATCTCATCGCCTGCCGTTGAGGTAGCAGTGTTGATGTTGTCATGTCGTTGTGACCACCGTCAGTGTTTATGTGTGTACGTGAGGACATCACGAGACATCGGAATGGTCGAATCACTTTGTTGTCTGATTTATACTTTTTTTTAATGCTTGTGGTAGCGATTCTGTGTTGCATCTTTCTTGAAAGCTGGTTTGCTTGTTTGTTGTGGAGCAAATGTGAATTCGTGAGATGTGTTGCCATGCCATGGCATGTTTGTACTCTTGTTGTACTCAATGTGTGTTCCGTGTGGATAATTTGAGTAATTGTCACAGTTATTGGTGTCAGTTACATTGAGCGTTTCTTTTTGAGAACTGTGAGAATGATCTGATGTTGTATTGATGTTGGTGACATCAGTCATTTGTGGTGGATTTGATTGCTCTTCTTTGCTGCCTCAGTGCACCTCTGCTGGAGACATTTCCAGTACATTTGAATCATTTGTGATCTCTTTATGCTCCTCTTCAGGAGTTAAAATCTTCAAGATTTCAATTGACGTGGTCTCACTGGACCCAAGAGTAGTCCTACTCTGTGTGTGCTTCTGTACAGACGAGCTGAGATCTGTCAGTCTCGCTGCGATCCTGCACACTCTGTATGTTGAGTGTGATCACTTTGTCACAGTTTTCACATACAGTGGGTAGACATTCAGTGTCTTCTTGCCGATTAAATGAGCTGGGTAGACTTTCATAGTCTTCTTGGTTCACGGCTGTCGCTCCGGAGTCGTTGCTTGTGGCCATTCTGGAGCCTGTCAACGAGCTCGCTATGGAGGCCAGTATCACTCCCTCAGTGGAGTCAATCTGTGCTCTCTGCGTGGCGTCGCCTTCTGCTAGGATATGTGACATGTGGTTGTCATCTGTTTTGTCGACGAGCTGCCATGTCGTCATGGTACTGGATTCTCCCACCATGAGACTTGTATGGAACTTGGCACCTATGTTGCTGCTGCAATGACCATCAGATCTGGAGAACTGATCCATGGCTGAGTGGCATTCGGCAGCGAGCAAATCATCGCTTCTTGTCAAGGATGTGTTATGGTGCTCTATTTGTCCAATGAGGAACTCATCTCCTGAGTAATCATCGTCAATGAACAAATCTTTTGCTATGGATTTGTCATTGTGCTCTTCTCTTTGGGTGTTGCAAACGGTATGTTTCAGGGTGCTGCGGAGGTAATCTTTAACTGTGGGTGGCGGCTCGGGCTTCATTTTGTCGCTCGAGGAAAAGTATCTGGTTTGTGGCTTTAAATTTCTTATTTGCAATTTTCGGGCATTTCGCTTTTAAGTGGGCGTGGTCCGGGTCCTCTGACATCATGACGCTCGTGACGTAACACGTAGGAATCGACTGCACATGCGCAATCTGAGTTTCCTGTACTGTGCACTCTTTTCGCAACTGCGCATGCGTGGCTTCTCGTGCATGTGCGGCTTCTCGCGCATGCGCGCAAGTGTATTTTGCCATTTTTTCTCTGTTTGAGAAGAGCGCATGTGCGTACTGGCTGGAATGCTATCGCTCAAGATGGCTGCCAAGCAAAAAGTGCTGCTGCATCGAGATCGATCCTGCCTCTGCCTCGTGGTAAGTTTTGGCGCTGTTTTTTCTTTGGATAAATTGAAGGTTTTGTAGTCACCACTAGTAGTATATTACATGTATTACGGCACTGCCCGTATAGTAGAGGTACATGGGTAAATCCCTGCCTGCTGGCTCCGCCCAGTAGGCAGCGTATAAATGTGTGTGCTCGCCGGTGCTGCAGCCATTCTGGTTCCAGCTACAGGAGGCACCACATCTTTGCTCAATAAAGCCTCGATTATTCCACTACTCTCGTCTTTGTGGTAATTGATAGTGCATCCGAAGGTACTGATTTCTTTTCGGTTCATGCATTATGCACTGTTTAATCGCGATTTCTAGAGTTAGATACTGTTGTTGTGAAAGTTCTTTTGTTAAATTTTTATCAGATAGTCCATAAATTAATTGATCTATTATCATAGCATCTCTGAAATCAGCATAATTACAGCTTTATGCTAGTACCTGGAGGTCTGCAATACAATCAGTGATTGACTCTCCGAATCTCTGGCACCTATTACGAAATTTAAGTCTTTCCAGCGTCTCACCAGACTGATTTTTACAGTGTTCTTCAAATTTTGCAATAATTATTTTAAATTTAGTTTTGCCTTCACCTTCCAAGAAATTGAATGAATTATATATCTCCATGGCCTGTTTCCCTGCCACAGATAAGAGGTACGCTATTTTTTTAGAATCTGGCGCAGCGGTTATGTCCTTAATTTCCAGAAATAGATTAAAGTGTTGGAGGAACATTTTCCAATTATACTGGAGATTACCAGAGGTTCTGAGGGGCTCTGGAGCTGGAAGTGAGTCCATCTTACCGGTTTTTTGTTGCCCGAGAGGTCCGACTGCTGCGATGCATTCCATGGTCGAATATCTGTCCAAATCTTTTCCTTTTTTTTGTCTGTCGAACCTAATCTAGCTAGTTTCTGTTTTTGTTGTTAAGGCCAACACTCCTTGGTACCATGTTGTGTTACCTGCGTGGTCGATAACACGTGTAACTCAATCCTTGGTTGATGGGGAGGTCCTCTGAATCTTGTTGAAGAAGTCTCGAACTCGTCCAGTAACAACAAAGATTTATTGAGTAACTATAACTATAAACGCATGAGTTCTTTACCTTAACATGGAAACTAGGAATTGCTGAACAAGATTTAACAATAATAACTAAACGTAACTCCACTAACTACCTATGTGATTCTGATGTTACCCTGTTCACAGTACACCCACGAGAGAGCTAGAGACCCCGTGTGCTGCTTTTTATACCCATGTTGGTCCAGCCCTCTTGTGATCATGTGGTGCTGCTATTTACCCATTAACTCTTTGTGTGCATGCACCTACAGAGATCACTACATCCTGGTCCACCCATATTGACGCTACGACCAAGAAAGCACAACCTCGCCTATACTTCCTCATGCATATGGCATGCTTGCCTTCATTGGCCGGGGCATTGAGTATAAGAATTGGCAAGTCATGTTGCAACTGTATAGAACCTTAGTTAGGCCACACTTGGAGTATAGTGTTCAATTCTGGTCGCCACACTACCAGAAGGATGTGGAGGCTTTAGAGAGGGTGCAGAAGAGATTTACCAGAATGTTGCCTGGTATGGAGGGCATTAGCTATGAGGAGCAGTTGAATAAACTTGGTTTGTTCTCACTGGAACGAAGGAGGTTGAGGGGCGACCTGATAGAGGTCTACAAAATTATGAGGGGCATAGACAGAGTGGATAGTCAGAGGCTTTTCCCCGGGGTAGAGGGGTCAATTACTAGAGGGCATAGGTTTAAGGTGAGAGGGGCAAAGTTTAGAGTAGATGTACGAGGCAAGTTTTTTACGCAGAGGGTCGTGGGTGCCTGGAACTCGCTACCGGAGGAGGTGGTGGAAGCAGGGACGATAGTGACATTTAAGGGGCATCTTGACAAATACATGAATAGGATGGGAATAGAGGGATACGAACCCAGGAAGTGTAGAAGATTGTAGTTTAGTCGGGCAGCATGGTCGGCACGGGCTTGGAGGGCCGAAGGGCCTGTTCCTGTGCTGTACATTTCTTTGTTCTTTGTTGTTCTAAGGAAATTCGGAATTTCCACATTGACTCTTACCAATTTTTACATATACACCATAGAAAGCAGCCTATCTGGCTGCATTACAGCCTGATATGGCAACTGCTCTGCCCAATACCGTAAGAAACTACAGAGAGTCATGAGCACAACCCAGTCCATCATGCGAACCCACCTCCCATCCCAGAGTGTATGTCTACAGCTCTCGCTGGCTTTGGAAACTGGGCAGCATAATCAAAGACTCCTCCCACCCGGCTTATTCACTCTTCCAACGTCTTCCATCAGGCATGAAATACAAAAGTCTGAGAACACTCATTAAAATATTCAAAACAGCTGTTACCAGCCTCCTGAATGATTCTCTTATGGACTGAACTGATCTCTTCACACATTTTCTCTACTGAGTAGTACTGCACTCCGTATGCTTCACCCAATCCTGTGTCTATGTATTTAAATTGTGTAGTTTTGTATGTCCTGTATTTTTGTTTCATAATGGAATGATCTGTCTCGACTGTACGGAGAACAATATTTTTCATTGTACCTCGGTACACGTGACACTAAAACAAAAACAAAACAAAATACAACTGATGTGACTGAACGCCTTGAAAATTTTCAACTGACCATAGAAGGCCAGCATGGATTTGTAGAAGATAGGTCATGCTTGAGGAGAATATCTATGGATGTTATTTACATGGACATCCAAGAAATATCTGATAAAGTCCCTCAAAGGAGGTTGTTAGCTCAAGTTGAAGCTGATTGAATTAGATTTGAAGACAAATCATTGGCCAGGTTAGGGAATGGACAGATACAAAAAATAATCTAAAAAGCTAATGGAATGCTGGCCTTTATAGCGAGAGGGCTAGAATGTAACGAGGCTAGGAGTCATGCTACATGCAAAGCACAGGTTAGATCACATTTGGGGTACTGGATTCAGATCTGGGCACCACACCTTAGAATGGCCTCGGAAGGAACATAACATGGATTCACCTGAATGATAACAGGACTCCAGGGATTAAATTACAAAGAGACTACACAAACACTGGTTGTATTTCCTGGAATCTGCAAGATTAAGCAATGATTTAGGAACATAGGAATTAGGAACAGAAGTAGGAAATTCAGCCCTTTGAGGCTGCTCCGTCATTCAATCAGATCATGGCTGATCTCTTCCTGGTCTCAAATCCACCTCCCTACCTGTTCCCCATATTCCTTTCACCCATTTGATCAAAGTTCTAAGGTTATTAGGAGAACCTAATATTTTAGACAGGGAGAAACTATTTCAGGGGTCACTGTTTAAAAATAAGGGGTTGTTCATTTAAGACCGGAATGAGGAGAACATTTTTCTCTCAGGGGACGTGAATCTCTGGAACTTTCTTCCTCAAAAGTAGTAGAAGCAGAGTCTTTGAATATTTTTAAGGCTGAGCTAGATAGTTACTTGATTAACACAGGAATGAAAGGTTATCGGGGGTAGGCAGGATGTGGGGTTGAAGTTACAATCAGATCAGTCATGATCTTATTGAATGGTGGAGCAGGCTTGAGGGGCTAAATGGCCTACTCCTGCTCCTAATTGATGCGACCATCAATTCACACGAGACGATTAGCAGATATGAACAGTGGTTTTAATAAGCTAGATCTGTGCCTGCCTGCGACTGCTCTGTACTAAGTACCGCCTATAGGCTGCAGGTTTATATACCACCCCCGAGGGGACGGAGCCACAGGCGGAGCCTACAGGGGCATCAACATAATACAGTACAATACAGTGGGGAATTGCAGTAGCAATACGTTCACCACATTCGCCCCCTGTTAAAATTTGAAGTCCAGCGGGGGTGAAGTGGGCTCACATATCGAGTCTGTCCGGAGCCTTAATCGTTCTCTGTGATCGCCTCAGCTCCGGCTTCACTGCGGGCACGGGTGTTGGACTCATTGACTCCGGGAGCGTGTCATCTGGAGCTTCATCATGGTGTGTCGGCGACGGGGGAAGGGGGGGTGTAGGCCGTGTAGGGGCGCGGGTGGTCAGGATCCCCAGGGGGGCAGCTGGTAGCCCGCCGTGAGGGATTCGGTTGGTGGTGAGAGGCGGTTTGGGGGGGGCATGTTGGTGATGGTCGCTGGGGAACCGGTGGGTGCCAGAACCCAAAGGCAGACTGTATCTTGTCGGCCGTCGTGGTGCGCCACGTAGGCATACTGAGGGTTGTGTTATTGAAAATATGGAAAGATGTGTCACTTGAAACATGGAAGTCTGGCAATATCTGGTCTGAGAGAAACATGAGAGGATACAGGAAAAGATCCCACAAAGGGTTAACAGTAGTTGCCAGAGCAGGCTTGTAAAATGCAGATATCCTTGGTCAAGCAGGCTTAGCAAACAAGACAAACAGGATTTTGAATGAAGCCAAAAACAATGGCTCACACCTTCATTGAAAGTAACTATCTTAGTAAGGACCTGGAAAAGAATGGATGAGGTTCAGTTGAATTTGGTGATAATTCTAGGTGTGAAAATTTGCTAATACCAGGTAAATTAAAGAAAACTGGAGACTATCAGTCTACGAGAAACATAATTCAAAGCCAAAATCAAAGTCAAAATTATGAGCAGAGGACACAATTGGAAAATAAAACTATAGAATTGATAGGAAATAAAAGTAACACCTCTTGAAGTCAACGCATTTTGAACATCACAAAGGAAACAATGTAATCAGATCTATGAGATGAGGTTATGTCAAAATGAATACTTAGTTGGATTAGAATGTTTAGATCAAAGATACTTTTTACAATCAAAGTGAAAAATGTTACTTTCCAATAAAGTCATAAAAACTAGATAACTGTTAGAAAAATATATAAACCTAGAGACCAGAGCAGGAACGATAACCAGAACCAGAAGCAGAACTCAGAGAGAGAGAGAGAGAGAGAGAGGAGAGAAGCAGAGAAGGAACAAGCAGTTCAGAGTCAGATTACGTCAGCTCGACCATGGGAAAGAGACAGTGCAAAGCAGCCGAGCTAAAAAGCTAATACATCTAAGGAAGACTAGAATTTAAAGAGTAGGCAAATTCAGCTCAGAGTCAGCTCAGAGACAGCCAGCTCTCATAGCTCGGTACATGGGAAAGATAGGACTGTAGCCACCTGGGTTGGCCACTTCCCGACTTAAAATGGAGATCTGCAAAGAATACAGGGAAATTCAGTCAAGCCAGGAAAAACTAGCAGGTGCAAAGTTTCCTGTGTATTAGAACTTGCTGTAACCCAGACATCACTGAAACCAACAGTCATCTACATATTAATGAGCGATCCCCGGGAACAATTGAAACATTTAAGGTGAATAAGGCCAAGCCAGACTCCTCGGCGCCAGCAGCAGCCAAGACAAAGAAAGGCCAACGGACACTTAGGGACCGCTCAGCAATCAGGGAACGGCTCCAGTATTGGAGAAATCGATCGGAACGTAGTCCAATCACTTGGAACCAGATACGCAGTCCGCCCCGAACGGCATGAAGCCCCTGGGGACTATAAAGTAGAGTCCCCAAGTTGAATTTGTCCTTCTTGGCAGGGTCACTCAGCAGCTCGAAACAACCCTTGACGGTGACCTGCCTAGCTGCCGCATCAACCAAGTAAGTCTCCAGTCAACACACGCTACGAGATAGGCGCTCCTAGCTACCAGTCCATACCAGCTTTGAATCCTGCAGACTCAGAATCGAACAAAAGGCCATTTGTTCCCCTGAGCTGGTGGGCCAGTTCCGAAGCTAAGTATAGGTCTTTTAGTGTTGGAGATAGTCTAGTAAGTAGAGTTTTATGCATGAGTAGCGATTGACTGTGTATAATGAATGTGTTTTGATTTGAATCTTACTAATTGGTGTGTTGAGTTATTGATCAGCACTTGAACTTGAACCTTGTGGCGGTATCATAAAGATACCTGGCGACTCTAAAGCAAAGGTTATAGAAACAGAGCAAATTAAGTAAAGATACAACGGGCAACAAATTAAGAGCCAACCAAAATTAGCAACATTTATGGCGACATTCTGACGGGACCCCACTTAGAAGTGGCCTAACCACTCCGGGAGAACCCAAAATTTGAATGAGAATCCAATTGGGAACAGAAAAACCACAAGTGTTCAAGCAGTTCTGATCAATCCTCATAATTCGGAAGCGTGTTAATACATGCGTAACTAACAGGGCAATAAGGTAAAACTGATAGATTTTGTTGCGAAAAACTGTCAGGAGTTTGTATTCCGGGAAATAGCGAACGCCGTACCCGTGTTTACAGCACCGCCTTAGTACCCCTCGTTCCAAATTTTAAAAGGAAGCATTCAGAAAGGAAAAATGGCAATGAAGGCAATGGAACGCCTTATGAAACCCCAGGAATTCGAGGGCGCAGCGACCAGCAGCAGAGTAGGACAGTGTCCCGTTTGGGAAGAAGAGATCAGAAAAGAACCTGAGCGAAATCCATAAGAAGAGCTTAGGGAAAGCTCGCAAGCCGATGGCAATCGTGTCCTGTCTGGCACAATTGCGAGGCACAGAGGAGGTTGTTCGGACGCTCCACAAAGAGATAGAAGACAGACATCGAATGAGCAAGGTCGATGTTAGTGAGATCGAGAGAGAGAATATAGATTTGAGAAGGAAGTTGGCAGCAAAGGACGGAGAGGTGGATGATGCCAAGTGGGCACACCAGTCTTGTCTAGCGCATTTGAGCAGCTTCCAAACCCAATACTATAAGGCCTGACCTGCAGTCCTGGTAAGAGAAGAGACAGAAAAACAGGTAGAGGCATTGCAAAGGCAGTGCAGCGATCTAAAAGCAGCGTTAAGAGCACTCCATGCTGCCATCACGGAGCACAGACAAAGCTCAGTGGATCATGCAAAATGCAGGAAGCAGATTGCAGAACTGCAGTCTTTGCTTTCAGTGCAAAACGGGTTTCAAAGCACCTTTGGATCCCAATTAGATGAAGAAGACGGCCCTGATTGGCAAGAACTAAACAAAACCGCGCAGAGATATTTACAGGGAACATGTGCGCAAGGAAAGCCCCGAAGGAGAAAAGCACGCCAACCCCCCACAGAGCAGATAGATCAGGCACCCATGAATCCAGTAACCACCCACCGCAGTCACATCGGAAGGAGACGCGGAATTCCTTTACACCACCCTCTTAACCGTGACCCAATTACGGGACACGTGCGAAAAGATCACACCGTTCCTCCCCACCTCAGACCCCCACCACTTCTTTGCTAGAGTAAAGCAGCAGGCGACCATGTACGGCCTGGATGAGCATGAGCAAGTGAAGCTCACAGTTTTAAGCTTAGACCCTTCAGTTGTAGCAGCCCTTCCCGACCCACAGAATGTAGGAGGAGGCACCCTTGCAGAGATGCACATGGCGATCCTAGATGCGATCGGCTATAACAGAGGTGACCCAGTAGAAGGCCTGAGTAAGTGCAGGCAGAAGAAAACCGAACACTCCACAGCGTTTGCTGGATGCCTGTGGATCCATTTTACAGCCGTTTTCGGAAACTTAGAATGCGCCCATTTGTCCCCAGTCAACATGGCCAAATAGACCCGCACCCTTATCTCCCATGCCACAGAGGCAGGGCAAAAAGCTTGCACCAATTATGACCCCTCGGAAGAAACGCACAACAAAAAGTGGGTTTTAAAAAGGTTGTCCCGCACCTGGGAGCAATCTGTCCAAAACAAACCCGCGATTAGGAAACCCGAAGAACGCAGGCAGAGGCAGATATCCAAGCAGCGAAAGCGCACCAGAACCCCGCATGGGTGAATGAAGGTAGGAACAGCCCCCCACTGAAATCACAGGAGTGTTACAACTGTGGACAATTAGGTCACTTTGCATGAGAGTGCAATACCCCACGAAAGCCACAGAGAGCCCAGCAGGCAGGCATTCTGAATGGAAACAGGACAAAGCCCATACATAGTGTAGGCACCCGTTCAGACCAGACAGACATGAATGGAACTGACTGACAGTGTTCGGGCTTCCCCACTTGGGTCTGCGACACCCTTTGTGATAGGTCCGGCCGACCAGTCGTTGCAGCGAAAATATGGGGACAGCCCATCGAATTTCACAGGAGGATCCCGCACCACAATTAATTCCTCCACCATGTTCCAAAAAGTCACGTGGCCCACTATAGCCATAATCATCCTCAGCGACTTCACAGGCCACTCACAACAGGGACACATCACAGCCCCTGTACCCATTCAAATTGGCAACATCACAACAAAACACCCCATAGTTTTGGTTGATCTGGACCACACAGCAGAACACATTTTGGGCATTGATTTCATGAACTCCCACAACCTTTCATTTGACCCAGTAAATCAATGTGTCGGGAAAATGACAAAGTCAGCAAGAGCCCCCGCAACGCTAACAGTAGGTGAGTATGCTAATAAGATTAGCGCAGTCGGCGATTTTTGGTTTGACCCGACCACGATTAGCGCAGACAGACAGGTTAGGGCAGTTCTTCAGAAAAAAAGGACCGCATTTGCAAGTCATAAACATGACTGCGGCAGGATGGTTGGTTTGGTTCAAATAACAGGACCTGACCCTAGACCCCAGAAGTAATATGGTTTTGCCCAAGAGGCAGAGGGAGATATGTCAAAGGTTATTGATAGCTTATTAGAACAAGGCGTACTTAGATCAGTAGCCTCTACTAATAATGCCCCGATTTGGCCAGTGAGAAAGCCCGATGGATCATGGCGACTGACCATCGATTACCGGGAACTCAACAAAGTCACCCCCTCAGCAGCCCGCACGGTAGCCACAAGTCCCGAGACCATACTTAAACAGGGACTCAACTCACGATATTTTACGGTTTTGGACATCAGTAATGGATTCTGGTCCATTCCATTGGCAAAGGCGTGCCAGTACAATTTTGCCTTCACTTTTAAAGGTCAGCAGTACACGTGGACATGCCTTCCACAAGGATTCCACAACTCCCCCTCCATTTTCCACCGACAGCTGGCAAATGGTTTATCAGAATTTTCTCGCCCCGAATGTCTGGTCCAGTATGTGGACGACCTATTACTGCAGACAGACACCAAGGCAGAGCACATCGCGCTTCTGGCCGAACTCCTGGAACTCCTGCAGCAAATTGGATGCAAAGTGAACTCCAAGAAAGCCCAAATTTTGGAAAACAAAGTGGTATATTTGGGAACGATTATCACGCATGGTAAACGCGAGATCGAGCATAAAAGAATTGACTTGATTGTCAAATTGCCTCTTCCTCAGAATGTTTCAGCCCTTCGGTCGTTTTTAGGACTGGTTGGCTACTGCCGAAACCATATTGACGGTTTTGCCACCAAAGCAGCACCCCTCTCGGAACTCCTGAAGAAAGGAGCCCCTTGGGAATGGCTTCCGCAGCACACGGATGCCGTAGATACTTTAAAGCGCGCACCCATTGCAGCCCCCGCACTACAGGTTCCAGACCCGCTTTCCCCCTATGTTATAGAGATAGCTAGCACAGACCGCACCCTTTCGGCCGTGCACCTCCAGGAATGGCACGAACAGTTAAGACCCGTGGCTTACGCCTCCAGAGTTCTAGATCCTGTGGAGCAGGGATTTTCGGCCTGTGAAAGGCACCTGCTCGCAGTATTCTGGGCAGTTCAATATTTTTCATACATCACCGGACTAAACCCCATCACAATCCTCACGGAACACACCCCCACCCAACTTTTACTAGACGGACGACTTAAGGACGGTACAGTAAGCCAGATCAGAGCAGCCAGATGGACCCTTCTTTTGCAGGGACGGGACATCACTGTTAAAAGGACCAAGACCCACACTTTCCTAGCTGACAACCTTCAGTACCCAGGCACCCCCCACGAATGTGAAATCATCTCACCGCACCACAACACAGGCCCCTTTATCGCGAAAACACCCCCCAAAAAGATAGGTAGTTCACCCCAGAGCTCCCAGCACACAGACACGTGCGCACCTTTGAGAATATATGTGGATGGTTCTTCCACTGTATTAGACAGGAAGCGCATTACAGGATGTGGCATCTATGTTGAGGACGCGCAGGGACGTGCCCTAGAGGAAATCTCCTTAAAACTGCCAGGCCACTTACGCGCGCAGGCGGCAGAACTAGCAGCCATTGCGTACATTATAAATCACCCAGATTCCTTCCCCAGCCCAGCAGATATATACTCGGACAGCCTCTATGTCTGTAACAGCCTCACAGAATTCCTATCCCTGTGGAAAGCAAGAGGATTTGTTTCCGCAGATGGAAAACCCCTCCCTTCAGTCCCATTGCTCCGGCACATTTTGGACAAAGCACAGGACAGGATATTTGGCATTATTAAAGTTCGAAGTCACCACCATTCCTCCCCATCTGGAAATGTAACAGCCGGCGCACTGGCTAAAGCAGGTTCCAGACACGGACATTTTTGTAACCCTCCCGAAAGCGCCCCAGTGAATGCAGTTCAGGTCTCACAGACTAACATCGAGGCCCAGAAGCAAGATAGTAATCTCAGGGAGATTTTAAAAGGAAACTTTCCAGCCCCATTCGATAGGTTTAAAAATGCACTGACCACACATGACGGTGTGATCCTAAAAGACACCCTTTATGTGGTTCCTGAACAGGACAGGAATCAGCTTATTTGTTTGTTTCACGATAGTCATGGGCATCAGGGAATTGACCCCACTACAGCCCACCTCAGGCAGCTCTGTTGGTGGCCGAATTTAAAGGAAGACGTCACGCACTATGTAGAAAATTGCCTTAGCTGTGCCCAAAACAATCCGGACAGATATGCGAAGAAAGCTCAGCTTAGCCACACCCACCCCGTTAATGGCCCCTGGACTAACCTCCAGATTGACTTTATAGGACCATTGCCCCCTAGCAGGAATGGTCACAAGTACGTGTTAGTTGTGATAGACACGTTTACAAAATGGGTAGAAGCATTCCCATCTAGGACAAACACGGCAAAGACTACAGCGAAGATTTGAACCCTCCACATCTTTACGAGATGGCGACTCCCCCGCAGCATTGAATCCGACCAAGGTTCCCATTTTACGGGACGTGTCATGAAGAACGTCCTCACGATATTTGGCATTACCCAAAAATTCCACATCACATACCACCCCCAGTCAAGTGGTATCATGGAGCGAATGAATCGGACCCTAAAAGCAACCCTCAGGAAAATGGTCCAACAAAACAGCACCACTTGGGATTCAGTCCTCCCTTTTGCACTAATGTTTCTGCGCAACACTGTTTCAACATCCACAGGATACACCCCAAACACTCTCATGACCGGACGCCCCATGAAAGGCACAGAATTTTTATTAGGACTTGACCAGCCCCGAAGTGACGGCCCTCACACACGACAACGCAGTAAAACAATTAGTTGAGAATGTAAAAACGACTCAGCTAGCAGCCGCAGTAAAATTAGGCACAAGGAAGAAACAGAGCAAGGCCTGTTTCGACAAGACAGTGCATGCGACTGAGTTTGATGTAGGACAGCAGGTCATGCTCTCCATTTACAACCCCAGCACGTTCCTGTCACCCAAGTATTCGGGTCTGTACTCCGTTGCGGACAAAGTAAGCCCCTCCGTTTATAAGATTAAGTACCCCAACAGGAAGACCGCGTGGTTCCATATTAACCAGCTCAAGGCACATGACTCGCAGTTTAACCACACACACCATGTCATGCTCGACGCAGCAGACCACGCCGTGCCCACAGCCAACGTATCCCTCCCCTCCCCAAACACGTCCACCCTATCCACGGACTCGACCTCGACTCCATCCCTGAACTCTAGACTCCGCCCCGGTACGCCCACAGACAGCAGCAGCAGTGACAACGACTGTGACACAGGCAACAGCCACAGCACACCACCCTACTATCCCCATGCATCAGGACCCACACCCAGCGAATCTGAACACGATTCGAGTGATCCCTTCCTGATCACATTCCTTGACAAACCTCACCAAAGACAACCCCGACTCCATCTCCACAGAATTAGATACAACCTTTTGGCACCATGACAATTTGTACAGGCTCTTCCGAAACGACGAGATGGACCCTAAGTCACACCATGCAGCTTTAGCAACCCTCATCCACTCAAGAGCTTGGCATCCGGGAGAAGATGATGACATTGAGTCTGACTCCCAAAACGAGAACTCCTTTGCGACACTGTTCGCAACTGATAACTGAGGTGTCCAGATGATGTTTTAAAGGAACCACTTGGGAGAAACGGTGTCCTTTCTGATGGAACCTGCAGCATGTTTGTTCAATGTTTGTTCGTTAATGTTATCGTTAAGTGTTGTTTATAAACTCGGAAGTTTCACGGCCCCACGCCATCACTCTGTTGACGCCCGGCTGTTAATGGAACAAGTCTGTCCCAGACAACAGTTCAGAGGAACTAGTCTGTCGACTGAAAATGGTTAAAGGTACAAGTTTGTCCCAGACAATAGTTCAAAGGAACTAGTCTGTCGGCAGACAACAATCATAACTACTCTCCTGATTCGAAGGTAATCACGAGAGGCAGCCCCCAAGACGACCACATTCTTACCCGTTCTTGCCAGTTGCTCAGGAAGTGGAGAAAAGGCATTGGTCTCCGCCCTGCCTGAGGACGCCCCTCTCTTCAGCTACCCTCGGGTAGAGCACATACGGCATTGATCACCGTCCTACCTGGGGATTCCATCCAAATCTTACTCGCCGCGGCCCATACGGACCCCATTTTGGCTCGTTACATTCAAAATTCTTTTGTTTGGTTTTGGCAACCTTAGGATTGCTTCCCTATGCTATTTACATCCTCAAACACTTGGATGGTAAATCACACAGGCTGCGAGACGGCTCGCAGTACGGCAGTATTTTTTGAGATGTCTTGTCCGAATATTCGGTTTTAAAAAAAATTAAAAAATGAGGGAGACAGACATGATGACCAATTATAAAGGGAAATTGGCACTAAAAGACAGACATGTTAACATTCAAGATATTGAACAAGATAGTAACAGAAACTATGCTTGATTTACAGAATTCCTGAAGGTCCAGGAAGAGAGAAGAGACAAAAAGGAAGAGAAGAGAGGAAAGAAGAGAACAATGAAGATGTCATATGTGTTTTTCGTTATTGTAATTTGTATCCGGTAACGCGCGACCGCAAACCCCCTGACCCCAAACCCCCCGGTCGTCAATGATTCACTTCCCCATAGCACCCAGAGCCCAGTGACAAGTAACAACGCACCATCATGATGTGATAGGTTTATAACATGGTACTCCCTTTCATACGTAATTGAATCCCTTTTAGTATTGGCGATATTCTGCAGCATCGTGCAGACTATCTGCATGAAGAAATGGCGAAAGAGAGCCTACCGCTCTCACACCCCGGTATACAGGATGAGATCCCCTATTTTTGGTTTTCACCAGGCCCCCGAACTCCTTGATCGACAATAAAAGACATATGTTCGCCGTCATTTTGTGAATAAAGACAACTGAGAGATTGTACAACTCTGAGCTTGACCGCCAAGCCAGAGGAAAATGTGAATGCTGCTATTATTTTTGTATTGTTAGGAAGTTAGTATGATTGGATGTTTAAGTGAGTGTAGTTTATGGAAGATAGTTAGAGGTACCGTTTTTATATGTGTTGTAATGCATGTCCCTGTTGTGACATAGTGGCACTTAGAATTGTCAGTTAAAACATTTTTTATTGCATAGTTATGGTCAGTGTAGAGGCCATGGAAGAGTGCTCGCTGGGTCAGGAAGTGAAGACGACGCAGTTTTGCGATCCTTCACGCTTCGCATTAGGGATCACAAGGAGGGTGTGTAGCCACCTGGGTTGGCCACTTCCCGACTTAAAATGGAGATCTGCAAAGAATACAGGGAAATTCAGTCAAGCCAGGAAAAACTAGCAGGTGCAAAGTTTCCTGTGTATTAGAACTTGCAGAAACCCAGACAGCACTGAAATCAACAGCCATCTGCGTATTAATGAGCGATCCCCAGGAACAATTGAAACATTTAAGGTGAATAAGGCCAAGCCAGACTCCTCGGCGCCAGCAGGAGCCAAGACAAAGGAAGGCCAACAGACACTTAGGGACCGCCCAGCGATCAGGGAACGGCTCCAGTATTGGAGAAATCGATCCAAGTGATCGGAACGTAGTCCAATCACTTGGAACCAGATACGGTGTCCGCCCCAAACGGCGTGAAGCCCCTGGGGACTATAAAGTAGAGTCCCCAAGTTCAATTCGTCTTTCTTGGCAGGGTCACTCAGCAGCTCGTAATAACCCTTGACGGTGACCTGCCTAGCTGCTGCATCAACCAAGTAAGTCTGCAGTCAACGCACGCTACGAGATAGGCGCTGCTCACTACCAGTCTATACCAGCTTTGAATCCTGCAGACTCAGAATCGAACGAAAGGCCATTTGTTCCCTGACCTGGTGGGCCAGTTCCGAAGCTAAGTATAGGCCTATAGTGTTAGAGATAGTCTAGTAAGTAGAGTTTTATGCATGAGTAGTGATTGACTGTGTATAATAAATGTGTTTTGATTTGAATCTTACTAATTGGTGTGTTGAGTTATTGATCAGCACTTGAACTTGAACCTCGTGGCGGTATCATAAAGATACCTGGTGACTCTAGAGCAAAGGTTATAGAAACAGAGCAAATTAAGTAAAGACACAATGGGCAACAAATTAAGAGCCAACCAAAGTTAGCAACAGGACACAGCAACTGAGCTAACCAGCGAATACATCTCAAGAAGACCAGACTTTAAAGAAGGTTGATTGTCAAGTTGGGCCTGAAGGTCCCTTCAACCAACCAGAAGAATCCAGAAGCAAGATCTTTTTACCTTTCTGTAAAGACAGTATTTGCAACTTTTAAAAGAAAAAAATATAATAATAAAATAACTTAATTTAACCTGAAATAGTGGTTATTCCAAAGTCTACTTTACTTACTTAGCTATGCAGGATTGATGCTACTAAGTGGTAAGTAGTTGAAATCTTCTGTGAAGGTATGGGTTATACCGGAGATAACTTGAAAACATAGTTTGACCTGAATCGCACCCACTGAAGCCTGCATCGGAATTGGGGAGTGAGAATCCCTGATCACCATTTAGAATGTCGGCCCTTTTTGGTATAGGGGGAATTCTAAGAATAGTGGTGAGTTTTCAAAAACAGTTGGCATGTAGGAGCTGGACCCTCTCGACCAGGGGGTCGGACTTATGGCTCCTCACATGTTTCCGGAGGAGGAGAGGCCCCGGTATTGTCAGCCAGGACGGAAGCGAGACCCCGGAGATGGACTTCCTGGGGAAGACAAATAGACGGTCGGTGGGGGTCTCGTTCGTGGCTATGCAGAGGAGTGACCTAATTGAGTGGAGCGTGTCGGGGAGGACCTCCTGCCAGCGGGAAACCAGGAAACTTCTAAACCGTAGGGCCAGAAGTTCGGCCTTCCATACCATCGCGTTCTCCCTCTCCACCTGTCCGTTTCCCCGGGGGTTGTAGCTGGTAGTCCTGCTCGAGACAATGCCCTTACCGAGCAGGTATTGACGCAGCTCATCGCTCATAAAAGAGGAGCCCCGGTCACTGTGGATGTAAGTGGGGAAACCGAACAGGGTGAAGATGCTGTGCAGGGCCTTAATAACAGTGGCCGCGGTCATGTCGGGACATGGGACAGCGAAAAAACGGGAGTACTCGTCAACGGCGTTGAGAAAGTACATGTTGCGGTCAGTGGAGGGAAGGTGCCCTTTGAAATCGACGCTGAGGCTCTCAAAGGGGCGGGAGGCCTTCACCCGGTGGGCCTTGTCTGGCCGATAGAAGTGCGGCTTGCACTCCGCACAGACTCTTCAGTCCCTGGTCATGGCCTTGACCTCCTCGGTGGAGTAGGGCAGGTTACGGGCCTTGATGAAGTGGAGAAGCCGGGTGACCCCCGGATGACAGAGGTCATTGTGGATGGCCTGTAGTCGGTCACCTTGCGCGCTGGCGCATATGCCGCGGGACAGGGCATCTGGGGGCTCATTGAGCTTCCCAGGACGATACACAATATCGTAATTATAGGTGGAGAGTTTGATTCTCCATCTCAAGATCTTATCATTCTTGATCTTGCCCCGCTGTGTGTTGTTGAACATAAAGGCTACCGACCGTTGGTCAGTGATGAGGGTGAACCTCCTACCGGCCAGGTAGTACCTCCAAGGTAGCACAGCTTCCACAATGGCTTGAGCTTCCTTTTCGACAGAGGAGTGTCGAATCTCGGAGGCGTTGAAGGTATGGGAAAAGAAGGCCAGGGGCCTGCCTGGTTAAAGGTTGTGGCCAGGGCGACGTCTGACGCATCGCTCTCCACCTGGAAGGGGATGGACTCGTCCATTGCGTGCATCGCGGCCTTGGTAATGTCTGCCTTGATGCGGCTGAAGGTCAGACGGGCCTCAGTCGTCACGGGAAAGATGGTTGCTTTGATAAGTGGGCGAGTAGGGGGCGCATGCGGTCGGGGCCGGGCCCTAGGACTCCGTTTTCCACGACATAGACAAGGATGGCTAGTGGGGTTGTGCAGAAAATGCATTTCTCCTTGTAGGTGAGATTAAGGGATTGGGCGGCTTGGAGTAACCTCTGAAGGTTAGTCTCGTGGTCCTGCTGATCATGGCCGCAGATGGTGACATTATCCAAGTACGGGAACGTGGCCCGCAACCCGTGCTGGTCAACCATTCGGTCCATCGTTCTTCTCCCAGATGGCCTTCGTGCAGTTGTTCGAGGACAAGCCGGTGCATGCTGTGTGGGATCACGATCTGGTCCAACTTCAAGAAGACACCATCAATGACGGACAAGTCGTCCCGGACGTTGTAAAATTGTGGGCACTGCCCCTTGAGCCACCCTTCCGTCATGTGGCGCATTACACGCTGTAGAAGGGAGTCAGCTGCAGTCTCACGGCAAATGTGGGCCAGACGTGCATCAGTGGCCGGCAGATTGGCCAATGTGAAGGCTACTTGTGCGTCGACCTGACAAACGAACCCCTCCGAGTCGGGCGGTGTGTTGACCGCCCTGGACAGAGCATCTGCGATGATGAGATCCTTCCCCGGGGTGTAGACAAGTTGGAATTCGTACCTCCGGAGCTTGAGCAGAATGCGCTGGAGGCGAGGGGTCATATCGTTGAGGTCCTTCTGAATGATGCCGACCAGGGGGCGATGGTCAGTCTCCACAGTGAACTGCGGAAGCCCATATACATAATCGTGAAACTTGTCCATGCCAGTCAACAGGCCTAGGCACTCATTCTCAATCTGCGCATAGTGCTGTTCTGTGGGGGTCATGGCCCGCGACGCATAGGCAACGGGGGCCCATGATGCGGTGTCGTCCCTTTGCAGGAGTACCGCCTCAATGCCGGACTGGCTGGCATCAGTTGAGATCTTTGTTTCCCGTGTGGTATCGAAAAACGCCAGTACCGGGACGGTGGTGAGCTTGACCTTGAGCTCCTCCCATTCACTCTGGTGTGCGGGCAGCCACTGGAATTCCGTTGACTTTTTGACCAGGTGGCGAAGAGCAGTCGTGTGCGAAGCAAGGTTAGGAATGAACTTCCCCAGGAAGTTGACCATCCCGAGAAAGCGCAGCACTGCCTTCTTGTCTGACGGCTGTTGCATTGCTGCGATGGCTGCCACTTTGTCGGCATCCGACCGCACACCCGACCGGGAGATGTGGTCCCCCAAAAACTTTAGCTCAGTCTGGCCAAAAGAGCACTTGGCTTAGTTGAGGCGCAGGCCCTGATCTCGAATCCGTGCAAAGACACGCTGGAGACGACTGATGTGCTCCTGTGGTGTGGTGGACCAGATGATAACGTCATCTACGTAGACGCGTACCCCTTCGATGCCCTCCATCATCTGTTCCATGATGCGATGGAACACCTCGGAGGCCGAGATGATGCCGAATGGCATCCTATTGTAGCAGTACCTGCCAAATGGAGTGTTGAAAGTGCACAGCTTCCTGCTGGACTGATCCAATTGAATCTGCCAAAAGCCCTTTGAGGCATCAAGCTTGGTGAATATTTTTGCCCGAGCTATTTCGCTCGTGATTTCTTCTCATTTGGGTATGGGGTAGTGTTCCCTCATAATGTTGTGATTCAAATCTTTTAGGTCGATACAGATCCGGAGCTCGCCGGACCTTGGTCCTGCAGGTCCTGCAGCTGCTGCTTGAGGCGGTCCTTGAATGGTGCTGGGACCCTACGAGGTGTGTGAATGACCGGGGTGGCGTCCGGTTTGAGCCATATTTTGTACGTGTAGGGCAGTGTGCCCATGCCCTCGAAAACCACCTGGTTGTGCGCGAGGAGTGAGTGGAGCTGTGCCCTAAAGTCTGCATCCGGGAAATCGGATGTGCCTTCTGGAGACAGAGTGTGTACCCGTTGAACGAGGTGGAGGATGTTGCACGCCTGTGCGCCTAACAGAGAGTTCTTCGAGGATCCAACGATTTCAAACGATAATGTGGCTTTGTGTAAGTTGTGTGCAACCTCGAGCTGGCTGGACCCCGTGGTCGGGATGACGTTTCCATTGTAGTCAACCAGCTGACAGTGGGATGGCAGAATCGGTGGTTTAACCTTCAAGGTCTGGAAGGCTGACCATGCGAGGAGATTGGCGGAGGCACCAGTGTCCAGGCGAAATGTGATCTGTGATCGGTTGACCATTAGGGTGGCACACCACTCATCGCCCGGATCAATGCTGTGCACTGGCAGCGGCTGGAGGGTCCGACTTGGGGACATCCAGTTCTTGTGGATTACCGCAACGCAAAAGCTCCCTGTCGCTGGTCTGCATACTATCAGGGTATGACTCAGTGTAGGGGGGCTGAATCGCCCGCACATCCCTGCGAGACTGGCGGAATTGTTGGGAATTGGCAGGTTGAGCTGCTCGAAAGCAGGCAGCGTAGTGGCCCATCCTGCCACAGCGGAGGCATTGTCGCGCTTTGGCCGGACATTGCCACTTTAAGTGGGCGGAGCCACAGTTGCCGCATGTCATGACGTCATGGCGTTCGTTGCGTTTGTTGCATCGCCGCGCATGCGCAGTGCGGTCTTGCGTAGAGCGCGCCTGCGCATCACGTCCCTCTGCGTCAACGTCCCCTCTTTTGGCGCATACAAGCGCGGGAGGCCTCGGAATGCGCGCGAAATGGCCGCCCTCGTCCGGGCCGCGGGCCGGGAGGACCTAGATCGACTGGACCCGCTCCGCCTCGTAGGACCCGTGCCATGCCGTTTCGTCCGCCTGGATTTGGGAGTACCGGCTGGTCACGTTCTCATGGAGGACGCTGGTCTCGATGGCAGTCGCTAGGGTGAGGCGCTTTATTTTAAGGAGCTGCCCGAGATGACCCCAAAAACGATCTGATCCCACATCATGGAGTCGGAGGTGGCCTCTTAGCCGCAGGACTGCGCGAGGATACGGAGGTGTGTCAAGTAAGATTGGAAAGGCTCATCCTTACCCTGCAGGCGCTGCTGGAAGAGGTACCTCTCGAAGCTCTCATTGACTTCCACGCTGAAGTGTTCCTCGAACTTCAGAAGCACCATCTTATATTTTGTTTTGTCCTCGCCTTTTGCGAATGCTGGGGAGTTTTAGATGTGGATGGCGTGTTGCCCCGCCGTGGAGAAGAGGGGGGCGATCTTCCTGGTATCCGATGCATTCTCCCTGTCTGTGGCTTCTAGGAAGAGCTGGAAGCGCTGTTTAACAGCTTCCAGTTGACGCCAAGATTACCAGCGATTCGGAGCGGCTGCGGCGGGCTGATGTTTTCCATGGAGCAGGATGGCGGATTTCTGAAAGGTGCAGGTAGGTCTCACAGTCGCTGGTTAGCTTCCACTACTGGTATCATGTCGTGTTGGATGTTCCGATGCACAAATGATCCAACACGGCTGTAGATGGTACAACTCTGTTTTATTGTCTGAACAACGACAACTACTAACTGCTGGCTTGGGTACGTGCTTCACCAGCTTTCCTGTGGACCCAGCCCTATCACTATCTTAGTGAGGCACTCAGCACATGGTCTATGTCTGAGTGGCACGCTGTGAGCTCTGTGCTCTGAACTATCTCCTGGTAGAATGAACGGGAACTGTGGTGTTCCCTGTTTTATAGTGCGTGTGTTCTCACTGGTGATTGGCTGCAATGTTATGTGTGTGCTGGTTGGTCTAACTACCTGTCCATCAGTGTGTGTGTGATTGCACCATGATATGCTGATGTGGATATCATGACATTGGCTACTGTTTGGTAGGTCTTAATAAAGTCTTTAGAGACTTAAGTAAGTTGACTGTATGTATTTATTAACTACAAGAACTATGTACAGCAAAGGATTCAAGCTAGCAGCTGTCTCTTTACTTACTTGGTGTTATAACACTAGCAGAGGTCACGGGATAGGAACAATCAGGTTTCTCGTGCTCTCTGGGGAATATGAACTTCCCCGGTAATGGGGCGGGGCTTCCCCTTCACAGGAGTAGGCCCTCTAGTGTAAAAACCCAGACCTGGGTGCAGGTCGGGGAAGGAGATCCTCCGGAGAGTGGTGGTGTTTGACTGACCAGTAATAAACCACTTTGTGCTTTTCTAAACTACTGCTTACGCATGGCTGCTTATCTCGGATCTAACACTTGTGCACATGGCTCTGTCCAGTAGACTGATCACTGTGTGGGTGGTACTGTACTCGGGCCACATTAACCCTATATATGCTAGATTCATATGCAACAGGCACAGCTTAAAAATTAGAGCCTCACCTTTTTAAGAGTGTAATTAGGGAGCGCTTCCACATGTAAAGGGTGTTAGAAGTTTGAAACGTCTGACACTGGGTGATTCTTAATTTAAAATCCGAATTTGATAGATTTCTGTTAACCAAAGGCATTACGGGATATTTGGGAAAAGACAGGTATTTGGAGTTAGGTCGTAGATCAGCATGATGTCATTGTATGGCAGAACATGCTAAATGGCCTACTTATGTTCCGATGCACGCACATTTTCTGCAGTTTCCTTACAACGGATTTGGATTTGGATTTTGTTTATCGTCACGTGTACCGAGGTACAGTGAAAAGTATTTTTCTGCGAGCAGCTCAACAGATCATTAAGTGAAAAGAAAAGAAAAGAAAATGCATAATAGGGCAACACAAGGTAAAAGATTAGAACCATTGTGAGATAAGTGAAAAGAGGATCTGTTAGGGAGAGTCACCACCCACCAATGCTTCACTTCAATGTGACTGCTTTTGAAAGTAATGGGAAGTAATTTGGATTTTTCTGAGGCCTTCTTTCTAATTTCTTCTCCCCAGGTTCACTCCCTTCAATCTCTTCAATTTAACTTGGCCTTCATGTACACCTCCCCTGTTGAAACTGCCATTCATATCCAAATTCCTCACTTTTAGTGTAATTTGCCCCCTCACTCTCAGGTAATGACAGTTCTCTCCTTCCTTCCCCCTCAGTTAATAATGGTATTCTCCCACCCTCTTTCAGTCCACCCATTGTTCACGGCACATTTATGAAATGCTTGCCATTGGATAGGCCTTTGGAAAGTCAATAGAAGCATCTCTCTGGTCAGAAAAGCAGAATATTGCTGGAAATCTGAAATAAAAACAGAAAATGCTGGAAATACTCAGCAAGTTAGGCAACACCTGTGGAGAGGGACACAGAATAGTGGTTTCAGGTCTGTGGCCTTTTATCGGATATCAACCTGGTCAAATTCTGTCCGGGGATGGTTCAAATTCTGATGCCATGATCCCACAGGCAGGTTCTTACCAGGTACCCAAGAAATGCACTTGAAACCTCTTGCTGAATTGCAAAGGTCTCATCCGAACAAGACATAGGGGCTGACAATGATTGTTTGCTGCTGGGATCAAGGGAAGAGGAATGCTGGTGATGGAAAGCTGAAATTGGCTGGCAGAATGATTTAAACGTGAGGACAAATTAATAGTTTGGAGCTGTACTTATCAATTTTGTGATGTGGAGATGCCGGCATTGGACTGGGGTGAGCACAGTACGAAGTCTTACAACACCAGGTTAAAGTCCAACAGGTTTGTTTCGACGTCACTAGCTTTCGGAGCGCTGCTCCTTCCATTCACCTGAGGAAGGAGCAGCGCTCCGAAAGCTAGTGACATCAAAACAAACCTGTTGGACTTTAACCTGGTGTTGTAAGACTTCGTATCAATTTTGTGGAATAGGGGTACTCATATAGTGAAAATCACATCAGGTACATTATCCATTGTCCACAAAAAGAGCAGTCTTCCTAGACTTGGGGTTGGGTTTTAATATAATAGTCTAGTTCATCTTCCCATTGAAAGGTTTTCCACTACATCAGTAACTAGCACTGTTTTTTTGGCCTCTGTCTTATTCGTGCCTATCTTGGCTGATTTGAAGGTTGGATTAATTAATTTATTTGTTTTCTTTAAATGTTATTCCTTTCTCGGAGTTATAATGCCAATGTGCAGGGTGGACAGGGCAAGCCTTTAATCCATCTCCTTGCTTGCTCCAAAAAACTATTGAAATTCAAATTGGGTCCAATTCATGATCTCCACAGGAGAGACACACTAGATCCAAGCTAACAAGAACAGGCATTGCACCTGACGTTGGACTTGATCCTATGCTTGATCTGAGCCAAAAGGCCAAGAAGTGATGAATTTGTGAACATAAAATGCACTGCACAGGAGGATGAATTGACTGAAGATGGTAGGAATGATTTACTGCCTTGTTTTTCAGTACTTATAGTGTTATGAACAGGAAGTGAAGAAGGCGCTTGATGAATTATACACCGCCACAAACAACAGTGAAACAGAATACATGGAGGCCATGTTCATCATGGCCGGAGACTTCAAACAGGCCAATCTCAAGAGTGTACTGCCAAAATATCACCAACTCATTTCCTGTCCCACTAGGCGCGCCAACATCCTTGACCACTGCTACACAAACATCAAGGGCACCTACCGATGCATCCCCCGACCGCACTTCGTAAAATCGGACCATAAGACGGTGCTCCTTCTCCCAGCATACAAGCAGAAGCTTAAGCGGGAGAATCAGGTTAAGAAAATCATGCAATGCTGGTCCAAGGCAACAGAAGAGCTCCTACATGACTGCTTGCAGTCAGTGGACTGGAGTGAGTGAGCAAATGCATGGCAGGTGCAGAAGAATGTGGATAAATGGGAGGTTATCCACAGGAAGGCAGATTATTATGTGAATAGAGGGGAATGTGAAATAAGACCTGGGTGATCTTGTACACCAGTCACTGAAAGTAAGCATGCAGGTGCAGCAGGCGGTAAAGAGGCAAATGGTATGTTGGCCTTCATAGCGAGAGGATTTGAATACAGGAGCAGGAATGTCTTGCTGCAATTATACAGGGCCTTAGTTAGACCACACCTGGAATATTGTGCAGTTTTGGTCTCCTTATTTGAAGAAGGGTGTTCTTGCTATGGAGAGAGTGCAGCAAAGATTTACAAAAACTGATTCTTGGGATGACGCGACTTACGTACAAGGATCGATTGAATCAGGTGGGATTATATTCGCTGGAGTTTAGAAGAATAAGGGGAAATCTCATAACCTATAAAATTCTAGCAGGATTAGACAAGGTAGATATGGGAAGGATGTTCCAGGTGGTGAGGGAGCCCAGAACAAGGGGCCATAGCCAAAGGTTGCAAGGTAAACCATTTAGGACTGAGATGAGGAGACATTTCTTCACTCTGAGAGGGGTGAGCCGATGGAATTCTTTACCACATAAAGCAGTTGAGGCCAAACCATTGTGGTGTGAATTCTCCGCCTTCCCAACCGCGTGTTCCTCGGCGGTGTGCCATTGCCTGCAGCGGGGTTCTCCGTTCCCGCTGCTGCCAAATGGGGTTTCCTATTGTGACCACCCCACGCTGCCGGGAAACTTGCGGGTGGGGGTGTGCTGCCAGCCGAATGGGGAATCCCGCCAGTGGAAAATTCACCCCTGTATGTTTTCAAGAACAGTACAAAGTCTTACAACACCAGGTTAAAGTCCAACAGGTTTGTTTCGATGTGGACTTTAACCTGGTGTTGTAAGACTTCGTACTGTGCTCACCCCAGTCCAACGCCGGCATCTCCACATCATGTTTTCAAGAAGGAATTAGATATAGCTCTTGGGGCCAAAGGAATCAAAGGATATGAGGGGGGGGGGAGTGAAACAGGTTATTGAATTGGATGATCATATGATGTTTTGACAATTTCTGTAGTTACAGAAAATACAAATATTATTTGAACCTATATCTTGAAGGTTACAGATTTTACTTTGAAAAATGCACACTTTAACCACCAGATGGTGCTATTTTCCCAAATGTTTGCCGTGTTAATGTTGAAGTGCTCTAGTCCCATAAGAGTTTACCTCAATTTACTGTCATTTGCAGTAGATTACATGATTGTAACACAAAAAAAGTCTCTGTGGTAGTCCTTACACTTGCGGTAGACACACTGAAAGTGGGAATGATAGCAGGTGGAGGCCTTTTGGCGCTTCGAGCCTGCTCCACCATTTATCACGATCATGACTGATCATCCAACTCAATAGACTAATCCTGCTTTCTCCCCATAGCCTTTGATTCCATTCGCCCCAAGTGCTATATCGAGCCACCTCTTAAATATATTCAATGTTTTAGCATCAACTACTTCCTGAGGTAATGAATTCCACAGGCTCACCACTCTTTGTGTGAAGAAATGTCTCCTCATCTCTGTCTGAGATGGTTTACCCTGAATCCTCGGACTGTGACCCCTGGTTCTGGACACACCCAGCATTGGGAACATCTTCTCTGCATCTACCTTGTCTAGTCCTGTTAGAATTTTATAAGTCTCCATGAGATCCCTCCTCATTCTTCTGACCTCCAGCGAGAACAATCCTAACCTAGTCAATCTCTCCTCATATAACAGTCCCGCCATCCCTGGAATCTGTCTGGTAAACCTTCGCTGCACTCCCTCGAGAGCAAGACCATCCTTCCTCAGAAAAGGGGACCAAAACTGCACACAATATTCTAGGTCTGGCCTCACCAAGGCTTTGTATAATTGCAGCAACACATTCCTTACTCTGTACTCGAAACCTCTCGCAATGAAGGCCAACATATCATCAGCCTTCTTTACCGCTTGCTGCACGTGCATGCTTACCTTCAGCGACTGGTGCACAAGGATACCCAGGTCCCGCTGCACAATCCCCTCTCCCAATTTACAACCATTTAGATAGTAAGCGGCATTCCCGTTTTTGCTTCCAAAGTGAATAACCTCACACTTATCCAAACTATACTGCATCTGCCATTGATTTGCCCACTCGCCCAAACTGTCCAGATCATGCTGTAGGATCTCTCCATCCTTAATACCAAACAACTTGGTATTATCTGCAAACTTTGAGATGTTACATTTTATTCCCTCATCCAAATCATTGATATATTGATGTATAACCACGAGACGAAATGGTGAACAATTGAGGCTTTATTGCGCTAGATGTTAAGCCTCCTGCAGCTGGAACCAGAATGGAGGCAGTGCAGGAGAGTGCACACTTTTTACAGAGCCTGCTGAGTGGAGCCAGCAGGCCGGGGTTTACTGTATTGACTGTAGTATAGTGACAGTAATACACATAGTGTATAACCAGTGGTGTTTACCACATTCACCCCCTGTTTAAAAAAAGTGTCCAGCAGGGGTGAAGTAACGTTACAGGTCGAGCCTGTCGGGGGCTTTGACCCTCCATCGCGATCGCCTCAGTCCTGGTTCTGGTGTGGATGCCGATGTGGGCACCTACGAGTCTGGGAACGTGTTGTCCTCTCCTTCTTCACCCAGTAGTGGATCCGGCGGAGGGGGGACGGGCACTGCTGAGGTGGGGGTTTCAGTGAGGGTCGCTGGTGGGGGGGGGGGCGAACGACGCAGGGGCGGGCGTGGCAACTGGAGGGGAAGGGGACGGTACCAGGTCAGGGTTGGTGGTGATTTTGGATGGGGAACCAGCGGGTGCCAGGTCCCGGAGGGAGACTGTGTCCTGCCGCTCGTCATGGTGTGCGACGTAGGCGTATTATGGGTTCGCATGGAGGAGGAGGACTTTTTCGACGAGGGGATCCGATTTGTGGCTCCTCGCATGCTTCCGGAGGAGAAACTGTCAGCCAGGACGGGAGCGAGACCCTGGAGGTGGACTTCCTGGGGAAGGCAAACACACGTTCATGAGGGGTCTCATTGGTAGCAGTGCACAGAAGCGACCGAATGGAGTGGAGCACATCGGAGAGGACCTCCTGCCAGCGGGAAACTGGGAGACTCCTAGACTGAAGGGCCAGCAGGACGGCCTTCCAGACTTTCCCATTCTCCATCTCCACCTGCCCATTTCCCCGGGAGTTGTAGCTGGTAGTCCTGCTTGAGGCGATGCCCTTGCTCAGCAGGAACTGACGCAGCTCATCACTCATGAAGGAGGATCCCCGATCGTTGTGGATGTAGGAGGGGAAACCGAACAAGGTGAAGATACTGTGTAGGGCCTTGATGACTGTGGCAGAAGTCATGTTAGGGCATGGGATGCTGAAAGGGAAATGGGAGTACTCATCAGTGATATTGAGAAAGTACACATGGCAGTCAGTGGCGGGGAGGGGCCCTTTGAAGTCGATGCTGAGGCGCTCAAAGTGGCGGGAGGCCTTCACCAGGTGCGCCCTGTCCGGCAGACAGAAGTGCGGTTTGCACTCTGCGCAGACTTGGCAGTCCCTGGTCATGGTCCTGACCTCCTCGATGGAGTAAGGCAGGTTGCGGACCTTGATAAAATGGAAGAACCGGGTGACCCCCGGGTGACAGAGATCATTGTGGAGAGTCTATTTGAGCGCTGGCACATGTACCGCGGGATAGGGCATCTGGGGGCTCATTGAGCTTCCCCGGGCGATACAAGATCTCGTAGTTATAGGTGGTGAGTTTGATCCTCCACCTCAAGATCTTGTCGTTCTTAATCTTGCCCCATTGTATATTACTAAACATGAAGGCAACCGACCGTTAGTCAGTGAGGAGAGTGAATCTCCTGCTGGCCAGGTAATGCCGCCAATGTTGCACAGCTTCCACAATGGCTTGGGCCTCCTTTTCGACAGAGGAATGACAAATTTCGGAGGCATGGAGGGTGCGGGAGAAGAAAGCGACGGTTCTGCCTGTCTGGTTGAGGGTGACGGCCCGAGCCACGTCCAATGCGTCGCTCTCCACCTGAAAGGGGAGGGACTCGTCGACCGCATGCATCATGGCCTTGGCGATGTTCGTCTTGATGTGGTTGAAGGCCCAGCGGGCCTCAGCCATCAGGGGGAAAACTGTAGACTTGATGAGTGGGCTGACCTTGTCCGCATAATTAGGGACCCACTGGGCATAATATGAGAAGAACCCCAGGCAGTGGGGGAGAAGGAGTTCCAGGAGGGGGCGCATGCGGTCGGGGTCGGGCCCTAGGACTCCATTTTCCACAACGTAACCAAAGATGGCCAGGCGGGTTGTGCGAAAACGCATTTCTCCTTATTATAGGTAAGGTTAAGGAGTTTAACGGTGTGGAGGAATTTCTGGAGGTTCGCGACGTGGTCCTGCTGGTCATGGCCGCAGATGGTGACATCCAGATACGGGAAGGTGGCCCGCAACCCGTATTGGTCAACCATTCGATCCATCTCTCGCTGGAAGACCGAGTCCCCATTGGTGACGCCGAAGGGGACTCTGAGGAAGTGGTAGAGGTGGCCGTCTGCTTCGAATGCAGTGTATTGGCGGTCCTCCGGGCGAATGGGGAGCTGGTGGTATGCGGACTTCAAGTCAGCTGTGGAGAAGACTCGATACTGCGCAATCTGGTTGACAATGTCAGATATGCGGGGAAGGGGGTACGCATCGAACTGCGTGTACCGGTTGATCGTCTGACTGTAGTCGATGACCATCCGGTGTTTCTCCCCAGTCTTAACTACCATCACTTAAGCTCGCCAGGGGCTGTTACTGGCCTCAATGACCCCCTCCCACAGAAGCCGTTGGACTTCCGACCTGATAAAGGTCCTGTCCTGTGCACTGTACCGTTTACTCCTCGTGGCGACGGGCTTACAGTCCGGGGTGAGGTTCGCAAAGAATGAGGGTGGGTCGACCTTAAGGGTCATGAGGCCACAGACGGTAAGGGGGGACAGGGGTCCGTCGAACTTCAGGGTAAGGCTCTGGAGGTGGCACTGAAAATCGAGACCTAGTAACAGGGCAGCGCAGAGATGGGGGAGGAGTCTGAAGTTACTGTACTCTACGCCCTGTACGGAGAGGATCGCGGCGCAGTACCCCCGGTCTGTACGGAATGGGATCCGGTGGCCAGGGAGATTTTCTGGGTGACAGGGAAGATCGGGAGGGAACAGCGCCTTACTGTAGCAGGGTGAATGAAACTCTCCGCGCTCCCGGAGTCAAAGAGGCAGGTCTTGTGCCTGTTAATCCATACAGTTGTAGAGGTCGTGAGGTTGCGGGGGCCGAGACTGATCGAGGGTGATAGAGGCGAGCTGCGGAAGTTGGTGGGAGGGCTGATCGGCGGTGGCAGAGGTATCGGTGGCCCGCGAACGGCCAGGCGAGCAGAGGGCCTGGGATGCGTTCCAAGATGGCAGCGCCGAAGATGGCAGTGCCCACGGGGCGCACATGGCCTATGACATCCAAGATGGCAGCACCCACGGGCCGCACGTGGCGGGCGGCGGCGAAGATGGCGGTGCCCCTGGATCGCACGTGGGGGATGCAGCAATGTTGGGCCTGGAAACGGCAGCGACCGATCGGGCCTGGCAAACAAAGACGAAGTGGCCCTTCTTGCCACACCCATTGCAGGTCGCGCTCCGTGCTAGGCAGCGTTGTCTGGGGTGCTTGTTCTGGCCACAAAAATAGCATTTGGAGCCTCCAGAGTTAGCTGGCTGCCGCGCGGCACAAACTTGTGGTGTACCCGGGTCGGACGATGGTGGGGCCCATGATGCCCACAAGTGTGCCGCGCGATCGGAGGTGTAGGATTCTAGATTGCGGGAGGCCACTTCCAGGGAGTTAGCGAGTTGTGCAGTCTCTGTAAGGTCGAGCGTACCCCCTTCCAGTAATCCCTGGCGGACGTAATTGGATTTAATGCCCGTGACATAGGCCTCTCTGATCAGCAGTTCCATGTGTTGGACTGCCGACACTGCCTGGCAATTACAGTTTCTACCAAGTATCCGCAAGGCACGCAGGAAATCGTCCTGAGACTCCCCCGGGAGTTGCCGTCTCATGGCCAGGAGGTGCCTGGCAAACACCTGATTAACAGTCTTGATGTACTGTCCTATTAGTAGCGCCATCGCTTCCGTGTAGGTGGGAGCGTCCCGAATGAGGAGGAAAACCTGTGGGCTCACCCGTGCGTAGAGGATCTGGAGCTTCTGCGGGTCTGAGAGGGCTTCTGTGGATGCTCCGAGATATCCTTCGAAGCAGGCTAGCCAGTGCTCGAAAGTGGCAGTGGCGTTGGCTGCATGATGGTTCAGCTCCAGGCGACCCGGCTTGATTAAGTCGTTCATCTTTAAAATTCTAGCGCAATAAATTGATGTACCATCAATAACCACGAGACGAAATGGTGAACAATTGAGGCTTTATTGCGCTAGATGTTCAGCCTGCTGCAGCTGGAACCAGAATGGAGGCAGTGCAGGAGAGTGCACACTTTTATACAGAGCCTGCTGGGTGGAGCCAGCAGGGGTTTACTGTATTGACTGTAGTACAGTGGCAGTATTGTAATACACGTAGTGTATAATCAGTGGTGTTTACCACATATATATTGTGAATAGCTGGGGTCCAAGCACTGATCCCTGTGGCACCCCACTAGTTACTGCCTGCCAATTTGAAAAGGGCCCACTATTTCCTACTCTTTGTTTCCTCGCTGCCAACCAGTTTTCTATCCATCTCAATGCACTTCCTCCCAATCCCATGCACTTCAATTTTGCACAATAATCTCTTATGCTGGACTTTGTCAAACGCCTTCTGAAAGTCAAAGTATACCACATCTCTATGTTCTCTGTTGACTGGCTCCCCCTTGTCAACTGTACTGGTTACATCTTCAAAGAATTCCAACAGATTTGTCAAGCATGATTTCCCCTTCATAAATCCATGCTGACTCTGACTGATCCTGCCACTGCTTTCTAAATGTTCTGCTATAAAGTCTTTGATAATGGATTCAAGAATTTTACCCACTACCGATGTCAGGCTTACTGGCCTATAATTCCCTGTCTTCTCTCTACCTCCCTTTTTGAATATTGGAATGACATTAGCTACCCTAATGTCATTCTGCAGTGATTGTTCCAGCGTCTATAAAATCCCGGAAGATGACCACCAATGCATCCACTATCTCCAGAGCCACCTCCTTAAGCACTCTGGGATGCAGATTATCAGGCCCTGGGGATTTATCCGCCTTCAATCACATCAATTTTCCCAGCACCATTTCTCTACTAATATTGATCTCCCTCAGTTCATCCCTCTCACTAAACCTTTCATTCTCCAACATTTTTGGGATCTAGGAAGGAAGAACGGAAAGCTGGCAGGGAGACAAATGATGTTGTTGTTTACGGGGTCGAACTGTCTGAGGGGAGAACAACTCAGGACATTCACAAATAGAACATTCCTTACCCAGGCTGTCAATTAAAAATCTCAATCATGTCGTAGAATAAAAACACACTTAAAATTTTCTAAGTGAATCCAGCAATGAATATCTCCCAAATGGTTTCCATATGGACTCAAAAGAATGGGAGCTGTTCACTACAACTGATCCTCTTCGAGTGCTCTGAAATTCTATATTAGAAAAGTCAGTATCATGAAAGTAAATGCAAGAAATGTTTCTGTGCTATGATGTACATTGCAGAAAGAGGTCCTGGATGATGTAGAAATCAATAGATTCTTGTAAATATTTTCCGTATAATTAGCTAATTGGCTCTGTAAGTAAAATCATCAGAGTAAGGAATAAACAATGGCAAAACACCGAACATCATATGAAGCCCTGAATGCCTGAACTCCTCTCATTATTTCCGTTATTGATCAGAAGCAACAAAACCTGTCTCACATTCTGTTCTCCAAATAGATACTCACAAATGATTATTGTTAATCTGTCACCATTTAAGTGTCACTCTCCCCATTAGCTACCCTTCAAAAATGAAATAGCTGAGAAAAGTCCTATTTAACTGTTCTTTCAATGTCCCCTGGGACAGTGCATTTTACCTCAAATGTCATCAGACCATTGTGAATCCTCATCGTCTCGTGGTGAATTTGCTGGAGGACACATATGAATTAATCAGAAATAGGGTAATGGTGATTCAGAAGCAGTGGAGCCAATGGCCTTTGACAAATACTTGCAATCAATGCTGATTTTGAATCCCTGAACAGTATTATATGGTTTTTCCACGTTTGATTCTGATGTATAAGAATCATACAGTACGGATGCAGGCCATTTGGCCCACAAAGCTTACATCAGCTCTTTGTTAGAACTAACGTATATCTCACTTTCCTGCTCTTTCCTCAATTCCCTGAATACATCGTCCATGACAGTATATTTAGAAGTGACCATTGCACAGTCCTTGTGGAGACAAAGTCCCATCTTCACATTGAGGATACCCTCCATTGTGTTGTGTGGCACTACCAGCGTGCTAAATGGGATGGACTTTGAACAGATTTAGCAACTCAAGACTGGGCACCCATGTGCTGCTGTGGGTCATCAGCAGCAGCAGAATTGTACTCAACCACAAGCTGTAACCTTGTGACCCGGCAAATTCCCCACTCTACCATTACCACCAAGCCAGGGGAATCAACCCTGGTTCAATAAAGAGTGCAGGAGAGCATGTCAGGAGCAACACCATACATACCTAAAAGAGAGGTGTCAACCTGGTGAAGCTGCACCACAGGGATAATTTGTGTGCTAAACAACATAAGCAACAAGTAAGAGACAAAGCCGTGCGGTCCCGCAACCAACGCATCTGATCTCAGCCTTGGGTCCTGCCCATCCAGCTGTGAATGGTGGCAGACAATTAAACAACTCACTAGAGGAGGAAGCTCTAAATCTATATCAATCCCTAATGATGGAGGAACCCAGCGCATCAGTGCAACAGATAGGGCTGAAGCATTTGACACAATTTTCAGCTGGAGGTGACAAGTGGATGATTCATCTCGGATCACAGACGTGGGTCTTCAGCCAATTTGATTCATCCCACAAAATATAAAAAAACGGTTGAAGACAGTGGATACTGCAAAGGCCTCTAGCCAAGCTGTTCCAGTACAGCTACAACACTGGCATCCACCCGGCAATGTGCAAATTTGCCCAAGTATGTCCAGTGGGACAAATCCAACCCAGCCAATTACCGCCCTATCAGTCTACCCTCGATCATCAGTAAAGTGATGGAGGGAGTCATCAACAGTGCGATCAAGTGGCACTTATTCAGCAATAACCTGCTCACTGATGCTCAGTTAGGGTTACGCCAGGGCCACTCAGCTCTTGGCCTCATTACAATCTTGGTTCAAACATGGACAAAAGAGCGAATCCCAGAGATGAGGTGAGAGTGACTGCCCTTGACATCAAAGAACATTTGACCAAGTATGGCACCAAGGAGCCCAACAAAACTGGAATCAATGGGAATCAGGGGGAAAACTCTCTGTTGGTTGGAGACATACCTGACACAATGGACAATGGTTGTGGTGATTGGAGGTCAATCATCTCAGTTTTAGGATAACACTGCAGGAGTTCCTCAGGGTAGAGTCCTAGGCCCAACCATCTTCAACTTCTTCATCAATGACCTTCCTCCCATCATGAGGTCAGAAGTGGGGATGTTTGCGGATGACTACACAATGTTCAGCGCCATATGCAACTCCTCAGATACTGAAGCAATCCATGTTTAAATATAGCAAGAACTGGACAATATCCAGGCTTGGGCTGGCAAGTGGCAAGTAACATTCGTGTCACACAAGAGCCAGGCAATGACCATCTCCAACAAGAGAGGATCTAACCATCGTCCCTTGACATTCAATGGAATTACCATTGCTGGGGGATGGTGGAGGGGGGGGGGGGGTTAATGATTGACCAGAAACTAAACTGGACTAGCCATTTTATAATAATCTTTATTCGTGTCACAAGTAGGCTTACATTAACACTGTAATGAAGTTACAATGAAAATCCCCTCACCTCCACACTCCGACGCCTGTTCGGGTACACTGAGGGAGAATTCAGAATGCCCAATTTACTGAACAAGCATGTCTTTTGGGACTTGTAGGAGGATACCGGAGCACCCGGAAGAAACCCACGCAGACACGGGGTGAACGTGCAGACTCCACACAGACAGTGACCCAAGCCGGGAATCGAATCTGGGTCCCTGGCGCTGTGGAGAAACAGTGCTAACAACTGTGCTACTGTGCCACCTGTGATAATACTGTGGCTACAATAGCAGGTCAAAGACTCAGAATCCTAAGGCGAGTAACTCACTACCTGACCTCCCCCAAAGCCAGTCCACCATTTATAAGGCAGAAGTCAGGAGTGTAATGAAATGCTCTCCACTCGCTTGGAAAAGTGCAGCTCCAACAACATTCAAAAAGCTTGATACTGGGCAGCACGGTAGTATAGTGGTGAGCACTATGTGTTCACAGCGTCAGGGTCCCAGGTTCGATTCCCGGCTTGGATCACTGACTGTGTGGAGTCTTCACATTCCCCCCGTGTCTGCGTGGGTTTCCTCCGGGTGCTCCAGTTTCCTCCCACAATTCCCAAAGACATGCAATTAGGTAATTTGGACATTCTGAATTCTCCCTCTGTGTACCCGAACAGGCGCCGGAATGTGGCGGACTAGGGGCTTTTCACAGTAACTTCAATGCAGTGTTAATAATGTAAGCCTACTTGTGACACTAAAGATTATTACTATTATTATCCAGGACAAAGCAACCTGCTTGATTGGCACCCTTTCCACAAACATTCAATCCCTCCACCACCGATGAACATTGGCGGCTGTGTGCCATCTACAAGATGCATTGCAGGAACTCACCAACAGCACCTTCCGAATGCATGACCACTACCATCTCAAAGTACAAGAACAGCAGATACTGGGAACAACACCACCTGGAGGTTCCCCTCCAAATCACTCTCACCATCTTGACTTGGAAATACATCACAGTTTCTTCAGTGACGCTGGGTCAAAATCCAGGAACTCCATCCCTAACAGTACTGTGGGTGTAACTATACCTCAGAGACTGCAACAGTCCAAGAAGACAGCTCACCACCATCTTCTGAAGGGAAAATAGGGATGGGCAATTACTGCTGTTCTCGACAGCGACACCCACATCCCATGAATAAATATTAAAAAAATTAAAACACATATTTGACCCGTAAATTCCATTTTAAGAAGCTACTCAAATCTGTTAGTGAGGTTATTTGTTTTGTATTGCAAAGGTTTTGAGCTGTAATTTCTGTGTCTGTATTGCACAGGGCAGAATGGATGGTTGCAGGTAAATGAACTAATTGAAAGCTTCTAAATTATTGTTATTTTCAGATGTCAGTGGGAAAATTAATTTTGAAGCATGTATGCTGGCCGCAATTCTCCCGATCGGAGATTAAATGCTCCCACCAGTGGAAAAAACGGAGTGATTCCTGCTGGTGCTAGCAGTGACCCAGATGTGCCACTCATTGGCACATAGAAAACATTTTACCCTCAATCGGATTTTCAGTGCAATTCAAAGGCACACTAGAGTTCCTTCTGGACCTGAGAAGAGTGGTACCTCATCTCTCTGACTGTTCCTGTTCCCCCACAGATCGTCGTTAAGGACCCCCCCCCCCCCCCTCCGGATCTCTGGCAAAGCCACCCCACAGATTGCTGGCAAAATCCCCACTAATTCCCCCCTTATACCCTGAAGCTGCTCCCAATGATTTCCCCCATTCTGGTCCCACCCCTTGGCAGTGCCAACCTGACATCTTGCAGCCCATGGGATGGCAAAGGAGTGAGTACCTTCCCTATAATTTCCTCCAGGGTGCCTAGGGGTCATTCATGTGAGGTGGGTGTTGGGGGGCTTGTGATGGGCTGCAGCTGCTCAGGTCAGGGGTCTTTCCTGGGATGGGGTCACTTGGCTGATCTTCCCATCTGCAGCCTTTAAACCCGTTAAACAGCCTGTCAGTATCTCAAAACTACAGTTCTGTGATAATAAAGTGAAAGTTTTCCTATTTGTACCTCTAAACCCTCTAAACAGTCTGTCAGTATTCCAAGTTCAAAGATCTTTGAGCTGAAGATAGAAGTATTCCCTTTAATGTGGCGGAGATCTTTGAAGTTTTTTTTTACTTTTTCAAAAAAGTTTATTTTTTGCCCTTTAACTATTTCTATCCTGTTTATATGCCTAAAAGCCCAAAGCTTTGAACTGCGTTGTTTGCATTCAATTTCATGGATACTGCCTTGACAAACTTTCTGACTGACAGGTCCTGACAGTTGAAAAGGAGGATTAGGATTGTATATTATTATAACTCTGAAGGGATCCATTAACTCAGAGGAATAGTTGTCATTCTATCCACAGTTTTGTTTAAGATGCTGTCTCTTTGTTCCCAAGAGCATTGTTTTCAAGAGCTTCCAGAGGCCCGATTCACCAGGCAACTGGGATTACCTCCGCTGGCGGGCAACACTGGAGAATCCTGGCGCTTGTCTTTTCCATGAGACATATATTGAAAACCTAAGAAACAATTATTTAATAATTCATATCTCAAATATCACTCCTTTAAATTGAGTATAGCTGCAGCTGTAAGATCTACAATTGCCCACTTAATACTTTAAATAGACCAATTTCCCATCTATCCTTCAACAAAATATTTACCATTGCAATATCCTGTTCTTCTGGGATTGTAATTATCAATATGAGTTTTCGTAAAAACATCCATTTGTTTAATATTCTATGTTAAAATTAGACGCTGTAGAAGGAGTGTACAGTGAATTGATGCAAGGATTAAATGGCTTTCAAAAATATAATTCCATTTAACGGGAAACATTAGCTAAGTGAATTGGCAAAGCTCAGTAAAAATCCATCTTTGTTTAAGGTAATGTAATCTTGGAACAATAAACCATGATGGTGTAGGTCGCCAGCACTGTTCTTTTTCAATCGAAGTGACAGCAATCACTCATCTCCCTCTCTCTCTCTCTTATCTATCCCATTGGTACTAAAAACAAACTCTTTCATTTCAAGTCCAGAAAATGTATCATCCACTTCAAAGGAAAGGCTTCAAGAAAGCTTGTTGTACATCCAATAATTAGTCACAGGATGCAGAGGATAGGGCAAGGAGTTAGAACTCAGCTCACCAGAGCCTATAATTGGAAACTAGCCCGACTGCAGAAGACTCATGTGCTAACTTAAGGGACCAGACTGATGTGTTAGGCAGGTTGGTTCGATGTGGACTGCACTCGATGCAGGGAAGTTAGAAACAGACGTCTAACACAGGAGAAGATCCAACACTGTTTTATTCAACTAGGTAAACTGCTGTACATATTCAGCTGTGGGTCGACACTGTACTGATCTGACTAGTGACCTTGTAGTAGCCTGACCAGACTTACTAGCTATCGCATGGTGTTTGTGCTTGCTAGCTCGTGGACTCTGACTGCCTCAGTAGTTGGGTCCCGAGAGAGCGGGAAACCTAGTGCCCTCTGGCTTTATAGTGGTAGTGTCCTGTCTGGTTTCTGGCTGTGCTGTTCTGTGTGCTTACTGGTCATCCTGTGTGTCAATCACTGCCTGTCTGCATCTCATTATATACATGAGTGGATATTATGACATCTCCCCTTTTTTTTGAGTTAAATAAATACTGAGATATGTATATATATCTATGCCTGACTATACAAACGGTGATTGAACAAACACAAACATGGGAAGGTGTCGATAGTGCAGATACATGGCAAACTAAACAATATTTACATGAGTTAAGTCGATGGATTCAGTCACAAACATTTACAAAAGTTAAATCTACAGATTCAGTCTTTGTGGCGGGCGACAAATTCTTGTCGATCGCCATAGAGATGGATCAGGTGCCGCCTGCACGTGGAGAGGTGGGATCGCTTCCATTGCGGTGGTCGCGTGGGCCGGCAGGATCGCTGACTGATCGGTGGACTTGTGGCAGGGTACGTCCAGAGGAAGCATGACAGCGGGCGGAGCACTGCGGTCAGGTGGTGGGCATTGAACTCTTCGCAATGCCCGTCTGTTGCGCCGTAGCAGGGAGCCATTAGCCATGCGAACAATGAAAGACCTCGGGGCAACTTGTTTGACAACAACAGCTGTGGCTGACCAACCGCCCTCAGGCAACTGGACGCGAACATGATCAGCTGGAGCCAGCTCAGGTAAATCCGTGGCATGAGCATCATATGTGGCCTTCTGTTGGGCCCGGGACTGCTGCACTTTTTGTAGTACCGTGAGGTGGTCAAGGTCTGGAACATGGATGGCTGGAACTGAGGTCCTCAGAGTGCGATTCATGCGCATCTGCACTGGGGACAACCCAGTGGACAGTGGGGTTGCCCTGTATGGCAGCATTGCCAGGTTGAAGTCAGAGCCTGAGTCTGCAGCTTTGCACAGCAACCACTTTACAATATGGACCACTTACTCGGCCTTCCTGTTTGATCGTGTGTAGTGGGGACTGTAGGTAACGTGCCGGAAGTTGTAGGACTGTGCAAAATCAGATCATTCTTGGCTGTAAAAGCATGGACCGTTGTCGCTCATTACCGTGAGCGGTATCCTGTGCCTGGCGAACGTTCCTTTGCCGGCATTGATGACCGCCTTCGACGTGAGGTCGGACAGTTTCACCACTTCTGGGTGACTGGAGAAGTAGTCGACCAGGAGTACATAGTCACGCCCCTTGGCGTGAAAAAGGTCTACACCTACTTTGGACCACGGAGAGGTCACGATCTCATGCTGTTGCAGTGTTTCCTTGGGTTGAGCCGGTTGAAACTTCTGACAGGTGGGGCAGTTGAGGACCATGTTGGCAATATCCTGGTTAATGCCCGGCCAGTAAACCGCCTCCCGAGCTCTACGTCGGCATTTCTAGACTCCAAGGTGATCATCATGGAGTTGGCCCAGCACCATAGCCTGCATGCTTTGAGGAATAACGATCCCGTCGAGTTTCAGAAGGATTCCCTCCACAGCCGTCAGGTCGTCTTTAACATTAAAGAATTGGGGACATTGTCCTCTGCCAGCCATGCGTAAGGTGCTGCATCACATGCTGCAGTAAAGGATCCTTGGCCATTTCCTCACAAATTTGGATCACCCGTTTGTCAGAGGCTGGGAGGTTGGTGGCACACAATTGCACTTGCGCTTCTATGTGGCAGATGAAGTCACCTTGTTCACACGGTGTGGTGATGGAACGGGATAGGGCATCTGCAATGATCAGCTCTTTGCCTGGCGTGTAGACAAGTTCGAAGTCATAGCGGCGGAGTCGAAGAAGAATTCGCTGTAACCGAGGTGTCATGTCATAGAATCATAGAATTTACAGTGCAGAAGGAGGTCATTCGGCCCATCGAGTTCGCACTGGCCCCTGGAAAGAGCACCCCATTAAAGCCAGGACCTCCACCATATATCTCATTCCCGTAACCCAATAACCCCACCTAACCTGCTTGGACACTAGGGGCAATTTATCACGGCCAATCCACCTAACCTGCACATTTTTGTCATTTCAATCCTTCTGGATTACATGGACTAGAGGCCTGTGGTCCATTTCCACCGTGAATTTCGGCAGGCCGTAAACGTAGTCATGAAACTTGACTATTCCTGTCAGGAGACCCAGACACTCCTTTTCGATCTGGGTATACCGTTGCTCAGTGGGCGTCATGGCCCTGGAGGCATATGTCACTGGAGCCCAGGACAGGAGTCATCTCGCTGGAGGAGCACCGCCCCAATGCCGTCCTGGCTTGCATCAGTTGATATCTTGGTTTCCTTGGTTGGGTCGAAGAATGCTAGAACTGGGGCTGTGGTGAGTTTTGCCTTCAGCTCACGCCATTCCGCTTCATGTGTGAGCAGCCACTGGAATTCCGTTGACTTCTTGACGAGATGGCGGAGGGCCGTGGGATGCAATATTGGAAATGAATTTCCCGAGAAAGTTGACCATCCCGAGGAAGTGGAGGACCGCCTTCTTGTCCTCCGGGGTCTTCATAGTGTTGATCGCCAAGACCTTGTTGGCGTCTGGCTGCACACCCTGCCACGAGATGTGGTCGCCTAGAAACTTTATATCAGATTGACCAAATGAGCACTTGGCCCTGTTGAGCTGGAGACCATGTTCATGAATTCGCTGGAAGACCTGCTTGAGGCGAGCGGTTCCTGGGGCGTTGATGATCACGTTGTCCACGTATACTCGTACCCCCTCGATGCCCTCCATCATCTGCTCCATGATGCAATGAAACACTTCGGAGGCAGCTATGATACTGAAAGGCATGCGGTTGTAACAGTAGAGGCCGAACGGGGTGTTGAACGTGCACAGCTTGCGACTGGACGCGTCCAGCTGTATTTGCCAAAAACCCCGGGAGGCGTCCAGCTTAGTGAAGAATTTGGCATGAGCCATCTCACTGGTTAACTCTTCACGCTTCGGGATCGGGTAGTGCTCCCGCATGATGTTGCGGTTTAAATCCTCAGGGTCAATGCAAATGCGAAGCTCCCTTGACGGCTTCTTTATGCATACCATGGAGCTGACCCAGTCTGTTGGCTCCGTGACCTTCGAGATGATGCCCTGGTCTTGGAGGTCCTGTAGTTGCTTTTTCAGACGATCCTTGAGGGGTGCCGGCACCGGGCGTGGTGCATGGATTACAGGGGTGGCGTTCGGCTTGAGCAGTATTTTGTATCGGTACAGGAGCATGCCCATTCCATCGAATACACTGTGGTACTGCGTGATGATGTCATCTATGTCGACTTGCAAATTTCCATCGGGCGAGGCCGTCGCCGGAGACGATGACATGGTGTGGACTCGCTGAACCAGGTTCAGGAGCTTGCAGGCGCGAGCACCGAGCAGAGACGCCCTCTCAGGCCTGACGATTTCAAATCGTAACGTTGCCTTGATCGCCTTGTTGGATACCCCTAGTTGACACGAGCCACTGGCAGCTATGGCATTGCCATTGTCATCAAGGAGCTGGCAGGCCGGTGGAAGAATGCTTGGTCGGGCCCAGATAGTGTCGAGGTCGGATTGGGAGATGAGGTTCGTAGACGAGCCGGATTCCAGTTTAAATCGGATGCGAGCCTTGTTAACTGTGAGGACAGCACACCACTTGTCGCCGGGATCCACACTGAGGATTGAGAGGCGTTGCGCAGATGTGGTGGAGGCCAGCTCATGTGTGGTTATGATGCCCACCTGATATGGAGACTTGAGGCAGTCAGCATCAGGGTCCGTTGGGCTGTCGGGATCAGAATCTGGCATGCCTTGTTGTATTGAGCGGATACTTCTGCGCCGCAGCTGGGATCGCTGGCTGCTGAGCGGTGGAGCGGATCTGCAGAGGGCTGCGTAGTGGCCAAGCTTGCCACACTGGAGACATTGGCGTCCTCTTGCCGGACATTGCCGCTTTAAGTGGGCAGAGCCACAATTCGGACACGTCATGACGCTGACGTCAGCGCAAACCGTGCGCCATCGCGTATGCGCAGTCCAGTCGGCCGACGTACGCACCTGCGCAGTCGGGTTTTCGGTCTCGTCGTCCACTCGGTCGTGGCGCTCATGCGCAGGGATCCGAAAAAAGCGCGCGAAACGGCCACTCTCCTCGATGCTCAGGCCCTGCACCCTTTCTGCCTCATGGGAGGCCAGCTTTGCAGTTTCTGCCGCCCAGATGTGGGAGTAACAATTCTTGGCATGCTCATGGACAACACACCTCTCGATAGCGATAGAGAGGGTCAACTGTTTGATTTTAAGGAGCTGCTGACGCAGGGAGTCGGAGTGGACCCCGAAAACGATCTGATCCCGGATCATGGAATCAGCCGTCGAGTCATAGTAACATGACTGCGCTAGGATGTGGAGATGGGTCAAGAAGGACTGAAAAGTTTCATCCTTACCCTGAAGCCTCTGCTGGAAGATGTACCGTTCAAAGCGTTCATTCACCTCAATGTCAGCAGGACTGTTTTGAATTTCGTTTTGTCTTCGCCATCGGCGAACGTAAGCGAATTGTAGATATGGATGGCGTGTTCCCCCACAGTGGAGAGAAATAACACGATCTTCCTGGCATCCGATGCTGCCTCGAGGTCAGAGGCCTCGATGTACAAGAGGAATTTTTGCTTGAAGATTTTCCAGTTGGCGCCGAGGTTGCCGGAGATGCGGAGTTGCGGAGGAGGCTGGATGTTTTCCATTTCGCTGGATGGCTGCTTGCTGGTCGATGCTGATTCACTTGAGGTAGGTCCGTCAAGATCAATATCACTCTAGTACCATGATGTGTTAGGCAGGTTGGTTCGATGTGGACTGCACTCGATGCAGGGAAGTTAGAAACAGACGTCTAACACAGGAGAAGATCCAACACTGTTTTATTGAACTAGATGAACTGCTGTACATATTCAGCTGTGGGTCGAAACGATACTGATCTGACTAGTGACCTTGTAGTAGCCTGACCAAACTTACTAGCTACCACATGGTGTTTGTGCTTGCCAGCTCATAGACTCTGACTGTCTCAGTAGCTGGATCCCGGGAGAGCGGGAAACCTAGTGCCCTCTGGCTTTATAGTGGTAGTGTCCTGTCTGGTGATTGGCTGTGCTGTGTGGTATGCTTACTGGTCATCCTATGTGTCAATCACTGCCTGTCTGCATCTCATTATATACATGAGTGTATATTATGACACAGACTACCAAATAAAGTTAATAACCTCACAATACTGGAAGGTTAAATATGTCCGATCTCACTTTTCGTTTTGCCGCCCCATTTCCCTGTACCGAGTTCCTTCGGTGCGAGTGGAGAGTGTGGGCTGAGGCGATGAGGGAGCAAATCCTATCTATTGCTTGGGCACTCCACTTCACCACTGATTTATGACTCTTGTTAGCCTGCATGGTTTTGTTGTTCTCCTAAATGCCCACTTAGCATTTTGTTGGTTCCCACAGCATAACTTTACACAGCACATGATGAAAAAAATAGCTGTGTAATTGTAAACAAAAACAGAAAATGCTGCAAAATTTCAGCAGGTCTGACAGCATCTGTGGAGAGAAAACAGACTTAACGCTTTGATGTAGTTGTATGTAATTATAAGAAATAAAACTTGCATGGATTCTGGAAGCATTTCTGTGTAAACTCTTTGCTCTGGTTTTTTTAAAGACTTAAGCATTTTACTAATTTGGAGTATAATACTAGAGCTTTACTGAGGTAACTCTTTGCAGAGAAATCAGAAGAAGAATATACAGATATTGTAGTTAAAGAGAATGAATGTAACATTGGGTGAAATCTCATGCTCTCGCTGGTGAACTTGGAGGCAGGAAGGGTATATAATTAAAGGAGATGGTGATGTACTAGATCCCCACCACCTTCCTGCCAGAACTAAGTCCTGGGCAGGAGGTCCATGGTCGACATTACCACCCACTGCTTACTGAGGCATTCAAGTGGCTAACTAATGGGCACTTAAGGATCTCATCCTGCTTCCACTGATATTGATCCCGTGGCAGGTGAACCTGTTGATATGCGGCATTCACGACAGCTAAAACAGTCACTCCTGGGAAGTATGGTCCCTCCATCAAAGACAGTCCGTGTCTGATTAATGAACTCAACATCGGAAAGGGGGAGCCTGCTGAGAGCCATCGCCCTGCCTTTGATGCCTACCCCCCTAGATCCTTCTCCCAGCGTCCCCACCCTGTGAACACCCCCTCACGCCACATTGCTTACCTGTGGCCTGGGTCACTTGCGATCCTGGGACTCTGGTGCCTGTCCTTCCAGCAGCAAACACGATGCTGCTGAACACAAGAGCTGTCAGGCTCTGATTGACCAGCAATGCTCAGGACAAGACACCTCCACCCCAGGGTCTTGAAAACAGACAAGTTGCCAGACCCAAATGAAATGTATCCCAAGCTACTAAGAGAAACAAGGGAGGTAATATTGAAAGCTATGACCATCATTTTCAAACCTCTCTGGCTGCAGGCATGGTACCAGAGGACCAGGAGATTGCTGTAATGTGGTACCACTGTTTATAAAGGGACATGAAGATAAACCAAGTACAAGCCAGTTAGCCTAACCTGAGTGATGGATAAAATTCTGAGGGACAGCATAAATCATCATTTTAACCGTGAGGAAAGATTGAATAGGCTGGGATTGTTTTCTTTGGAACAGAGGAGGCAGAGCAGAGATTTAATTAAGGCTGTAAAATTATGAGGGACAAGATAGAGTTGATAGGAAGCACCTTTTTGCCTTAGCGAGGAGATGTGTAACTGGGAAGGGAAGGAGACATAGGCTTACGGTAGTCGTAGAGGGATTGGAAGACTGTAGAAGAGACATTTTTCACCTGAAGGCAGTGGGAACCTGGAACTCAATACCTGAAAGGGTAGCAGAGGCAGAAACACTCACATGCAGATACACTCGCGTGTTACAATCTATAGGACTATGGGCAAAGTGCTGGAAAGTGGAATTAGGCTGGACAACCCTCTTATAGCCGGAATAGAGGCAATGCGTGAAATGGCCTCTTTAGAACATCATCCCTGCAGTGCGGAAGGAGGACATTCGACCCATTGAGTATGCACCTACCCTCTGGAAGAGCACTAGGCCCACTCCCCCGTCCTATACCCATATCCCCACCTAACCTGCAGATCTTTGGACACAAAGGGACAATTTAGCATGGCCACTCCACCTAACTTGCACATCTTTGACCTCCTGCTGCGAATTTCCTTTGTTTCTACGTCCCTATAATATTGCAGGTCATAATTAGTATTTTGAGAGGATTGGCCTCTTTTTATTCTATTTATCCTGCCGTACTTTACTGTTCCTCCACGAACAAAAGGACAACGTTTGAATTGTCCCCATTGTGAACTCACAATTATTGATTTGGGCCACTAGTTTTGGGCAGCCTTTTTATCAGCTTTTTTCCACTGTCGACTTAAGCAACATTTCTGTACAATCTCCTTCGGCATGGGTAAATTCAATTTCTACCCAAGTTATGGTGAAGCGGCGAGGAAACCTACCCCTTGTAACTGTCCTGCTCTTTCCATGTAAAAATAGAGTTCTCTGTGAAATGTGACAGTGTCCCTAGATTGTGATCTTTTGTCCTCCCTCTTTCACACCTACCCTACTGAGAAAAATTATATTATATTGGCATTGGAGAAACCTGTGCATCACCCATCAGTTAATAAATTAAATAATCTAGGTAGGGTAGGTTAGCTAGGTTTGTAGGGCAGCATGGTAGCACAGTGGCTAGCACTATGGCTTCACAGCGCCAGGGTCCCAGGTTCGATTACCCGCTGGGTCACTGTCTGTGCGGAGTTTGCATGTTCTCCCTGTGCCTGCGTGGGTTTCCTCCGGGTGCTCCGGTTTCCTCCCACAGTCCAAAGACGTGCAGATTAGGTGGATTGGCCATGTTAAATTGCCCTTAGTGTCCAAAAAGGTTAGGAGGGGTTATTGGGTTACGGGGAGAGGATGGAAGTGAGGGCTTAAGTGGGTTGGTGCAGACTCGATGGGCCGAATGGCCTCCTTCTGCACTGTATGTCTTATGTTCGTGTGGCGCTTGATAATGCTGATGGCATGGGTTCAATCCCCTTAGTGGCCAAAGTAGTTCTTAGGGCCTGCCTCTTCTACTTGCCCTATTGTGACATCATTGAGCCATAATTGGCAATCCTTGTACAATGGAGCATTCTGCTGAGAGGGAAACATATCATGTCCTTTACAAAGAACTTGCTTTTAATATGCCCAACAGCTTTTATGTGAGATTTAAACATCTCTAATTTCAGCCACAAGATGTCACTATACATCAAGGATTTGATCTGACCAGGTGACGTTAAAATAGCAAATTGTAGATGCAAAATACACTCTATCAAAATTGTGTTTCTTTCAATATATCTTCAAAACATAAAATCAAGTGCAATCTAGGCTCTGATAGCGAAGTCCAACGTGTGTGAGAAGCATTAACTTTTGACACAGTATTCAACAAGTTGCCTTTATTCGATAACATTACCAAGTTTTATAGTAACTGGTATAATCAATAATACACCATCATTCATATTTTATCAATTTAAATGTTATGTCTTACAGTTTCATTTCCTTCAAGCAAGATTTTCTAAATATTTAATATACTTTGATCAGTGGGCTTGTGCACATGGTATTTCAATCATACTGTATAAATTCCAACCACTGTAATGCGAAACCACAAACACTCATACTGCAATTGGAACTTTCATGGCTGTGCTTTCTATTTGCCAAAGGTTTAACTCGTCAACATATTGCATTGTACAGATGACTGTAATGTGCTTTCTGCTACAGTACTGATCATGTGTACGCCACGGTAACAAATTCAGTTAAAATTCCTTTCATTGAAATTCTAAAAAGAAATGCCAAAGCTAACAGTCATTAAAATACCTCCGACTAATCAACGGCAGAATTCTCACAGTGCGCAATGGACTAGCAAAACTGTGCAATCATCTGGTTATCCAGCAAAAATCTAGTAATAAAATGTGGATTTCTTTTTGTTCTATTCATAACCCAACAGAATAATAATAAAAGATTTCTTATAATAATAGAGATTAATAATAAGAGATATCTCATAGCCGTTACTCTTAATGGTGACAGTGCTGAAATACTGAAAAATACCGATCCTGCAGTTAGCTCCACACAGTTCGCCACCATGCCGCCCCACAATTCGCAATGCCGATTTGGGCAGTTAACTGGATACGGTAGAGGCCAGATGGGATACCCTATTCCTCACAGGGTCTCAGAGGGTCAACACAAGGCAACCAGCATGCCTGGAAGGAAGTGGCAGCAGCAGTCAGCTTGGGGAGTGTGACCAGTAGGACCGGCATCCAGTGCTGCAAGAAGTTCAAAGACCTCCACCGGACTTCAGGGGTGTGTTGGTATCGGACTTCTGCCCCCCCCCCCATCTCCCTGCTCCCCCCCCCCCCCGCTGCTGAACTCTCCCCCCTCCCACCCCTCTCCCAAGTCCGCCCTGAGCCCCCTACCCCAAGCCCTCCCCCCCACCCCAACGATGAACGATGCGTGTGGCTAACGATGCCCCCTCTGAGTCCCCACAGGAAAAGTTGGCCCCAATAGGCGGGAAAGGGCCCAGATGGGCAACAGGGTCCCAGACATCAGAGTCTTAACCCCGTATGAGAAACTGCCCTGGAGATCGCGTGGTGGCCAAGGACAGATCAGTAACCAATGTAGAGCTTGGCCGACTGCGCAGAGCTGAGGCAGCTGGCTGCCTCCACCTCTGATGTGAATCCTGGGGACACACTTAGGTGCAAAAGTACAGCACGGAAAACTGAGCAGGTTGAGAATCGCCAGCCCCCCGCTAACAAGTCCACGCAGCACTTAAGCAGCATTTGCTCAGCCCACCCCAGCCAGATCGCAACAATGGTGTCAAGGCGATCAGACCCAAGATTCAGGGAGGCTCCTAAACGTAGTGGAAGCCAGGAGGGATGTCATGTTCTGCCGAGAGTCCTGGATGGTGAGCCATGGCACAGCCAGTGCTGCCTGGGACGAGGTGGTGGCGGCTGTGAACTTGGGTAGTGTGACCAGGAGGACTTCAGTGCCAAAAAAAGGTCAATGACCTACACCGGGCAGCACGAGTGAGTAGACACCAACGACCACCTGCCCCCCGCCCCCCCCCCCAACACCCCATACCACCCCCCAAGGGAACATCCACCCCTTAACTTCCCGTATGCCTCCCAACCCTTCCCCCACTCCCTCCCCCTTCAATATCCCACCACCCCAACCCTCCCATCACCCCCCCCCTCCCAGCACCCCAACCCTCCCTTCACACACCCCCTCCCACCACTGTGAACCACAGATGTGGCTAATGATGCCCTCAGGAAATGCTTTCCCATAATCGTCGGGAGAGGGCCCAGACTGGCGGTGGGGTGTCGGACTTAAGAATCCTCACCTCCTTTAAGGAGCGTGCCCTAGAGGTGACTGGGGTGGCCGAGGATAGATTGCTCACCCACGCAGAGGCTGGCGGATGCCACAGAGGTGAGGAACCAGCAGGATCCACCCAGGGGACCTGGCAAACACTAGTTGTTATTGCCATACTGACTGACCCATGTCCATTCTACCAGATCCTCCAGCCGACAACACTGGCCCATCCCGGGCGGCACCCTCTCCTGCCTCACATGAAACCACCTCGGTCTGAGGATGCAACCATTATAGTCGCGGCACGGCTTTCATCCCACACTCCACCAGTGCATATGCACACACCTCAGTGAGACACGTTAGTGGACAGGCTTCGGGGGCACAATCTGGTGAGCACCACACAGCTGCTGATGTATATCAGATGAAGGCAGGAACCCCAGACGAGACAGCAGTCGGATGGCTGCTGGATCCAAGGACCCAGCTGGGTATCAGCCTGATGCTGAGCCTCTGGTACAGAGGTACTCGGATCCGATTGAGACGATAGGCAGCTGGAACATTCAGAGGGAGATGTCTGTGGCACTCCAGCAGGTCCAGAGCTGCTTGGAGGAGTCCCAGAGGCTACGGGCGCAGGAGATGTTGCCGGCAATGCATGGCACTGAGGCCATCACTGCTAGGGTGGCGACCCCAGTGGAAAGCCTGGTGCATGACATTGGCACCATTAGTGAAGCCATCATGCCGCCGGTGACAGACATGGCTGAGGGTCTCGGCAGAATGTCCGACTCGCTGGGGGATGTCACCCAGTACCAGGCCGACCTTGATGAAGTTCGGCGGTAAAAGTCCCACTCTCAGATGGGAATGGCTAGGCACTACGGAACATTTCCCAGTCGCAGGTGGGCAATACCGAGGTGCTGCAGAGCATGTCCCCGTCACTGAGGAGGACCGTTGAGGGCGTTGACACAATGGGCAGACCAAGGGAACGCCAGGGCTGGCAGATTCAGATGATGCAGGGGCAGCTGGGGCTCGAACCAGCTTCCCCTCTATCCCAAGGTGAACCCCAGGGCCCTCTGGGCACCGACCGGGAGGAGGGGCTGCCGAGTGCCAAAGCGGACGCGTCCCATGTAGTAGCGACGGTGGCCACCAGCTCTCCTGAGTTCCACCTCTCTGATGAGGCTGTGTCTCGATCTCTGCACAGAGGACAGGGTGGTACGGCTGTGTATATACCGCCGACAAGTGAGCCGGGGCCCTCTGGCCATACAGCCTCCAGAGGATCCCGCCAGGGGCATTGAAGGCCATGCGGCGAGGTAAGCAGCTGCCTGCCTCCACCTCAGATGTGCATCCTGGGGAAACACCAAGACGTAGTGGTAGAGCTAGGAGGGCCAGGCACGTCGAGGATCCCTGAGGGCACCGGGGGCAGGGGGTGGGGGTTGGGGAGGTGGGGAGGTGGCACCATTGGGAGAGTGGGTATTGTGCAACACATGAAACACTGTTGTGCACAATCATTATGACGCCTCTGTCACTTTCTACCACAATGTGGGCTGACCTCCGATCCCTTGGCCCATCTCTCCAGGCACCTCTCCCTCCCTGTGGCACCCACCCACGCTCCGACAATGGACATGTCCCCAGAGCTGTGTCCCATCCCTGGGTGTTCGGATGTTGCGTGTATTATTTTGCCTCCCGCAGTGTTCAAGCACAGTGTCCATGCAACAAGTGTGATTGGGATGCTAGGCAATGACTCCCACATGCTACAGGGTCCGCCCACCCACGGGAATCTACTTGAGATGTATGAAGTGTTTACTTAACCACCATCGCCAATACCCCAGTAGCAATAGCCTTCAGCTGCACGCCCAGAGGCCTCGGCAGTCGGTGGGGGTTATGGGTGGTTGGTGGGGGAGACGGGCAGGGACAGAGGTTGCCCCCAGAATGGGTACACGATCCAGGGGTTGGCGTGGTGGTGCTGCGAGTAGTTGCCCCCCCCATTGCCCCCCTAATGCCTCCCCCCCACCGTCCTATGGCAGCCCACCCCTGAGGAGGGTCAGCCACCCCCAGCCAAGGGTCCCCCACCGAGCACTAGGGTGGCAAGCCCAGTGCCCCCGGGCTCTTGCCTGTGAGCAAAGTTGGCTACTCTCCTCCTCGGCTCCCCACAGAAGTCCTTCCACCAGGTTCCCGATTTTAAAAAGGAATACTAATCAGCGTCACCTTGACCACTTGCTGAGGAGGCCGCTGAATGACAGGAGGTCATTTGATATGTGGTGGCTCTCATTAATTGTATATAAATTGGGATTAAGTGGTGATAATTGGTTTCTCGTCACGCTACGGCGAGAACCCAATTTCATTACGGGAGCAGGCCGGTCACATTGCAAACTGTTTGCTGCCTGGCATGGTTCTCGTTTTTGACCTCTCCCGCTATTCATCGGCCTCGTTTTGCTTGAGCAAGAGCGTAAAGAGGCCGGAGAAACATGCCCAGAATCACAGATCCTACACATTATGCCATAACTAATATTGTTAGGCTACAGATACATGGGGAACATTAGTAACACAATCTCTTGGGTGGACGCCTGCCTTGTTTTGACAGAACACGACTTTCAAGAACTTGTCTCTTAGGGGTACTAGGAGTGTCTTCCTGTACTCTGGTCAAAACCAACTCAGGAACTGTCTCTGGTTGTATGGATGATTCTGTCATAACAGATTCTGTAATTTCACCAGTTGTAGACCTCAAGTCTGACATGTTGCTGTCCATACTGTTCGTGGTGAAAATATCTGGTACAAATTCTGTACTCACACTACGTGCAGACAATAATTGGTCAGCATGCGGACGCCAAATTCGTTCATCATCAGATTGCACAGTGTATGAAATCGGACCCGTTTTGGCTCATACAATTGCTGGAGTCCATTTTTTGCCTGAGGTGTAAATTCCCAAAGAACATGTTCCCCATGGTCAAAGATTTTGTTTTTCGAATGTTGTTCCCTTCTAACCACTTGTGTCTGATGTTGTTGCCTGACTATCTCTGAAGTTGAAGGGGGAGTCAAAAGGTTGAACATCAGTATAGCGGTGAGCTTTGTGTTGTTGAATGTGCAGTGTTTCTGCACGTTAACAGAAAACTATTGACACGTTTAGGTAGAGAGCCTTTATCCCTCAAAACCTTCAAATCATGTTTGAGCGATTTTAGAAAAACATTCAGCTAAGCTGTTGGTAGCTTGATGGTAGGGGACAGATTTGATATGGCGAATGCCACCCCCCTCCAGGTAGTCCTTGAATTTGGTTGATGTGTACCATTATCGCTCACAAGTTGTTCAGGTCTCCTGAACCTTGCAAATACCTCGTCAAGACTTTTTATGGTCTGTTCTGCAGTTGTCAATTTCATGATGGCAACTTCCTGCCACTTCGAATACACATCCACCGTGACCAAAACATGTATCCTTCGATCGGTCCGGTAATTGACATGGATTCTTTGCCATGGCCTGGTAGGCCATTCCCATCACTGGATCTGTTCGATAAATTTTCACACCTAAGAAGAAGTTACCGGGACATTTTCCATGTGAGCCAGATCGAACATGTTGTTGAAGTGTTAACCAGATTCGAGCTTGACCTTTTGGTCCTTTTGCCTTGCAGCAACAGTCCAGACAAAACGTCCATGTTCATGTGCTGTTCAGATCTATGATATTCAATGACATAATCGTGTGCTGACAAGTATAATGCCCAACATTGTAATCGACGAGCAGCAAGTGAAGGTATCCCCTTATGCGGTCTAAACACTGTTGTTAAAGGACAATGATCAATCAATAGAGTAAATTGACAGCTTAATAATGGTGGAACCTGGGCAGCACGGCAGCGCAGTGGTTAGCACTGTTGCCTCACGGCGCCGAGGTCCCAGGTTCGATCCCGGCTCTGGGTCACTGTCTGTGTGGAGTTTGCACATTCTCCCCATGTTTACGTGGGTTTCACCCCCACAATCCAAAGACGTGTAGGGTAGGTGGATTGGCCACGCTAAATTGCCCCTTAATTGGAAAAAATGAATTGGGTATTCTAAATTTAAAAAAAAATAATGGTGGAGCCTTTAAATACCAAAAATAATGCTAAGAGCTTCTTTCTCAAGTTTAGCATAGTTGAACTCAGTACTAGTCAATGTCCTCGAAGCAAATGCTGTTGGTTGCTCTTCACCTGAAGGCATTATATGCAAGACAAATGCTCCAACCCCACAGGGTGACTGGCCGCGAGCAAGCTGCAGCTTCAGTTTTGGGTTATAATGGACCAATAACTCCGATTCCTGTAATTATCTTTGACATTTTGGTAAGTATTTTCACAATCTTTCATCAGAGCTAAGCTTGTTAGTTACAAAGCAACCTGTGTAAAGGCCTCAGCCTTGTTGCTAAGTGCGGTACCAATTTCCCACAGTAATTTGATAATCCTAGAAATTACCATAACTAGGTCACGTTCTGTGGCCATGGAGCATCCAGGATCTCCAACATCTTCTTACGATCTTTGTGAAGATCGTCTTGATTGATGATGTGTCCAAGATAGTAAATAGAAGATTTTAAAAATTCACACTTCTCTTTCTTGAGGCTATGTAGTTGTCAGTCTTGTAGTTTCTAGGTTCTTTATATTCTCTACATCGTTCGAATCTGTAATCAAAATATCATCCGGGTAGCATTGCACATCCGATTGCCCAGTGAAGATCTGTTCCTTAGATCGTTGGAACAGGGCCGGTACTGACGTTACCCTGAACGGAAGACTCCAATACCAAAACAGACCCTTATGGTCAGGAACGGTTAAAACTAAAAAGATACATTAATTTACAGATATGCTTGGGAGAAATCAATTTAGCTAAATGTTTGGCTGCCTGAGAGGCCTGAATCAAGATCTTTAATGAGAGATATAGGGCACTTATCAGCACATAGTAAAGAGCTTTGAAATCCTTCTTTAACACTGGGACAATTGGGGTTGCCCAATCGCTGGTGGCAACAGGTTCAATGACTCCTGCCTTCAGTAACCTCTTCGGTGTATGTCCTGATGGCCACATCAGATGGTTCTACTGACAGATACTTCAATTTCTGATGGTATATCAATTTAGGTATAAGTGATACTGCAGTGCCCATATCCACTTCCATCTTAATAATGTCCCATTAAATTTTAGATAGACCCAAATTGTTGATGTGGTCACTTTGTACTGCTAGAATGCCCAGCTTAATTTCCTTTAGCTAACTTGACACTTTGGTACTCGATGAGTTACCAGTTGGATCACTTAACTGGTAAACCCGCCCTGTAGACTTTGCAATATTTTTCTTGATACACTTCTTTTGTGCTGAAGAAGGTTGGCGTGACCAACGTTGCCACAATTTTTGCATTTATTCTCCTTGTTCCAACAATCCCTGCCAAATGTCCTACTTGGTTGCAGCAATGACATAATAGATTCTTGGTGGACCTGCTGCTCACAGACTCCATCCTGTGGCCTTAAGCTCGAAATTCAATCAGCAAAGTTTCTCTCACAGCTAGTTCCATAGATGTTGCAATTTCTATAGCAGGTTTCATGGCTTAATGCACCTTTAGTCGACAATTAATTTTGGAAGGGTTCATTCCTGAGGCCACAAACTAATCGCTCTCGAAGTGTATCATCCAAAGTCCGGCCAAATTCACAGGACTTTTCCAGCTTTCGCAGTGATGCAATAAATTGTGAAATGTTTCCCCCTTCCTCCTGTGCGTGATGGTGAAAGCAGAATCTTTCAGCTATTAATAGTGAGTCAGGAGAGAAAGGAAAATCATTTACTCATCATATGACTTGTCTCCAGGTTTATCTGGGTGTACTAACTTCTGTAGTAATATGAATGTTTTCCTCCCGGCTGAGCTGAGAAAGGTTGCAGTATGCAGGCTATTGGCTTTAAGAAATGACTGTAACAATTCCTCATAACAGTTCCATGTCTCCTCCTCATCAAACACGTCCATGGTCTATTTTCTTCCTCCTGTTCTTTGATTGCAGCTCCCTGATCTCTGCTTTCACAGTGATGCAACAAATTGTGAAATATTGTTCCCTTCTTCCTGTGTACGCAGGTGAAAATGGAATCTTTCAGCTATTAATAGTGGATGGGATGACTCCAGAGATCCGGCAGTTGATAGTAAGTCATACTGGAGGACAGTCACATTAGAAGTAGCTCCAGGAGAATTCACTTATTCATTACTGTTCGTATTATAGTTAATTCGTTATTTTTCCATGTGTTCATTTTGTCAATAAACTATCCTATTAGTAAAGAACAAGATGTTCTGTGTGAATCTTTACCATGGCCACAACACAGAACATAACAGAGGGTGCATTGGTAAACTTCACAAAAGTCCGCAAAACGCTCCAATTATGTCATTGTGTGACATGTGACATTACACCAACCAATGGTGTTACTTTGATGCATAACATTACGAAATATTACTAATCTCATACAAGCATGGCTACACTCCCTTTTGTGACATCATTTATGGAGACAGGCAAGAGAAAAGAACCACAGGCACTTGATAGTTGCTGTTCATATTTCTTTAATCGGTAACAACTGTTTCCTTAACGTGGAATGGCAATCCTTCCCATCCCAAATTTGAAAAAGCCGATTGCTACAGTAAACGCTGTTTTGGTTTATCTCAGCACTGCCTTCCCTTTGTATCATCATACTCCTTGATCCCCTTTTACTTTGGAAAAGAAAACTCCATTTGCTTCAACCATTTTCTCTTTCTGTGATACTTTACATGATTGCTTTCTGTTTTGCCGCTCAATTTTAAAATATAGTTTTTGTTTTACAAAACTGTGCTAACAATAGGATGCTTCGTAAAATGGCAGCAGTTAATTGGGAAAGTGCATACCACTTTATAATTAAAATGGTGAGAAATCATGATAAGATCACTCATATATTCCCAATATGTGTTGCATGGTCCAGACTACTTCAGAAGCAGGGGACATGTAAAATCAACCTCATAACCCCTCATTGTTAAATACCTTGGGGCAAATTATCATTTCACCGTATGATTTCTGTGGGGCAAGTTTGAATGAGTTCAGTAACAGACGAGCAATCTGTCCCACTCTAACTACCAGCCTTCCGATGAAAATGAAGATCAACTCTTTAGTGGGAACAATTTCTCCAGATCAACTTCATTGCTGACTTTAACAATTTTCGAAACTTCAATTAGGTCACATCAACATCTTCTCCTTTCAATCAAGACTAAGCCCAGTTCTCCGCCATTTGGAGCCCCACTGATTAATGCAGCAGCATTATTTTCTAACAGCAGGCACTTGATCTGCATCTAGGTTGCTTGCCTTTGTGGTTTTTGAATTCATCTGAGAAATCAGCTACTGTTTGGTTCGCGAATCTAAACCAGCTAATGACACCAAATTTATTGAAATAACTATCATAAAAGCATACCACTGTATCCTTAGCAACTGCTATGAGGGCTGAGTCTTAAAATAATGTTCCAACGTACAGGAGATACTGTCAGTAAGTCCATCAGAGTAGTGGAATAGGAGGAAATATTTGAATCACATTAAAGCACCATTAAAAACAATAAAGCAAGTGAGCAATTTGGTGTTTTAGCTGTTAGCTTGTTCGCAAAAGAAACCGCAAAACATCTCCACAATTACAGGCAAATAAATGACTTGAAATGCAGAATCATGTTAAGCCAATATGGATTGAGGAGAAAGTCCAGTTTTATGGTTTGCACTAAATAGATTGTTTTTCTATTGATAAACAAATGACAAGCATCAAAAATAAGCTGCATGCAATTACAATATAAACTTAACTTAATTTTTGAAAAATAGCTGTTCAATTAAATTGAGATGATTGGGGTATAAATCTCCCTTTAGGTTAGCTAGTTTCAAAGATGTAAAGGTAATTCCAGTGTATCTGCATTCTATCACTTGTTTCCTGGTATGCGAGATTGCTCTGCAGATAGGTGGGTGTACATGCCTTAAGTGCCAGTTGGTGCATGCCTATGATCTTTGAAGATTCCTCTGTTCTGTTAGTAACCATTAATTATGGATCCCATGATTCCAAATCCACAAGCACCTTTTCCCTTAGTCCCAGTAAGAAGGTAGCACATCCTCATCCACTCTCCAGTCCAGCAGCTCCATTGTGCTTTGCCTGTTACTTCCTCACTAACAGGCCCTGATTCCTATAAGCTGAAAGTATCTGAGCTTCTGCATGTGAGTGAAGAAGCAAATGACAGGTCGGTAATATTGAGGAGGCTTGAGGCTTAAAAAAAAAGACACAATGAAGGAGGTCTTTGCAGGGACTCATGGGTGGGTATGAGTTTGACCTCATCTCCTTTATCGTCCTTTTCATAGTAATTCTATTTATTTCCATCAACATCATCATATGATGAAGTTGTATTTTGTGTTCCTGTTCCTTCTCTTTCTCATTATCATCATCTTCCTTCTCCTGTGGCCCTTGTTGTTTCAGTGCATCTACTTACATACACACACACTACAGGGAAGGAGGTTAGTAGCTTAGGGCAATACATGAGATGATTTTGCAAAAATCAGCCTTGATCAGCCTTAATTATTAGCTGCCATGTGCCAGTGTAAGAGTAAACCCCTGGTCCAGATGGCTATGTACCTGAACCAGAATATTTACCTTGGTATATTTTTAGAAAGGCAGATCTAACAGAAATCAATTTTTAGTGATTTTAACCAGCATGCCTGAATGTTAAACATTTTTGAACAATGGAGGTTTGTTCTGCTCAAATATTCAATAATGAAACGGTTAAAAGAAATTTATATATTTGAGTTCATCTTTCTCAATTACAATAAAGAATTCACAGCCGAGGAAAGCTCCCACAGGATATCTCAATTCAGAGATTAGATTCCTAGATAAGAGATATGAAAGAAGCCACCATAGAAATTCTAAATTCCCAACTTCACTTTTTTTGATTAAAAAAATTAAAATAAAATAATCTTTATTGTCACAAGTAGGCTTACATTAACACTGCAATGAAGTTATAGTGAAAAGCCCCTAGTCGCCACATTCCGGCGCCTGTTCGGGTACACAGAGGGAGAATTCAGAATGTCTAATTCACCGAACAGCACGTCTTTGGCACTTGTGGGAGGAAACCGGAGCACCCGGAGGAAACCCACGCGGACACAGGGAGAACGTGCAGACTCCGCACAGACAGAGACCCAAGCCGCAATCAAACCTGGGACCCTGGTGCTGTGAAGCGGTAGCTCTAACCACTGTGCTACCGTGCTGCTCACTGATTACCAGTGTAGCCTTTATCTAATGTAACTCACAATTGGTCAAGCAATTAAGAAAATTTAACTCATTCTCTCTGAAGCTCTCTGCCTCTCTTTCCTCCTTGATGGCACTCCTTAAAACCTCTTCTTTCTCTGCCCCAATATCTCTTTTATGTGACATAGTGTTAAATTATGCTTGCAGTGCTCCTTTGAGGTGTTTCAGGATATTTTTACTGTTTTAAATGCACTATATAAATATAAGCTATTGTTACTGCTGCTGCAACAGAAAGTGGTGGGTTCAAGTTCCACTCTAGCAACTTGGCACTTTGGGTGGAATCTTGCCACCTTAGTTTTTGCATGAATAGAGTGTGATATCCAGCTCAGGAACCCGTAGAGATAAGGAGCAAGCTTTCCAGCTGGACAAAACAGCTGAACTCAAGAGGTGAGGTGAGAGTGACTGCCCTTGGCATCAAGGTGGCACTTGACCGAGTATGGCATCAAGGAGCCCTAGCAAACCTGGAGTCAATGGGAATCAGGGGAAAACCTCCAGTGGTTGAAGTCATACCTGGCACAATAGAAGATGGTCGAAGATGTTGGAAATTAATCATCTCAGTCCCAGGGCATCATAGCGGGAATTCCTCAGGGAAGTGTCCTCGTCCCATCCATCTTTACCTGTTTCATCATTGACCTTCCATCCAACAAAAGGTCAGAAATGGAGATGTTCGCTATGTAATTGCAAGTAATTGCAATGTAATTGCACAGTATTCAGCACCATTTGTAATTCAGTCCATGCCTATATGTAGCAAGACCTGAATAATATTCAAGCTTGGGCTGGTAAGTTGCAAGTAGCATTCATGACACACAAGTGTCAGACAATGACTAATTCCAACAAGAGAGAATCCAACCATCTCACATTATCATTCAATGGTGTTACTATTGCTGAATCCCTGCACTATCAACATCCTGGGGGTTACCATTGACCTGAAACTGAACTGGACCAGCCATACACATACTGTGGCTACAATAGCAGGTCAGAAGCTGGGAATTTTGCAGAAGGTAACTTACCTTCTGACTTCCCAAAGCCTGTCCACTATCTACAAAGCAGAAATCTGTATGGTGATGGAATCTCTACTTGCCTGGTAACAACGCTCAAGAAGCTTGACACCATCTAAGGCAAAGCAGCCCACTTGATTGGCATCCATCCACAAACATTCACTCTCTCCACCACCAGGGTTATAGCAGTATGTACCATCTACAAGATGCCCTGCAGTAACTCACCAAGGCTCCTTTGACAGCACCTTCTAAACTCGCGACCACTACTGTCTAGAAGGACAAGAGCAGCAGATACTTGGGAATACTACCATCTGAAAGTTCCCCTGCAAGTCACTCACCATCCTAACTTGGAAATATGTCGCCGTTCCTTCACTATTGATGGATCAAACTCTTGGACTCCCTCCATATCCGCACAGTGGGTATACCTACACCACATGGACTGCAACAGTTCAAAAAGGCAGCTCATTATCAACTTCTCAAGGGCAGGAAAGAGGCAGAGAAGCGGGAGGGGAGAAGTGAATCCAAGGGGATCACAGAACAGAACAGAGACAAATGGAGAGCAGCCCCCTCCCCCATGACAAAAACTAAAAACCCAACTGAAAGAAGCTGAACGCAGAGTGTGGCGCCCAGGGCAGAGGGCAACACTAAGAGGGATACCACGCTACCAACGAAGGGCGGGGGGGAGGGAAGGGGGGATAGCGGGGGAAGGCAGACAGGGGAGACCACATGTAAAATGCTTTGTAAATAAGAAACAACTTTATCTGTAAATATATCAGGCACACTTGAGCTGTTACCCTGTAAAAACTGGAAAATACCAATAAAAATATATATTTTTAAACTTCTCAAGGGCAATTAGGGTTGGGCAATAAATACTCTTCTATCCAGCGAAGTTTCAATGATTCAAACCTCTGCCTATTGCTGAAAGTTTGCTACTTTCCCCCTTTACAGTGCTGAGTTCATGGCAGTTGTAGGCCTCAATGACTTTGCAATATGCACTCGTCTCCTCTAAGCCGCTATGTTCCAGATACTGCGCATTACCCGTCCTCTGCTGGGAAAAAGGTATTGCAGGTACACAATTTCTCTAAATTGTCTCCTCACAGAATTACCTTCCCTTTGCTGCAGCATGGGTGGGCAACAAGGCTCCCAGCCACCATTGGAGGTGGGAGGATGTTGAGATACCAGCCCAATGGCTCTTTTCCTAACTTTACTGGCCCCTTTCACCTCTAAGCACAGCTCCAGCAGCCTGGTAAAACTCCCTCCTTTATTGCAGCATTGAGCGAGTGCTGCACTATCAGCGATGTCATCGTCCAGATGTGACAGTAAACTAAAGCAGTCATAACAGAACCCATTGCTCTGTTTGACTAAGAACATGAGAGCTTTCCTGCTGTCTTGGCCAACATTTATTCCCCCAACCAATGTGAGTAAAAACAGAAGGGACAATGTTGAACTTTCACTTGGCAATCTGTCCAGCACTCATTGAGTGTTATACTGGGCGGCCTGTCAAACTGTGCCTGGGAAAAATAATCCAGCAACTTCATTGACAAACTGACTTTGAAGGCAGCAGTAAAATGGGAAGGGTCTTCCCAGTGACCAGTATAGTTTCTGGGGCCAGGAGGAGCAAAGGTGCTTCTTTCCTCCTGAAAGTAGACCTATGAGTTAGGAAAGCACACTTTGGTATTAAGGAGGACAGTTGTGAATATTAAGATAACATTTCTGGTCTTAGTGTCTGAAAAATCTAACATTGCATGATCTCTGTGTCAATCTCGTTAGAGATATATGTTGAGTTTCCACCTGGATTGGGCCTGGTGCGAACAACTCGCTTCATACAGCTATGTTACTTCCTGTGCAGTGGCAAATGCTAATTAAAAGGGAATTGTTTTGTTAAGGAGCAGGAAGAAATCTTTGGGCGGAAATTGTAAAATTTCCCTGGTTGCCATGAGGAAGAATTTAGGCTTAAGCTGCCCTGGAAAATTATGGGGAACAAGGCTTACTATGTTGGAGTGTTTCTGAGCCATCTGCATTGTACGGAAGGAAGCAACTAAAAGAGTGAGTACAGTCCACAACATACAGAAGAACTGGCAACAAGTATGGAGAAGACTTGCAAGCCTCAGGAAAACAGCCAAGGTAAGACTATCAGAGAGATTTCCTTATAACAAGGCAAAATATGCATGCCATAAATAGTTTCCCTTAACCAATCATACTTCACTGAGTCCAGATGGGAACCACTCAGAACAGTTCACATTGCTTCCAATGGAGGTCCATAATGAAACCTGGAACTACTACACTTGTATCTGAAACGTTTGCCAACAAAGTCAGTTCCGACAAAACCTAAGCACATGTCGCCTGGTTATCTACTGAGGAAACAAGTTGGGAAGAAGTTAAGTGCCAATAAGTGCTCTTCAAACCTGGGCAAGGAGAGACCAACTGAATATGAAGGATCAGTAGAGATGAGCTTAGCCCCAGTGAGACAGATTAAGACACGTACTGAATTCTGTACTTATTGTAATATTTTAATTTAGTTTATTTTAGCCTTTTAGTATTCGGAACTAGTAAGAAATTGTTTATAATAACACTTTCCACACTCTCAAGATGTTTTCATGGCATTCAAGGCTTTGCGGTGAATTATTACTCTTGAAATCTAGTTGTTTTGTAAGTAAATTAAGTAGCAATAAGTAACATCGCGATAAAGGATCAGAAAATCAGTTATGGTGTTTTAGTGGATGGTAATTGTTGGTCAGGATAACGAGCTCATTTGCCTTTTCTGGATATTGTCATTGCCTCATGGTCGACCTCCTCAGCCTCATCCCCTTCAATGTCCTGCTCAGCAGAGGAGACATGCCGCTTCTCCATCTCCTCCTCAGATAATGCCTGCCATCGTTCCTGTGCCAGGTTGTCCAGGGCACAGCAAGCGTTCACAATGCGTGACACCCTCTGTGGATTGTATTGCAAGGCTTCACCAGACAGGTCCAGGCACCGGATCCTCATCTTCAGCATCTCTATGGTTCGCACCGCCAAAGTGCGAGTTGCCACATGAGCTTTGTTATATTTTGTCTCAGTTATATCTTGTCTCAGCTTCTCTCGGTGACCGCCACACAGGCATCATCTGCCACAGCCTCAGTGAGTAGCCCTGATCCCCGAGGGGCCAAACCTGCAACCTGTGTGGACCTTGAAAAATGTCAGGGATCTGAGAGCGGCTCAAAATGTAGGAATTGTGCACACTCCCTGAGAATCGAGAATACACCTGCAGGATACATTTGGTGTGGTAGCAGACCAGCTGAACATTCAGTGAGTGGAAGCCCTTGCAGTTCACATAGTTCAGAGCTTGATACCACGGGATCTGAGCGCCATGTAAGTGCAGTTGGTGCACCCTGCACCTGTGGAAAATCAGAGAACTGGAAAACCCTATCACTCTTGCATCTTAGCTTGCCTGATCCCGGTCTAAATGGACAATGTTATGTGCACTCATAAAGATTTTGTTCATTACCACCTGGTGTCATGGTGGCAGAGCAGTTGGCACTGCTGCCTCGCAACACCAGACGCCCGGGTTCGATTTGACCTTTGGTGACTGTCTACCTGGAGTTTGCACATTCAGAAGTCACCTGTAGAGCCCTGGAAGGAGCCACTGACATAAAAATTGAGCAACGCAGGAACTTTCAGTGATGCCGACAGTGGATGACCTCTAAGGTCCCGCTGGCACTAAATCCTGCAACAACTGGCAAAAGTGATCAACCAGTTCCCTAGACATGGGTCGTCTTTGGTGATACTGCTTACGGGCGTCTGCAGCTACATTAGGCCCCATTTGTAGATCCTGGGTACAGCAAGGCATCTCCGAGCGACAGCATCCTGGGGTTCATCCTCTGTCTGAGGAGTAGGACATGCCACCCCTTCCTCTCGATGGTTCTGCTCCTGCCTTGTCTCTGCAAGCAAAGTGCTGCTGTTGGTCTCTACGCACCTTAGTACACAGCCGAGGATTAGGAACGCTATCTTCGGGAAGTGTACCATTGTCAACTCTAAGGGAAATTATTGCTTGCTTAGCCGGGCAATTGTGCAGGGAACATCATGTTAGTCATCAATTTCAGAAGTCCACATACTAAGGGTTAAATGCTGAGCAGCATTCAGTGGCACTCATACACATAAGTGGTGCTTGAGTGGGCATAATTTTGTGACTAGTTTGACTCCAAGCAGGTCAACTGAGTTATAGCTGAACGGTCTCAGCTGCAATGGGGTACAGATCACTGACATGATTTTCAATTAGCCTTGCCCTTGTCAACATCCCACCTCCAGAAGTCCCCTTCACATCCCTGATTGAGTGGAACCATTAGTCCATGATGAATTCCCATCCTCCCCACCACACTGAAGTCCATGCCCCATGCTTCCCTTCCCTCAACCCTGCCAAGAAGCTTGTGCCTGAGGTTTCCCTTTCTCTACAAGGCCTTTCCAAGAAGCCCATGTTATTTACAGTTGGGGTTCTGGTGGAAGAATCAATCTAGCCTGGGCTTTGAGGTTCAAGCATATTTATTGTAAGACACTTAAACTAACCTACAAGAAGCTCTCACCCCAAAGAGTTCCAGCTGTCCGTATTTAAAGGATAATCAATGTTACATGTTTGACAAGCAATTTCTTTAACAAGGTAATTGCCACGCACAGTGATTAATAGTACATTGACAGCACATGGCCAGGTTTCCCTTCAAAATGCTGCTTTTCACATTTGCCTGTGAACCCCCCTTCCCCCTCTCTTCCCCCCCTCCCTTTCCCCTCCCCCTCCCCCTCCCCCTCCCCTCTCACCCCTCCCCCCCCCCCTCCCCTCCCCCTCCCCTCTCACCCCTCCCCCCTCACCCCTAAGTCAACCCCGGAACACCGAGTCAGCCCCGGCGCTCCCAAGACAATGCCTGCTACCCCGAGTCAACTCTCATCTCCCCCAACTCAATGCTTGTTTCCCCAGAATCAACCTTTGTCTTCCCCAAGTCCACCCCTGTACCCACCAGTTCAAGCCTTGTATTCCCTGAGTCAACCCTCATATCCCCTCTCCCCTGATGATACAGAGCCACTCGGTGAGCATTGCGCTCACATCTGAGCTCCTTTCTGTGATGGATGTAGGAATTTCAGATATATTGTATTTACAGGCATTTGGTGCAGTAAGGGCTAAAAGCCTGAGTTAGTGTGTGACTGCTGAAGTCATTTTAAAAAATCCTGGGTTGAAAGATTTTGGAAGCCAAGGGTACAATTAGGGCATTGTAAAAAGCTCAGGCTAATGAATGTTTGTTTGGATTTAGGCGGGGGTTTCCTGTGATTTAGTTTGATTTCAGCCTGGTAAGCTGATGCAATTATTGGGAGGAGCCAACATATCAAGCATGTTGCAGAAAAGGTGTTCAGTTGAGTCGTAGATGGAGCTGTGAACAGAAATCAAGATTTTTTTTCTCATTGCAGTTCAGTTAAAGGTATGTCTGTAGACCGATTAACAGTTTCTTTCCAAGCAGCTCAGAAAGTGAGCTGAAACAAGCTGAAAAGCAGCTTCTGAAGAAATACAGCTGGTGTTTCTGCATGGTTCTGACAGGATTCGGGTCTTTTCTATAAAACCGTCTCAGAGAACATCTCTGTACAACAGGTATTCCTGACTACTAACTGTATTCAACAGTGGACTGAGAGCTGAGATTTTTGTTTTTGTTGTTTGCATGGGAACAAAGATAGCAGTTAAGGGTTACTGTGTCACTGCATTAATTAGCATTGTTTAAGGGTAATTGTAAATTATTTTCTTTGTAGTAAAATATCTTTCATATCACAATGTTATAATAAAGTTTGTTTTAATCTACCATATTGCTATTTTCCATGAAATCACTCCTGGAGCATATTGGGGTTTCTATCCAGTATCCTAGCCACAGTTGGGGTCTGGAATTGTAATACTTCAGAGGTGTGCTCAACAAGTGCAAGCCTTTTGAAGCCAGTCATACTTTCTGACATCATGACACAGTTGATGGGGTTTCTGATGTGGATGTGTAATTCCAGCGTATAGGCCTGATGATGAGATGCAAATGTAATTCATCGAGGTTCCCGATGTTCAACACTGGGGAGAAGGAACGATTGTGTCCTGCTTTTATATCGATGTGAAACGTGACTTCAACCTTCTCGTGATAATTTTTGCGCTCCCTGCAGAACTCGCCCGATGTGAATAGGAGTGGAAAATCCTGGGAAAAATGTGATTTAGGTCACTTGCCGACTTTCTAAAATATTTTCTTGATGGTAACTGGAAGACAAAATAAATTGTTTATTGATCAATTTAGTTCTTTTTCAACTACTGCACTTTATGTCAATCTTTCTTTTCTGAAGCAATTTTTTAATGTTTCAGAACACTTTTTATCTAAAGATTTCCCAGTGCTTCAAGGCTCTTGGGTTGCTGCCAAAGGTGATAAAGTCCGTGTCCTTGGTGAAACGATTGGCACAATACTGATATTCTTACAATACCTCCTGACTCACTGGAAATATTGCCGCTAGAAATGTGGTAGAACGAAGAATAATTACTGACTGAGAAGAAACTCAGAAAACATTACCAAGAATTGTTTGTAATAAATGTTTGCTTTCTCTGGAATGTTGTGGGTTATTTGAAAATACACTGAAAAGCCCTATAAGAGGAAAAGGAAGCAAGCAGCAGCGGCTCTCTGCATTCTCGTAAAAAGAACATCTGTTAGAGACAGTCCGAAAGTGCAAAACTTTAAACAATACTCTTGAAGACGTTGGGCGGGATTCTCCGTTTCTGAGACAATAAATGTTGACGTCAACGCAGAATTGGTGGACTTTCACGATAGACAACCTGGTGCCCCACGTGGACCGATTCCACTATTGCTAAGGGGCTAGCACCGGCACCGTGTGGAAAACAATCGATTCCAATGAGAAACGGCGGCGGTTTCGTGATTGACACTCAAAGGCTGACAAATTGCAGCCACATATACACACTTCACTCCCCACACACACCATCCCAGCCAACAAGATGGCAGCGAGTAGAGAAGCCCCGAAGTTGAGAGATGCCGAACTGGATACCTCTTGGGCACGGTGGAGGAGCGGAGGACGACTCTGCATTCCGGCCCGTGAAGAAGGGTGCCAGCTGCTACCATTTGCTGTACCTGGGTGCAAGTGGCAGAGGCCATGAGCGCTGTGGGCAACACCGTCCGGACGGGCCAGCAGTGCCTGAAAAAACTGCACAACTTCAGGGTGGGTAGGCAGCACTATGTCTCTGGCAGTAACCCGCGTGCCACACACCCGTAACCTGACCCCCACCCACCAGGAGGACGGCCGAATCTCCATGCTGCCTTACATGCCGTTATCCGTACCGGCTGCCATAGGTGAGTACCCTGGCCACTGAGGCCACCAGCTACCCACCCACGGGGCTGCATGCATCGGACTGTCTAACACTGTTGTTTTCTGTTCCCTCCCCCCACCAGGAGAAGACAGCACACAACAGCCGGGATTGGAGATGACAGGAGGGGGACCACCAGACCTGCGGCCTCTCACCATTGTCGAGCAGAGGGCCCTGGATGTGGTCGGCGGCCCTGAGGAACTAGAAGTCGCCGCGGTGGAGCTCGGTGGCGGGCAAGGAAGACCCCACTTGGTTGCGATTCCCCGTGATACGTGTGCCAATCCCCACCACCCTCACCCCCATACCATCCTCACCCACTCACCACCCTCATGCCAACACCACCATCCCTGACATCCACCCACACGCTGACCCTCGCTACCCGCCCAGCCCAGGGGCTAATCATACGTCTCGTCTTGTGTCTCCAACACCCTCCATCATCCCAGAGATACTCACCTCGTTTGGGCACTTTGTGAAGAGTCTCCAGGGACACTATCTGATAGCACCGCACAGTTGACCTGGTACAGCAGGTGGAGGTAGGAGCACCCAAGGGGGCAGACGGTCGCAGGGCAGGCCAATCCCAGGGACTAGCTGCCATCCAGATGGGTCTCAAGCTTCTGGATCCAACAGTGCCATCCATTGTGGAAATGCAGTTGTCGGGCCAGGGTCTACATGAGGCTTGTCCGTGAGCATCCAGGACGTGCAGTTGGAGGAGTCCTACCACTTGCAGGAACAGGAGGTGGTGCCGGCAATGCATGCCAACACCGCACGGGTGGTGTCCGTGGTGGAGGCATTGGGGCCAACAATTTCGGCTATGAATCAGCATGTCCAAGGCCTGGGGCATTCTGTGCAGGCGCTGACCGAGGCCAGATCAGCCTCACAGGTGACCATGCCCCAGAGCCACCTTGAAATTGCAGCGGTGCTCCTGAGCATGGCCCAGTCACAGCAGGCCATGGCTGGTTACGTTGGTGACATTGCCCAGGCACTGGCTGACATGGCACAGATGCAGAGGGAGGTGGCCCAGTCCCAGAGGGAGGTGGCACAGTCACTGGCTGATGCGACACAAACCCAGAGGGTGGAGGCACAGTTACAGCATGATGTCGCGCAGTCCACTCCCTGTGCACCATGACCGCAAGCGTGCGGAGCCTGGTCGAGATCAGAGAGGGCCGCCAGGGCTGGCAGTGCCAAGTTGTGGGGGAGCCTCAGGGGATGGCTCCACTCGCACCCCTTTCTCACAGAGTAGCCTGGGGGCCATCGGGCACCCTGAGGGAGGAGGAAGTGGTGGGGCCCGTGCTGGTGACTCCCGCAGGGGAGGTGCCAGAACACCGCAGCACCTAGGAGCTAGGGTACAAATCTGTATGTATTTGTTCACATTAAACACCGTTGCCACCGTTACATCCTGCCTCTGTGCTCTGTCTGATGGGTGTGAGCCGTGGACTGGTCTGGGCTGGTCAGAGGGGAATGGGTGGACGCTGTGGGTGGCTGGAGCTCACCCCGCCCCAAGTGGAAACATCCTCTCCACGACCGTGTGTATTATCGAGTGCAGGCCACTCATTCGGTTGGTGTCACTCTGCAGAACCGGGGAAAGGATGGGTGGTTAGTGGGGTGTGCAGTAAGGTGGCTGCCTTGCAGGCCTTGATAATGGTGGTCTGTGCCTGTACACTGCCCCAGTCCTGTGGGTGGGTCACCACGGCCACTCGTGCTGTCCCCCCCCCCCCCCCCCCCAGCCCTGGCAGGGCACCACCCACCCACCCAGCTAGCCCGGCCAGTGTCTGGCCCGGCAAACGGCAGTCGCTCCTCACCGTGTCCGACCTCCTCTCTCTCTCTCTCTCCCTCAGCAGCCATGACGCCAGTTTCACGATTTTTAAAAACATAAGTGAACCATTGGGAACCCGGCCCATCGAAGGTGGAGAATCGCAGAGGCTCTGGAGAATACCGGATCAGGCCCACTAATAATATGCAAACGCTGTTTACTGTACGTGCATTAAAAGGAAAAGGAAGCCCAAGCCATAGTGGAAGCTGTGCGACATTGGAGGCATTACCTGGCCAGCAGGAGATTCACTCTCCTCACCGACCAACGGTCGGTAGCCTTCATGTTCGATAATGCACAGCGGGGCAAAATTAAAAATGACAAGATCTTAAGGTGGAGGATCGAGCTCTCCACCTTCAACTACGAGATCTTGTACCGTCCCGGAAAGCTGAACGAGCCGTCCGATGCCCTATCCCGCGGCACATGTGCCAACGCACAAATAGACCGTCTCCAAGCCCTCCACGAGGACCTCTGCCACCCGGGGGTCACTCGGTTCTACCATTTTATAAAGTCCCGCAACCTCCCCTACTCTGTGGAGGAGGTCCGTACAGTCACCAGGGACTGCCACATCTGCGCGGAGTGCAAACCGCACTTTTTCAGGCCGGATAGAGCGCACCTGATCAAGGCTTCCCGCCACTTTGAACGCCTCAGTCTGGATTTCAAAGGGCCCCTCCCCTCCACCGACCGCAACACATACTTCCTGAATGTGATGGACGAGTACTCCCGTTTCCCCTTCGCCATCCCCTGCCCCGACATGACAGCGGCCACAGTCATTAGAGCCCTTGGCACCATATTCACACTGTTCGGTTGCCCCGCATATATCCATAGCGACAGGGGGTCCTCCTTCATGAGTGACGAGCTGCGCCAGTTCCTGCTCAGCGAGGGCATAGCCTCGAGCAGGACGACCAGCTACAAGCCCTACAGCCCAAGGATCTCCCAGTTTCCCGGTGGCAGGAGGTCCTCCCGGACGCTCTCCACTCCATCCGGTCACTGCTGTGTACCACCACTAACCAAACGCCCCATGAGCGCCTCCTTGTCTTCCCCAGGAAGTCCTCCTCCGGAACGTCGCTGCCGACCTGGCTGGCGGCCCCAGGACCCATCTTGCTCCGGAAACATGTGCGGGTGCACAAGTCGGACCCGTTGGTCGAGAGGGTTCACCTCCTCCACGCGAACCCGCAGTACGCCTACGTGGCGTACCCCGACGGCCGACAGGACACGGTCTCCCTGCGAGACCTGGCGCCCGCCGGCAACACACACACCCCCCCGACACCGATCATCCCCTCCCTGCCACCGGCGCACCCCGCGACCGCCCCCTTCCCGGGAGGATCGGTCCTCCTCCCGTGTCCGCCCAGGAGTGAAACAGGAACAAACACCGAAACGCTCCCGGAGACGACAACGCCGGAACAAGCTCCTGCACCACCACCGGGGCTGAGGCGATCGACGAGGAAGATCAGACCGCCCACTCGACTCGTGGCATCGGCGTGACACCAAGAATGTTGTTGGACTGTAACAAAAAATTTTTTCTCTTACTAATATTGTAAATAGTTTCACAAACCTTGTACATAGCCCAGTGTAGGGCTAAAACTGTAATGACATGCCCAAAATTTTCCTCCCAGGACCAGCCTTGTAAACCCCTACCACCATGCGAACCACCACCCCGCCGGGTTCATTTTTAACAAGGGGTGAATGTGGTAGTATGTATTAGGGGTCATGTGGGACTGTGAAGCCGTGATGCTATTGGCTGACAGATCCCGGGTCCTGGTTGGCTGTTGACTCCTGGCTCCGCCCTGAAGGCGGAGTATAAGAACCCGAGCTTCTCCCCGCCGCTCCATTCTGTTGCTGAACTGCTGGGGACAAGTCTCGCTTAATAAAGCCTCATCGACTTCATCTCTACTCATCTCTCTCGTAAGTCATTGTGCGCTACAGCACCAACTTGGAAGAAGAAGCCAGCGCCATTAGTGCTGTGACGCACGTCATGAAGAAATGTGGTCTCAGTGGGGGCGGCCATTTTAAGTGGCCGACAAGAGCCACTGCCACAACCTTGCGCCAGAAATGCGGCACTCGAAATTGCCCCATGGCAATGTCCGGGCTTTGGAAAAGTTTGTTCAGGTGCGGCCATGTTGGCATTATTCAGAACAATGTTTTGCGCGTTCTACTATGGATCATGCACGAGCGGTGCTTGCAGTTGATGAGATAAATACTGAAGAACCGTTTTTCATCAATCTCATCGCGGAAAGGAACCAGAAGAATCCGAAAAACAAAGATGAAAACAAAATCTTACAAAAAACTGAAGATTGCAAGAAATCTCCGAAAACCTTCACATCAGCACTGAAATCGATGGTGAGACTGATTGATTGATTGATTGATGAATTGGTTGATTGATATTTATTGTCACATGTACCGATGTATAGTGAAAAGTATTTTTCTGCGGCCAAGGGAACGTACACAGTACATAGTAGACAAAAGAATGATCGACAGAGTACATTGACAATGGTCCATCAACAAATAATGTTTGGTTATAGTGCGAAACAAGGGCTAAACAAGAGCAGAATAGTGCGTCGTGAATAGTGTTTGTACAGGGAACAGATCTGTCCAAGGGAGAGTTGTTGAGTAGTCTGGCAGCTGTGGGGGAGAAGCTGTTCCTATGTCTGGATGTGCAGGTCTTCAGACTTCTGCATCTTCTACCTCATGGAAGGGTCTGGAAGAGGGTATAGCCTGGGTGAGGGGTTTCTGAGGCAGCGGGAGGTGTAGACAGAATCAATGGGAGTGGGGCAAGCTTGTGTGATGCATTGGGCTGAGTTCACCACTCTGCAGTTTCTTGCGGTCTTGGGACGAGCAGTTGCCATATCAAGCTATAATGCAGCCAGATAGGATGCTCTCTATCGCACATCTGTAGAAATTTGTGAGAGTCGATGCAGACATGCCAAATTTCTTTAGCTTCCGTAGGAAGTAGAGACGTTGTTGGGCTTTCTTGACTGTTGCATCAACGTGAATGGACCAGGACAGACTGTTGGTGATGGTAACCCCCAGGAACTTTTAGAGAGAGATTGTTTTCGGTACACCTTGCAACCAATGATCTCCCTTCTGTAGTCTGAATCGTCTTTGTTCGAGATACCACAGTCGTATCATCTGCAAACTTATAGATTGAGTTGGAGTTGAATCTTGCCACACAGTCGTGTGTGTATAAGGAGTACAGTAGAGGACTGAGCACACATCCTTGTGGGGCCCCGGTGTTGAAGACTATTGTGGGGGAGGTGCTGAAAAATGAAAATGAATGAAAAATGCTCATTGTCACAAGTAGGCTTCAATGAAGTTACTATGAAAAGCCCCTAGTCGCCACATTCTGACGCCTGTTCGGGAATTGAACCGTGCTGCTGGCCTGCCTTGGTCTGCTTTAAAAGCCAGCTATTTAGCCCAGTGTGCTAAACCAGCCCCTGTTACCTATCCTAACAGATTGCGGTCTGTTGGTGAGGAAGTCAAGGATCCAGCTGCACAGGCAGGGGTCAAGTCCAAGGTTGCAGAGTTTGGTTATTCGTCTTGTTGGGATAATGGTGTTGAAGGTGGAGCTGTAGTCTCTGAACAGCAGTCTGACACAGGTGTCCTTGTTGTCGAGGTGTTCGAGAGTTGATTGTAGGGCCAGGGAGATAGCATCTGCTGTGGATCGGTTGCCACGGTAGGCGAACTGCAATGGATCGAGACCATCTGGGAGGCTGGTGTTGATCCGTCACATGATTAGCCGCTCGAAGCATTTCATGAAAACAGACGTTAGGGCCGCTGGTCGATAGTCGTTGAGGCACGCTATCTTGATCTTCTTTGGTATGGTATTATGAATAATGCTTTCATGAGTTGTGAATTTGACCCTAAAGCGACAGCCAATCTCATGAGTCCATAAGACATAGGGGCAGAATTAGGCCACTTGGCCCATCGAATCTGCTCCGCCATTCAATCATGGCCGACAACTTTCTCATCCCCATTCTCCTGCCTTCTCCCCATAACCCCTGATCCCCTTATTAATCAAGAACCTACCTATCTCTGCCTTAAAGACACTCAGTGAATTGGCCTCCACAGTCTTCTGCGGCAAAGAATTCCACAGATTCACTACCCTCTGGCTGAAAAAATTCCTCTTCATCTCTGTTTTAAAGAATCGTTCCTTTAATCTGAGATGGTGTCCTCTGGTTCTGGTTTTTCCTACAAGTAGAAACATCTTCTCCACGTCCACTCTATCCAGGCCTCGCAGTATCTTGTACGTTTCAATAAGATCCCCTCTCATCCTTCTAAACTCCAATGAGTACAGACCCAGAGTCCTCAAACTTCCTCATACGACAAGTTCTTCATTCTTGTGAACCTCCTCTGGACACTTTCCAAGGCCAGCACATCCTTCCTTAGAAAAGGGGCCCAAAACTGCTCACAATACTCCAAATGGGGTCTGACCAGAGCCTTATACAGCCTCAGAAGTACATCCCTGGTCTTATATACTAGCCCTCTTGACATGAATGCTAACATTGCATTTGCCTTCTTAACTGCCGACTGAACCTGCACATTAACCTTAAGAGAATCGTAAACAAGGACTCCCAAGTCCCTTTGTGCTTCTGCTTTCTAAAGCATTTCCCCATTTAGAAAATAGATATGCCTAGATTCCTCCTTCCAAAGTGCATAACCTCACACTTTTCCACATTGTATTTCATTTGCCACTTCATTGCCCACTCTCCTAGCTTGTCCAAGTCCTGCTGCAGCCCCCTTGCTTCCTCAATACTACCTGTCCCTCTACAGATCTTTGTATCATCTGCAAACTTAGCAACAGTGCCTTCAATACCTTCTTCCAGATCATGAATGTATATTGTCAAACGTTGTGGTCCCAGCACAGACCCCTGAGACACACCACTAGTCACCGGCTGCCATCCTGAAAAAGACCCCTTTATCCCCACTCTTTGCCTTCTGCCAGTCAGCCAATCCTCTATCCATGCCAGGACCTTACCCTTAACACCATGGACTCTTAACTTATTTAACAGTCTCCTATGCGGCACCTTGTCAAAGGCCTTCTGGAAATCGAAATAAATCACGTCCACTGATTCTCCTTTGCTTGTTACCTCCTAAAAGAACTCGAACATTCGATCTGCATTGCAAAAGCTGAACATGCAGAGGAGCTTTGCTGATCAGCCAGGACTGATGATAGTCTTTGGAACAAGAACTATGGAGAACTTTGATGTTTGTGAACTAGTGCTCTCAGTGGCAGACGTGAAGCAATCACTACAATTATGTATCCTAGAAGAAGGCTGGTCGCCTTAGCACAGTGGATCCCTGCAAGACATTACAGTGTGCACGGTGTATGAGGATTCAGAAGGACGACAAATCAGACGAGGGGACGGAGCTGCCAGTGAGCATTCTACAATTCTGGTTAACAGTAATGAATGTGAACAGGCTCAATGGCATGATACTAGAACATGATGAACCCGTGTTAAAGCATCTGCGAGATGTGTGTTAAATGGACACAGAATGGATAGCCATGGAGCTTCACTCTGGAGTTTTCATTTGGGCCTAATGAGTATTTCATGAATGAGGTGATCACTGAAGTGTATCAGTTGGACTAACGGACACTTAAGTCATTCTTTGCTGAATCACAAATCATCAGCTGCACAGGCTGCACAATTAACTGGAGGGAGGGCCAAAATGTAACGATGAGAACAACCTGAACAAAACCAAAATACAAAGTTGGAGCATTCCAATAACAGCAACAAGAACTATACTAAATTAATCTTTCTTCAGTTCCACTGAGGTTCCACAGCGTGGAATTTTAAGCCAAGTTTCGGCGGCCAAACAACAGGCTGAATTTAAACTTGGCGCGCTATTTCGTGATCAAATAATTCCATATGTGTTGTTATATTTTTCAGGTGAAATCATTACAGATGATGCTGAATCAGAGGACGATTACTATGAATTTCTGCTCAAAGTTGTTGACGATGATGCAGAAAGTGATGGCATGGAAGGTGGGATGGATGACGAACAATATGAACTGCCGGCAGATCTCTTTACCAGCAGCACAGATGAGGCTCCAAAGGCACGGCTCCAGTGGTTGACAAGCAATGATGAGGTCATGGGATAGACCCAGACCGTGCTGGATTCTGTGGATTGTGGGAATTTGGTGATGGCGCATTTAGAAATTGAAACTGATGATACAACAGAAGATTAGCCATCGATTGAGCCAGAGATGCAAATAGTCATCCTGCTGTTGGAAAAGTTGGCCTCGGAGGTATATGGTGACCCGTTCTAGGTCTTTGAAACGGCTTCTGTAATTTATTCTCAAACCATCGATGCCACCAATGATGAATAGGAGGACATAGTTGACAATTGTGATGATGGCGATGTGGAGATTGCAGTAGTAGGCAACTCGAGACAGACCTTGAGGAAGAGCAGATGACAATTTCATTATGCAGCTCCACAGACACTGACACATTTGTGAGTTTGATGAAGATGACCCAGTGACTGGATCAGCTCAGCCAGAGAGCATTGTCATCTCGAGTGATGAAGAACAAGTGGCCGATGCTCCAGCAAGCCAAGAAGAGGTGAGACCTGCAACCCCAGTTCCAACCTTCACTCAGGCACCAGAAACCAAGGTATTCCAACATATCGGTGAGGCTACAGAAGTGGGCAACGCCTAAATATCTGCAAACCTCTCAGCAAACAGGAAAAACCAGCACCACGCCAGAGGCTGCTACAAAAAAAAAACAAGAATCACACCAAAATCCATCACCGTGTTCCCAAAGTAAAAAGGAAAAAAAGAGGAGAAAACTGGGAGAACTAGCTCATCCCACCAACAAACCAGCAACTAAAACAGTCACAAGTAGCAAAAAGCATCATGCAAGGAAGCGAAAGATAAAGCGACTTGTAACATAAGTATGGCAGTCATGGACACAGGCCTTCCAAAGGCGCAGAGCGAAGAGCAAGAGAAACAAGATGGCACGTAAATCAGTCTTCGAAGAGGCTGGCAACAGCTCCAATGATCACAGAGGTGGTCCCGTGAGGGAGACTCAATGATCTGTGCAAAGGCAGTGGACTCTTGTCAGGCACAGCATGTTTATGGACACCTTAGTAAAACCCGTTCACTTTCTTAGCCATATATTATGACTGTATATAGTTTAACAATCTTTATTGCTTGTAAAATTATCTTAATGTTTTGTGAGGAAGGGGGTTATGGTGATATGCCTATGGGTTATATCATAGGTGTGCGACCTCCAACTAGCAGGTGGTCTCTGGACCAAAGTCATGTGACCAAGGACTCCCATATAAGGGGAGACACATCCGGCCATCTTGAGAAGACGACTGAGAGGGTAATAAGACATACAAGTGAATGGTCAATGCTAGGTGCAGATTCCTGAGGAGTAATAAGCAGACTCCATGATAACATGCTCTGTAACAGATTGCTATCTTACTACACGAGAGTCAATAAAAGATTCTTATTTGGACAAGTCGAGGTGTTTGGTGGATTCCTTCATAAGGTATAGAAGACCAAACACAACTTCTATCTCTTTGACCAAGCTTCATCATTTGCCCAAAAATCTCTTTATATTACTCTTGTCAGTGCCTATTTGATAATGTTTCTGTGAAGCATTTTGTATGTTTTACTACGATAAAGGATTATATGAATACACCTTCTATTGTTGTTTCCCAACCATCCCTTCTCCCCCCCACATCATTGTCACCTCCCTGACTGACTTCAATGAGCCTGCTTCATCTACCTGTCTTTCATTACTCCAGTGATGATCTTGTTCCTTCGCCAGTGCCAGCTTAAATATCCATCAGCTCTAAAATGTTGGTGATGGGCTGAAGTCATTCTTTTATGGAGCCCGTATCCTAGACTGTTTTTAAAAAATGTAATTGTCCATCTAGACTTTGGAGGGCTATGCGATATGAGAAATATCCAGATGTCACAATTGCGGTCTTTGCCTGACTTCTATATTCAGTTCTATCTCTGTGTGTCAATGGAAATAAAAATCATGTAAAACGGCTACCAAAAGGCACCATTGCATTTTTTCTTGAGTTTGCGGGTGTGTGAATATCAGGTGAGTAGACTTTCCAAGTGAAGGCATGGATAAATAATCCACGTATGAAAACTGGCTGCTGGTTATCCTAATTGACCAGACACTCGGGGGTTTTGAAACATAGACATCACCCTTTAAAAAAAGCATTAAGGACAGTCAGGGTAAGGAGCAAGTATTTCAGTTCACTCATTCCTGTTTGTATCTGCTGACCATATGTGAAGACTTCTGCCTGCCCTCCAAACTATCTCTTCTAGCCCCACATCATTCGCACCTCCCTGACTGACTTCAATGAGCCCAGTTCATCTATATATCTTTAATAACTCCATTAATGATCCAGCTCCTTGGCCAGTGCCAGCAGTTCTTCCTTGGTACTGAAGAACTGCCAGCCTCTGATTGCCAAGAGCCTGGACATCCAGTTTGAAGATGCAAAGGATGCTATTGCCCGAGGGCCTAATTGGTTTTAGATGGGGTCGGGGCAGAAATTACTGTGGCGGTGTTACCTCTCTAGCTGGTGGGAGGACCTGCTTCCATGGCCATTACATTCTGCCCAAAGACACAAATGGAGAAGTTGGTAAAAGGCTGTTTCTTTCCACGTTCTAATTAGATTTTTTTTTAAAGCTGAATTTTGAAAACAAAGGGATTGATTTTGAAATAAGGTTCACTCACGTGGCACAAGCTTCAAAGGTTAATGCTCTAACTGGGCCAGAGGCAGGTTTGTCACTCAATTGGTGGCACTGTGCTCTGTGAGGAGCCAGCAGGTGCCTGTTGGAGCAGGAGCATCAAAGGCAAACAGCAGCATGGCAGAGCCTACTGCTGCCCTACACATGAGAAGCGCCAGGAATTCAGAGGTTCAGAAGCTCAGTATTCAGAGAATTGGCCAAACAGCCAAATGGTACTGTAACCAATCACAGAGCTAAACCTCTGGTGGTAAAAGTTAAAACACATATTATGTAGTCCCCCCATATTGAATCTAACAGCCATGCACTGACATGCAAAAGACTGTTCAGATTTGGCAATTTCCGATTCCCAAATCATCTTCTGACCATTCTCAGCACATTACCAAGTTCCTTAAAGAGATTAATAAGCCCTAATTGGAGGTGACAGGGTTCCTCATTCCCCCACCCCACCTCCACCTCTCCTGCCACCCCCCCCAACCTTTCTGTTGTACATTGCGTTGCATTCCAGAAAAGTCAGGATTCAGTCACACTCTCCTGGAGCACAATTGTTGCTTGCGCATGCATACTTGCTCACTCCCTCTTGCAATTGAAGATTAATCCTAAAGAATTCAGGTGTCCCAGGAGGCTCAGGAGGAGTTTAGGAACATTTGCAGCCAGCTGGAACAAGGCCTGCTACTAGCTGAACCTGGTGGCCCAGTGTACTCAGCAGATCAGGCAGCATCTTTTGTTAATGATCTTTCAGCGGAGCTGTAAAATTTTTAAGATGTAGCATTTTAAAATGAAGTATAGCATCCTTACAGTGCAAAAGGAGGCCATTCAGCCCATCGGGTCTGCACTGACCCTTTGAAAAAGCACCCTGCCTAGGCCCACTCCCCCACTCTGTCCCCATAGCTCCACCTCATCTTTACATCTTTGGACACTAAAGGGCAATTTAGCATGGACAATCTACCTAATTTGCACATCTTAGGACTGTGGGAGAAAGCTGCAGCACCCAGAGGAAACCCACGCAGACACTGGGAGGACATGAAAATTCCACACAGACAAGGCCAAAATTGAACCCAGGTCTCTGGGCCTGTGAGGCAGCATTGCTAACCATTGTACCGCTGTGCTGTCCACAAGCGAAGGGCGAAGGTTGAGGTGGAGAGATATGGGAAAAGACGAAAAAGGAAGACTGTGAAAGGGTAGAAGGCTGGAGAGATTAAATAACAAAATGAATGATAGTGCAAGGTCCTCCCTTTTGTTCATTCCTTTCCTACCAATTTTTCTGTCATTGTACCATTTTAAAATGTGTGAAATCTCTAATCTTTTCCAGTTCTGATGAAAGGACATCGACCTGAAACATTAACTGCTTCATCCGCCACAGATACTGCCTGATCTGCTGAGTTTTCCCAGCATTTTATGTTTTTATTTAAGACTCCCGACAAGAGCAGTTTTTTGCTTTTCAATTTGATAATAAGGGAACCAGGCGAGAGCACCATCTGGATGTGAACAGGGGTGTTGGAGGAAGATGATGTGGTCAACCATGTTTCAGGGCTGCAGAGAGGTTGAGAGAAAAAGGCATTCAAAGGTGAAAACACGTCTTGAAAGATGTGCAGGCCCTTATTTAAATATATTATTTTGCCCTCACAATTTGCTGACATACAGTCCTGCCACCAACACATCCACGTTCACCCGTTTGGCAGGAAGCATACATCTGACCAGAAATGTCCACTTACTTCTCTTATACCACATTTAGGGCATTAGTGGACAGGTTAACGTCACCAGAAAACATGCAAAGCTTTTTGGAATTTTAAGGCCGAGAATTCAGAGGAAGTAATGAACAAACTGTACAGTGTTCTAGCTGTATTAGACCATGATTAGTATGTTGAGTTGTAGGGGGTCTTGTGGTCTAGTGGTAACGTGTCTGCCTCTGACTCAGAAGCTACAGGTTTGAGCCCCACTCTGTGTGACTTGATGGCCATAGAAAATGAGATCATGAGGTGGCCAAAGAGGTTAATTATTAACCTATGTGGTAGTCACCACTGTTGTATGGTATTGTATAAATGGGTATTACGGTAAGGCCCCTGTACTACAGGTACGGGGGTAGATCCCTGCCTGCTGGCTCCGCCCAGGAGGCGGAGTATAAATGTGTGTGCTGTCCGAACAGCAGCCATTTCGTAAGCTGCTGTAGGAGGCCACAATCTTTGTGTAATAAAGCCTCGATTACATTCTACTCTCGTCTCGTCGTAATTGATAGTGCATCAATTTATTACACAGAGACTTTTCAGAGATGGACCTCGGCATCAAGCCGGATCGCCTGCAGCTGCATCCTCAAGCAGACAACGCCAAAAACGACTTCCAACATTGGCTAGCTTGCTTTGAAGCATACATCGGGTCTGCGCCAGACCCAATCTCAGAAGCACAGAAGCTCCAGATTCTATACATGTGGCTGAGCTCCAACGTTTTTCCCCTCGTCCAGGACGCGCCTACCTACGCAGAGGCCATGGCGTTACTGAAGGAGAATTATGCTCTGCAGACCAAGAAGATCTACGCCAGGCACCTCCTATCCATGCGGCACCAACTTCCTGGTGAGTCTGTGGAAGATTTCTGGCGTGCCCTGCTCGCCCATGTGAGAGACTGTGACTGCCAGGCCATTTCGGCCACTGAACATTCAAACCTGCTAATGAGAGACTCATTCTTTGCGGGCATAGGGTCTGACTACATCCGCCAGTGCCTCTTAGAAGGGGTCACGCTTGACCTCGCGGTGACCAAGAAACTAGCGCTCTCGCTCACGGTCGCCTCACGCAACGTACAGGCTTATGCCCGCGACCGCACGGCCCACACCCCCTGTTCATCGTGGACCCCGCCAGCGGCCACCCCATCGTGGACCCCATCAGCGCCCGCCCTCAGCCAACCCCATGCCTGCGCCACGCGGCAGACAACCAACCCCGGAGGACCCAAGTGCTACTTCTGCGGACAGACAAAACACCCCCGGCAGCGCTGCCCGGTGTGGAGCGCGCTCTGCAAGGCCTGTGGCAAGAAGGGACATTTTGCTGCAGTGTGCCAGGCCCGCTCAATCGCCGCTATTGTCCCTGCACCCCCCCACATGCGGCCAGTGGGTGCCGCCATCTTCCTCTCCTCAGACCACGTGCGGCCCGTGGGCCCTGCCATCTTGCTCCACTCACAACACGTGCGGCCCGTGGGTGCCGCCATCCTACCCGCCTCAGGACCCCTGCACGTCGGGCACCTCATCGTGCCGCTCATCGCCTGCAACTGCCAACGACAAGCCGCGTCTCGCCTCGGTCACGATCGACCAGTCTCGACCGCACAACCTCGCGACCGCTTCGACAAAGGTGAAGGTCGACGGGCACGAGATATCCTGCCTTCTAGACTCCGGGAGCACTGAGAGCTTCATCCACCCCGATACGGTAAGGCGCTGCTCCCTTGCGGTACACCCCACCAACCAAAGAATCTCCCTGGCCTCCGGATCCACTCTGTGGTGATCCGGGGGTACTGCATCGCCACCCTCACCATCCAGGGCGTAGAGTTCAGCGGCTTCCGGCTCTACGTCCTCCCCAACCTCTGCACTGCCTTGCTACTTGGCCTGGACTTCCAGTGCAACCTCCAGAGCCTAACCCTGAAATTAGGCGGGCCCCTACCACCCGTTACTGTTTGCGGCCTCGCGACCCTTAAGCTCGACCCACCTTCCCTGTTTGCAAACTCACCCCAGATTGCAAACCCGTCATCACCAGGAGCAGACGGGACAGCGCCCAGGACAAGACCTTCATCAAGTCTGAGGTCCAGCGGCTGCTGCGGGAAGGTATCATTGAGGCCAGCAACAGCCCCTGGAGAGCCCAAGTGGCAGTGGTGAAAACCGGGGAGAAAAACAGGATGGTCGTTGACTACAGTCAGACCATCAATCGGTATACACAGCTCGAAGCGTACCCTCTCCCACGGAAATCTGATATGGTCAATCAGATTGCACAGTACCGGGTCTTCTCGACAGTGGACCTGAAATCTGCCTACCACCAGCTCCCCATCCGTAAGGCGGACCGCCCATACTCTGTGTTTGAAGAAGACGGCTGAAGTGTTGGGTGCTCTGAGGTACAGACGAACCAACACGGTTGCGATTGGTAGGTGTATGGCAGTGTTCCCATGCCTTCGAATGCCTCCTGGTTGTGTGCGTTGAACTCTGCATCCGACTATCTCGAACGAGAGTGTGGCCGTGTGTGCGTTGTGTGTCACCTGGAGCTGGCAGGATCCCATGGCCGGGATAACGTTCCCGTTGTAGTCGACCATTTTGCACCGGGATGGCCGGATTGGTGGTCTGACCTTCATGGCATAGAAGACTGACCATGCCATGAGGTTGGCGGAGGCGCCAGTGTCCAGGCGGAAAGTGATCGGCAATCGGTTGACCGTTAGGGTGGCACTCCATTCATCGCCCGGATTGATGGTGTTGACCCGGTTCCCATCAATGACCGCAACCCGGAAGGCGTCTTAGTCATCTGTGTCATCTGTTTGGATGTTGTGATGTGGAGGCTGAATGGTCCGCACGTTCCTGCGAGGTTGTCGGAGATGTGGAAGATCAACAGGTTGAGCCGCTCGACAGTAGGCAGCGTAGTGGCCCATCTTGCCACAGCGTAGGCATTGTCGGGTTTTTGCAGGACATTGACCTTTTAAATGTGCAGCTCCACAGTTGCCGCACGTCATGATGTCATGGCATTCGTTACGCCACTGCGCATGCGCAATTCGGTCTTGCGTCGGGCGCGCCTGCGCAGCACGTCCCTCAGTGTTGCCGTAGGTTTTGGCGCGCACAATCGCGGGAGGCCTTGAAAAGCGCGCAAAATGGCCGTCCTCGTCTGGGCCATGGGCCGGGAGAAACTCGATTGCCTGGACGCGTTCGGCCTCGTGGGTGGCCTGGCTTGCCGATTCGGTCGCGTGGGACCACCTCCGTGCCGATTCGGTCGCCTGAAATTGGGCATAACGGCTAGTCGCATTCTAATGCAGGACACAGGCATCAACTGCAGATGCTAAGGTCAGGCGGTTGAAACCTACTTGTGACAATAAGCGATTTTCATTTCATTTCATTTTCAGGCCTTTTATTTTTAGAAGCTGCTGGCGTAGGCCAGTGGAGGCAATGGCAAAAACGATCTGGTCCCGGATCATGGACTCTGAGGTGGTGTCGCAACCGCAGGACTGCGCGAGTATGCGGACGTGCGTCAGGAAGGACTGAAAGAGCTCATCCTTACCTTGCAGGCGCTGCTGAAAGACATACCTCTCAAAGCTTTCGTTGACCTCAACGTTGAAGTGCTTGTCGAGCTTGAGGAAGACCGTGTCATACTTAGCTTTGTTCTCGCCTTCCGCGAACACCAAGGAGTTGTATACATCGATGGTGTGCTGACCTGTGGTAGTGAGGAGCATGGCAATCTTCGTTTCGTCCAAGGCGCCCTGTTTTTCATTGGCTTGCATGAAGAGTTCGAAGCGCATCTTGAAGAGCGTCCAATTTGTGCCCAGGTTCCCAGCGACTTGCAACGGCTGCGGTTTGTTGCGGGTGTCCATGGCTCAGGATGGCAGATATGCCGGTAGGTATCGATTCACTCCTGGTATCATGAAGTGTTGGGTGCTCTGAGGTACAGATGAACCAACACGGTTGCGATTGGTACAACGCAATTTTATTCCATTAAACTATTTATACATCAGACTTGGTACTCAGCACGTTGTGACTGTGTGAGTGTCTTGCTATGAGGTCCTGGCCCTGTGCTGTCTCCAGATGGACTGCCTAGGAAGTGTTGTGTTTCTTGTTTTATACTGTGTCTGCTCTTGTCTGTGATTGGATGTCGTGTTATGTGTGCTAATTGGTCCGTTGGTCTGTCTATCATTATGTATGTGTTATGATGTATGTTTGAATATCATGACAACGGCCGCCTTTACCATTTCCTTAGAGTTTCCTTCGGTGTTACCAACGGGGTCTCGGTCTGCCAATGGGAGATGGACCAAATGGTTGACCGGTACGGGCTGTGGGCCACCATCTGTGGCCACGACCAGCAGGACCACGACGCTAACCTTTCCAAATTTCTCCACACCGCCTCAGTCCTCAACCTCACGTACAACAAGGAGAAGTGTGTGTTCAGCACAAACCGATTATCTTCAGCCATCTTCAGCTATGTGGTTCAGAACGGAGTTCTAGGACCCGACCCCGATCGCATGCACCCCCTCATGGAACTCCCCCTTCCCCACTGCCCCAAGGTCCTCAAAGTTCTTTTCGTATTACGCCCAGTGGGTCCCAAACAATGCGGCAAGGCCTGCCCACTCATTCAATCCACCGCTTTCCCACTGACGGCCGAGGCTCACCAGGCCATCAACCGTTTCAAGGCCGACATCGCCAAGGCCGCGATACACGCGGTCGACGAGATGCTCCCCTTCCAAGTCGAGAGCGATGCATCAGATGTCGCTCTGGCCGCCACCCTCAACCAGGCAGGCAGGCCCGTGGCATTCTTTTCCCGCACCCTCCATGCCTCTGAAATTCAGCATTCCTCAGTTGAAAAGGAGGCCCAAGCGATTGTTGAACCTGTGCAACATTGGAGGCATTACCTGGCCGACAGGAGATTCACTCTCCTCACTGACCAACGGTCGGTTGCCTTCATGTTTAACAACACACAGTGGGGTAAGATCAAAAACGATAAAATCTTGAGGTGGAGGATCGAGCTCTCCACCTACAATTACGAGATTTTGTATCGCCCCGGTAAGCTCAACGAGCCCCCCCGATGCCCTGTCCCGAGGTACATGTGCCAACTCCGGACCCTGCACGACAATCTCTGTCACCTGGGAGTCACCCACTTTTACCGCTTCATTAAGGCCCGCAATCCGTCCTCCTATATTGAGGAAGTCAGGGCTATCACCAGAGACTGCCATGTCTGCGCGGAGTGTAAACCGCACTTCTAACGGCCAGACCATGCGCGCCTGGTGAAGGCCTCCCGCCCCTCTGAATGCTCAGCGTGGAATTCAAAGGGCCCCTCCCCTCCACCGACCGTAACGTGTACTTTCTTAATGTGGTCGACGAGTATTCCCAATTCCCCTTCATCGCCCCATGCCCCGATATGGCGTCTGCCACCATCATCAAAGACCTCAACACCATCTTCGCTCTGTTCGGTTTCCCCGCCTATGTCCACAGTAACCGGGGACCCTCATTTATGAGCGATGAGGTGCGCCAGTACCTGCTCAACAGGGGCATTGCCTCGAGCAGGACGACCAGCTACAACCCTAGGGCTGTCCAGCTGGCCTTACGGTCCAGAAATCTCCTGGCCTCCCGCTGGCAGTATGTCCTCCCCAATGCACTTAACTCCATTTGGTCGCTCCTGTGCACCGCAACCAACGAAGCCCCCCATGAACGTCTCTTTGCCTTCCCCAGGAAGTCCACCTCTGGGGTTTTGCTCCCAACGTGGCTGGCAGCTCCAGGACCCATTCTCCTCCGCAAGCACGTGTGGCTCCACAAGGTGGACCCATTGGTTGAAAGAGTACAGCTACTCCATGCCAACCCGCAGCACGCCTATGTAGCGTACCCCAACGGCCACCAAGACACAGCCTCCCTCAGGGATCTGGCACCAGCTGGGTCCCCACATCCCCACCCCCCCCCCCACCCCGGCGCCACCCTCCCCTCCCCCGGCGCACCCCACCCCAGCCCCTGCTCCAGGACAATCCGTCCTGGCCTTGTTCCCACCTGGGGATGAAGAGGGTTTCGACAGGCGCCCGGAGTCACCGAAGACCAAGTCGATGCCTGAGTCGCCACCAGCACTGTGGCGCTCTCAACGACAGATCAAGGTGCCCGATCGCCTAAATCTGTAATTTTAAAACTAATCTGTATGTATATAGTTTTCCACCAGCCCAGCTAGACTCATTTTTAACAGGGGGTGAATGTGGTAGTCACCACTGTTGTATTATATTGAATATATGGGTATTACGGTAAGGCCCGTACTACAGGTACTGGGGTAGGTCTCTGCCTGCTGGCTCCGCCCAAGAGGCAGAGTATAAATGTGTGTGCTCTCTGAACAGCAACCATTTTGTAAGCTGCTGTAGGAGGCCACACATTTCTGTGTAATAAACCCTCAATTACATTCTACTCTTGTCTCGTCGTAATTGATAGTGCATCAACCTGTAAATCCTTCCCATATGCCCACATCAGGTGGTTAGGGCAGGAGCCAGATGACAGTCAGCAGGATGTACTCCATGGCAGGTATCCCCCTTCCTTCAAGGGACTACTAGGGAGAGAGAGTATGAAGTTTTAGTTACTAAAACACAAGGGAAATGATCAAACATTGAAAGACTATCTGGAGCTCAATTCTAAGTGTTGATCACTTGCTGTGTGAAGAAGAATTTTTAATGTGCAGGTAGATAGAGTCTGGTTAGGCAAGGGAATCAAAGGTTATCGAGGGTAGATGGGAATGAAAAATGCAAAACACAAACAGATTGGCCATGATCTTATTGAATGGCAGAGAAGGCTTGAGGGGGGGCGAATGACCTACCTCTGCTCCAAATTTCATGGGCTGGATTCTCCATCAGCAAGATCTTCCATTCGCCGGCAGCTTACTCAGACCTGCGGATTTCCCGAAGGCGTGGGGGTGCTCACAATGAGGAACCCCATGGCAGGACGGATGGAGAATCCCGCCCCGTGTGTTTGATATCACTCCAATGATTGCCATTTGCGATGGATGAGTCCCAGTGGGATGGGGGGAGTGAAACTATGTAGCGGCAAGGAATGGGGGGTTGGGGGGGGGATCAGAACCTGGGTGGGGGGGGGGCGGAATCAGAACCTGATTCTGCCTGGACAACTGAAGATCAAGGAGTGGGAATTCCTGAATTGTTTCCACCCTCTCCATATTGGGTTGGGGAGAGAGTCCAGCTCCAAACCAATTGAGAGGTATCTCCCTCCCAGTTGTGAGATCTGAAATATCTAGTTCTGGGGCAAAGTTTGCGGCAGTTCTTGCAGACTCCTGCTGAAGTAACAGCAGCAATCCTCTGGATTGGCTGACCAATCTCAGGAGCCCCTAATTATAATTAGTTATATTGAAGTATATTTGTGTGGATGGAAATGACTGAAGCTGAGAATCAGAAACCAGCTTGAGCGCCTGATACATATCCCGAGTATTGAAGCGCTATGCTCGGATCTCTGCAGCAAAAGAAAATTCTTAAGAAAAATAACAGAATTAATAAAGTGAATTTAAGTTTAAATTATTCTACTTTCTCCGTGTGTGCAAGTTGAAATGAAATGCTTTAATGCTTTTTTTAACTATAAGAATGTGGCAGGAGCAAATTTAGGATTTGCTAACATTTGGCACGGTGACACTCTCTTGACAAATTTCTCGATATGTTAAAATTAAACTATTTTCAGATCGCCCATTGAAAGAGAATTGAGTAAAAAGTAGGTGATTAGATAACGCTCGTGAAATCAAGAGCAGCCAAGTAAGAATCGGGCATCTATTCTTTGTACTGCCGTGGTCCTTCAGTGGATCTCAATTCATTTTCACAGATTTTTATTATTCTTCAGTACTTTGAAATCCCAAATGCACAGCTTTCTATGTTTAATTCCTTTTCAACATCTTTCCCCAAGTAAACCACTCACATTTACATTTTCTTCCCTGAAGTATCAAGTTTCTGCTTTCCTGCTGTTCCCCCAGTAATTAATTGGCTGGTCTGTGCCCACGGGCTCAGAGACTCATTCAGCAGGTGAAAACCAGGCAGCCATAAAATCTCAATGGCTCGTGTTTCTGTTTTATCTCCCTCAGTCTCTGAAACCTTTACTCATCGTAAATTCCTTGTCTTATATTCATTAATTACTGAAAGCTTGCACATTGTTTTCTTCATCAAACATCCTTTCCCTTCATTGGGATTTGATAGTTACCTGTTCCATTCCAAAAGGAGACCTTGGTTCAAATAATAGCATCCCACAGTTTTGCCCATGAATCTAATTAATCATTTAAAGAGCATACATTGGGAGAATGTGGAAAAAATTATCTTGTTAGAACTTCAAAGAATTTACTGGCTGTGTGGATCTGCAAATTTTCTGGCATATCCTTGTTGTAAATTCACCAGGACCTGAAAGGTTACAAACTCAGCCACGATGCAGATAAGGCAGGTCCCAGAATCATGTTCGCGGTCGGGTCTTGTGTGGATGGGAAGGGATATATGGATTTAGGCGGGCAGACTCATTAAGTTGAGAGTTTCTACTATTAGACACTCAGTCAGGAATTTGTGTATGTTTGGCAAACGTCCACCTGATCTCAGTATATGTACCCAGGCATAAGCAGCAGAGGAGTTCTCATCTGGGCCTCCAGCCTAGGGTGTGGATTCATCCGGTGCAATATTAATTCAAGTCATTATTTTCATTGGGGAAGGAGGGATCTACAGGGCAGCCTTTGGCAATATGGTGGCATATCTGCTCATTAAAGACTACCATAAATATCGGTTATTGCTAGCCTCTCTATCTGAGCCTTCCCACTCCTAATATCAAAACTGAAAGATAACCATGGATATTTCTGACCAATATGCGACTTCAAACCCTCCAGAAACTCTGGTCTCCTCATCTTCAGAGTCTGGACACTAACCTGGGCAGGATACTCTTTTGTCAAGTACACCTACAGGCCTTACAGGAAACTATAAGGCCAGGATTTGGTAGATCAGAGGCTGGCCCGGCTTTGTGTTAATTTCCATCTAACTGGTGGTGAGAAACTCCCAGAACGCCTGTCAATTTTCAGTGCCAAAGGGGTTGATTCCTTTTTGTGGGAGTGGTGGTATAGTGGTAATGTCACTACACTGCAGTAACCCAGATGCTTGGGCTATTGCCCTGGGAACAGGGGTTCAAATCCCACCACGGAAGCTGGTGGAATTTAAATTCAGTTAATAAATCTGGAATATAAATAGTCTCATTAATGGTGACCATGAAATTCTCATCAATTATCATTAAAACCCATCTGGTTCAGTGGGGGGGGGGGGGGAGGTAGCACATTGGTTAGCTCTGTTGCTTCACAGCACCAGACACCTGGGTTCGATTCACGGCTTGGGTCACTGTCTGTGTGGAGTCTGCATGTTCTCCCTGTGTCTGCGTGGGTTTGCTCCAGGTGCTCCGGTTTCCTCCCACAAGTTCCGAAAGACGTGTTTGTTAGGTGGATTGGACATTCTGAATTCTCACTCGGTGTACCCGAACAGGCAGCGGAGTGTGGCGACTAGGGGATTTTCACAGTAACTTCATTGCAGTGTTAATGTAAGCCTACTTGTGACACTAATAAAGATTATTATTAGATTATTATAATGCCTGTTAAGGTAGGAAATCTGCTATCCTTACCCGGTCAGGCCTACATGTTATCCCAGGTACACAGCAATGTGGCTGACTCTTAACTGCTCTCTACAATGGCTTAACAAGCTGTTCGGTTCAAGGACAAAGAGGAATGGGCAACAAATGCTGGCTTTACTAGCTACGCCCATATCCCATAAATATATATATTTTAAGTCTTACCGTGGAATCAGTCTAGTTTGAATAATTCCGTAGGTGGCATGGTGGCGCAGTGGCTAGCACTGCTGCCTCCCGGCACCGAGGACCCGGTTTCGTTCCCGCCTCGGGTCACTGTCCGTGTGGAGTTTGCGCATTCTCCCTGTGTCTGCGTGGGTCTCACCCCCACAACCCAAAGATGTGCAGGATAGGGAATTGGCCAAGCTAAATTGCCCCATAATTGGAAAAAAAGAATTAAAAATAGTTTGAGTAATTCCCCAGAACAGTTTAAAATACTTGTTCCAGCAATGATTCGTCATTCTGATTTTGTTATTCCATTTAGTTAGGTTATACTTTTTCTTTTAGCCAATTTTCCTGCTTGCCCTTGCTTTTCTCCTGAAGGAGTTGATACTTTGTGATTCTCAAGATCAGATGATTGTTCCCTAACATCTTGCACAAGTAACCATTGTTGAGTCATAAGTAACATTGAGTGACAGTAGGTTATCATGGGGCCATCAGTCAAGACTGATTTGGCCCCCTTCCAGACTTCATATCAGTGTCACTGAACATGCAATCATGAAGAGGAACACCAGCCAATTTTCTTTTCTCTAACACAGGAATGCTCGGGCCAATTATAATGTTGCTATCTTTCCTCGGCTGAGCTAACTTAATTTGGCAGATGTTGCTGATTGATTCTTGGACCTTTCCAGGACTGTCCTGTTCAGCTACCCTCTGGATAACCTTGGGGAAACATCAGGAGCTGGTTAAGGGCAAAAATTAAACTTCAAGAGTACTTTTTGGCTTTTGTAGACACTATTTTGGCTATTTAATATATTACATTCACTTGTATCCACAGAACTACATCATTTATTTGATTGCTTAAATGAAGTAAATCCTGAGTAATGTTCGGTCCCGTGCCAAGAGATGCTTGTCTGTCTTCCTCTCTTATAAATCTACTTTATTCACTGTAACTGTGTAGTGGAAACCGTAATAACAGATGTGTTACCTTATTGAGTTATAAATCATTGAAATTTATAAATATAAAGAAATCACATGGAGCACAGTACTTAGAAAAATTTGTAAAAAACATTTTAGCAATTAAGGGGAGATTTGGTGTGGCCAATCCACCTAACCTGCACATCTTTGGGTTGTGGGGGTGAAACCCACGCAGACATGGGGAGAATGTGCAAACTCCACACAGACAGTGACCAGGGACCGGGATCGAACCCGGGTCCTCGGCACTGTAAGGTGCCTAGCAAAAATAAACTGTTGAGTGGCACTAGGAACTGACTTTATGGACAGACGAAATAGGAGCACAAGGAGGACATTCGACCACTCGTTGCTGCTCTGCCATTTATTCATGTTTGTGTTTTGATTCCGACATTCCCATCTACCTCCGATAACCTTTGATTTCTTTGCCGAACAATAATCTATCTATCTCTGCCTTAAAAATATTCAATGACCCCCACCTCCACCGCCTTTTGAAGCAGAGTTTCAAAGTCACACAACCATCCAAGAGAAATTTCTCCTAATCCTTCTTTAAATAAGTAGAACTAAACTGCACGCAGCATTCGAGATGTGGGCTGGAATTCTCCAGCCGTTCGCTGGCGGCAGGATTCTCTGGTCCCGCCAGCCGCACAACCCCACCTGTGGGTTTCTTAATAATAATAATAATCTTTACTAATGTCACAACTAGGCTTATATTAACACTGCAATGAAGTTACTGTGAAAAGCCCCTAGTCGCCACACTCTGGCGCCTGTTTGGGTACACAGAGGGAGAATTCAGAATGTCCAATTTACAGAACAAGCACATCTTTCGGGACTTGTGGGAGGAAACTGGAGCAGCCGGAGAAAACCCACGCAGACATAGGGAGAACGTGCAGACTCCGCACAGACAGCGACCGAAGCCACAAATTGAATCTGGGACCATCGAACCTGGGACCCTGGCTCTGTGAAGCAACAGTGGAACCACTGTGCTACCATGCTACCCCTTCCTGGTGGCATAGGGTGGCTTCGCTGGGAACAGAGAATCCTGCTGCCAGTGAGCAGCGCATGGTTGAGAGAAACGCTGCTGCAAGGCCGGAGAATCCTGCCCATCATCTCACCAATGCCCTGTATAACTGAAGCACAACATCCTTCCTCTTATATTAAATTTGTCTCATAATAAAGGTAGCATTCTATTAGCCTCTTTCATTATTTATTGTACCTGAATACTAACTTCTTGTGGCTCATGCACTAGAACACCTAGATCCCTCTGCACCTCTGAATTCTGCATTCATTCTCCGTTTAAGTACTGCTCTGCTTATTTACTCTTCCTGTCAAAATGAAGAGCTTCACATTTTCTCACATGGTTTGGCACAGTGGGCTAAACAGCTGGCTTGTAATGCAGAACAAGGCCAGCAGCGTGGGTTCAATTCCTTTACCGGCCTCCCCGAACAGGCACCGGAATGTGGCGGCTAGTGGCTTTTCACAATAACTTCATTGAAGCCTATTTGTGACAATAAGTGATTATTATTATTATTATACTCCATCTGCCAGATTTTTGCACACTCACTTAACCTATGTATGTCTGTCACCAAATTCTTCATGTCCTCTTCACAACATACTTTCCTACCTATTCGTGTGTTGCCTTTTAAAGGCAGTTGGTACAGTGCCACATCAAAGGCATTTGACATGGTGCCACAGCAAAAGGCATTGTGAGAAAAGTTATATCTCATGGAATAGAAGGGACAATAGCAAGATGGATACAAAATTGTCTGAATAATAGGATGGAGAGAGTAAAGATCAATGGATATTTTCAAGGCTGGTGGAAGGTTTGTAGTTTCCCAGTGGTCGGTATTGAGACACTTGCTTTTCCTGATATATATTAATGATCTAGATTCTGCTGTGCAGGGGACCATTTCAAAGTATGTGGGTGATACAAAACTTGGACGTATTGTCAACTGTGAAGATGACAGTGCAGAACTACAAAGGACAATGACAAGTTGGTGAAGTAGACAGGTAGATGACAGATGAAGTGTGGAGAAGTGTGATGCATTTTGGTAAGAAGAACATGGAGAGACAATATAAAATAAGGGATCTATGTCTATGACATAGATCATTGAAGGTGACAGGACAGATGGAGACAGCAGTTAGTAAAGCATATAATACATGAACAAGGAGGTTATGCAGAACTTAAATAAGACACTAGTTATACCTCGGCTGGAATATTCTGTACAGTTCTGGGTACCACACTATAGGATGGATATAAATGCATTGGAGAGAGTGCAGAAGAGATTTACACGAATGGTTTAGTTAAAAGTATGGATTGGAGGTGTTTTCCTTGGAGAGAAGAAGGTGAACAAGAGATTTGATTGAGATGTTTAAAACAATGAGGGAGCTGTACAGAATAGATAGAGAGAAACTGATACTGCTCATAAAAGGATTAAGATTAGAGGGCAGGCGGCACAGTGGTTAGCACTGCTGCCTCACAGCGCTGAGGTCCCAGGTTCAATCCCAGCTCTGGGTCACTGTCTGTGTGGAGTTTGCACATTCTCCCCGTGTTTGCATGGGTTTTGCCCCCACAACCCAAAGATGTGCAGGGTAGGTGGATTGGCCACGCTAAATTGCCCTTAATTGGAAAAAATGAATTGTGTATTCTAAATTTATTTCAAAAAAAGAACGAGGGGGCACAGATTTAAAGTGATTTGCAAAAGAAGCAAATGTGATGTGAGAAAAAGCATTTTCACACAGCGAGTGGTTCAGGTCTGGAATGCACTGCCTGCAAGTGTGGTGGAGGCAGGCTCAAATAAGCTATTCAAGAGGGCATTATAAGATTATATGAAGAGAAACAATGTGCATGGGTGTGGGGAAAAGGCAAGGGAATGGCACATAATCAACATGCTCATTTGGGGAGCTGATGCAGACAGATGGGGGAATTTTCCCCAAGTTTGTCAGTGTCAGGCTCAAACTGAAAGCTGGCATGTTTCCCCCCAGTAACACAGCTGTGTTTTCAGATCGGACCTTCTGGCACTCTGTGCACAGAAAACCTGGGGGACTGGTTTGCGCCATCACACTGGTGGGGCGGTACCTGACAGAGATGGCAAGGCTGGCTCCACAGTGATGGAGGTGCCGGCTTTAAAAAGCGCACCGATCGGAACAAAAAATATACTTCACAACCATCACCCCCCCCCCCCCCCACTTCACAGCCATCATCCCCCCTTCACAGCCATCATCCCCCCTTAACAGCCATTGCCCTCCCCTGCACATTCATCACCTCCCATTCACAGCCAACATCCCTTCTTCACAGCCATCACCCTCCCCATCACAGACATCACCCCACTTCACAACCATCACGGTAGGGCAGCACGGTAGCATTGTGGATAGCACGATTGCTTCACAGCTCCAGGGTCCCAGGTTCGATTCCGGCTTGGGTCACTGTCTGTGCGGAGTCTGCACATCCTCCCCGTGTGTGCGTGGGTTTCCTCCGGGTGCTCCGGTTTCCTCCCACAGTCCAAAGATGTGCAGGTTAGGTGGATTGGCCATGATAAATTGCCCTTAGTGTCCAAAATTGTCCTTAGTGTTGGGCGGGGTTACTGGGTTGTGGGGATAGGGTGGAGGTGTTGACCTTGGGTAGGATGTTCTTTCCATGAGCCGGTGCAGAGTCGATGGGCCGAATGGCCTCCTTCTGCACTATAAATTCTATCATAATCTATGATCACCCTCCTCTTCACAGCCACCAACCCCATTCACAGCCATCACTCCCCCTTCACAGTCATCACCCTCCCCTTCACAGCCATCATCCCCTTCACAGCCATCATCCCCTTCACAAACATCACCCTCCCCTTCACAACCATCACCCTCCCCTTCACAGCCATCATCCCCTTCACAACCATCACCCTCCCCTTCACAGCCATCATCCCCTTCACAGCCACCAACCCCCTTCACAGACATCATCCCCTTCACAGCCATCACCCTCCCCTTCACAGCCAACACCCTCCCCTTCACAGACACACCATCCCCTTCACAGTCATCACCCTCCCCTTCACAGCCATCATCCCCTTCACAGCCATCACCCTCCTTCACAACCATCACCCTCTCCTTCAGAGCCATCAAGCCTCCCTTCACAGCCACACCCACCCTTCACAGACACACCATCCCCTTCACAGCCACACCATCCCCTTCACAACCATCACCCTCCCCTTCACAGCCACACCATCCCCTTCACAGCCACACCCTCCCCTTCACAGCCACACCATCCCCTTCACAATCATCACCCTCCCCTTCACAGCCACACCCTCCCCTTCACAATCATCACCCTCCCCTTCACAGCCACACCATCCCCTTGACAACGATCACCCTCCCCTTCACAGCCACACCATCCCCTTCACAGTCATCACCCTCTCCTTCACAGCCATCATCCCCTTCACAACCATCATCCCCTTCACAACCATCACCCTCTCCTTCACAGCCATCATCCCCTTCACAACCATCATCCCCTTCACAACCATCACCCTCTCCTTCACAGCCATCATCCCCTTCACAACCATCATCCCCTTCACAGCTATCAAGCCTCCCATCACAGCCACACCCTCCCCTTCACAGTCATCACCCTCCCCTTCACAACCATCACCCTCCCCTTCACAACCATCACCCTCTCCTTCACAACCATCACCCTCCCCTTCACAGCCATCATCCCATTCACAGCCATCATCCACTTCACAAACATCACCCTCCCCTTCACAACCATCACCCTCCCCTTCACAACCATCACCCTCTCCTTCACAACCATCACCCTCCCCTTCACAGCCATCATCCCTTCACAACCATCACCCTCCCCTTCACAGCCATCATCCCATTCACAGCCATCATCCACTTCACAAACATCACCCTCCCCTTCACAACCATCACCCTCCCCTTCACAACCATCACCCTCCCCTTCACAGCCATCATCCCCTTCACAGCCATCACCCTCTCCTTCACAACCATCACCCTCTCCTTCACAGCCATCAAGCCTCCCATCACAGCCACACCCTCCCCTTCACAGTCGTCACCCTCTCCTTCACAACCATCACCCTCTCCTTCACAACCATCACCCTCCCCTTCACAGCCATCATCCCCTTCACAGCCACTAACCCCCTTCACAGCCATCATCCCCTTCACAGCCATCATCCCCTTCACAACCATCACCCTCCCCTTCACAGCCACACCATCCCCTTCACAGCCATCATCCCCTTCACAGCCATCATCCCCTTCACAGCCATCACCCTCCCCTTCACAACCATCACCCTCCCCTTCACAACCATCACCCTCCCCTTCACAACCATCACCCTCCCCTTCACAGCCATCAAGCCTCCCTTCACAACCATCACCCTCCCCTTCACAGCCACCAACCCCCTTCACAACCATCACCCTCCCCTTCACAGCCATCATCCCCTTCACAACCATCACTTCCCCTTCACAGACATCACCCTCCCCTTCACAACCATCACCCTCCCCTTCACAACCATCACCCTCCCCTTCACAACCATCACCCTCCCCTTCACAGCCATCATCCCCTTCACAACCATCACCCTCCCCTTCACAGCCATCAACCCCTTCACAGCCATCATCCCCTTCACAAACATCACCCTCCCCTTCACAACCATCACCCTCCCCTTCACAACCATCACCCTCCCCTTCACAACCATCACCCTCCCCTTCACAGCCATCATCCCCTCCACAACCATCAGCCTCCCCTTCACAGCCATCATCCCCTTCACAACCATCACCCTCCCCTTCACAGCCATCATCCCCTTCACAGCCATCATCCCCTTCACAGCCATCACCCTCTCCTTCACAACCATCACCCTCTCCTTCACAGCCATCATCCCCTTCACAACCATCAGCCTCCCATCACAGCCACACCCTCCCCTTCACAGTCATCACCCTCCCCTTCACAACCATCACCCTCCCCTTCACAGCCATCATCCCCTTCACAACCATCAGCCTCCCCTTCACAGCCATCATCCCCTTCACACCCATCACCCTCTCCTTCACAGCCATCATCCCCTTCACAACCATCACCCTCCCCTTCACAGCCATCATCCCCTTCACAGCCATCATCCCCTTCACAGCCATCACCCTCTCCTTCACAACCATCACCCTCTCCTTCACAGCCATCAAGCCTCCCATCACAGCCACACCCTCCCCTTCACAGTCATCACCCTCTCCTTCACAACCATCACCCTCCCCTTCACAGCCACCAACCCCCTTCACAGCCATCACCCTCCTTCACAACCATCACCCTCTCCATCACAGCCACACCCTCCCCTTCACAGTCATCACCCTCCCCTTCACAACCATCACCCTCTCCTTCACAACCATCACCCTTCCCTTCACAGCCATCATCCCCTTCCCAACCATCACCCTCCCCTTCACAACCATCACCCTCCCCTTCACAGCCACACCATCCCCTTCACAGTCATCACCCTCCCCTTCACAACCATCACCCTCCCCTTCACAGCCATCATCCCCTTCACAGCCATCACCCTCCCCTTCACAGCCATCATCCCCTTCACAGCCATCACCCTCTCCTTCACAACCAACACCCTCCCCTTCACAACCATCACCCACCCTTCACAGACACACCATCCCCTTCACAACCATCACCGTCCCCTTCACAGCCATCATCCCCTTCACAGCCATCATCCCCTTCACAGCCATCACCCTCCCCTTCACAGCCACACCATCCCCTTCACAGTCATCACCCTCTCCTTCACAACCATCACCCTCCCCTTCACAGCCATCATCCCCTTCACAGCCATCATCCCCTTCACAGCCATCACCCTCCCCTTCACAACCATCACCCTCCCCTTCACAGCCATCAAGCCTCCCTTCACAGCCACCAACCCCCTTCACATCCATCACCCTCCCCTTTCACAGCCATCATCCCCTTCACAGTCATCACCCTCCCCTTCACAACCATCACCCTCCCCTTCACAGCCATCACCCTCCCCTTCACAACCATCACCCTCCCCTTCACAGTCATCACCCTCCCCTTCACAGTCATCACCCTCCCCTTCACAGCCACCATCCCCTTCACAACCATCAGCCTCCCCTTCACAGTCATCACCCTCCCCTTCACAGTCATCACCCTCCCCTTCACAGCCACCATCCCCTTCACAACCATCACCCTCCCCTTCACAACCATCACCCTCTCCTTCACAGCCATCATCCCATTCACAGCCATCATCCCTTCACAACCATCACCCTCCCCTTCACAGCCATCATCCCATTCACAGCTATCATCCCCTTCACAAACATCACCCTCCCCTTCACAACCATCACACTCCCCTTCACAACCATCACCCTCCCCTTCACAACCATCACCCTCCCCTTCACAACCATCACCCTCCCCTTCACAACCATCACCCTCCCCTTCACAACCATCACCCTCCCCTTCACAGCCATCATCCCCTTCACAACCATCATCCCCTTCACAGCCATCACCCTCTCCTTCACAACCATCACCCTCCCCTTCACAGCCATCATCCCCTTCACAGCCATCACCCTCCCCTTCACAGCCATCACCCTCTCCTTCACAACCATCACCCTCTCCTTCACAGCCATCAAGCCTCCCATCACAGCCACACCCTCCCCTTCACAGTCGTCACCCTCTCCTTCACAACCATCACCCTCCCCTTCACAACCATCACCCTCCCCTTCACAACCATCACCCTCCCCTTCACAACCATCACCCTCCCCTTCACAGCCATCATCCCCTTCACAACCATCATCCCCTTCACAGCCATCACCCTCTCCTTCACAGCCATCACCCTCTCCTTCACAACCATCACCCTCCCCTTCACAGCCATCATCCCCTTCACAGCCACTAACCCCCTTCACAGCCATCATCCCCTTCACAAACATCACCCTCCCCTTCACAACCATCACCCTCCCCTTCACAGCCATCATCCCCTTCACAACCATCACCCTCCCCTGCACAGCCATCATCCCCTTCACAGCCATCATCCCCTTCACAGACACACCATCCCCTTCACAGTCATCACCCTCCCCTTCACAGCCATCATCCCCTTCACAGCCATCAAGCCTCCCTTCACAGCCACACCCTCCCCTTCACAATCATCACCCTCCCCTTCACAGCCACACCATCCCCTTCACAGCCACACCATCCCCTTCACAACCATCACCCTCCCCTTCACAATCATCACCCTCCCCTTCACAGCCACACCCTCCCCTTCACAATCATCACCCTCCCCTTCACAGCCACACCATCCCCTTGACAACCATCACCCTCCCCTTCACAGCCACACCATCCCCTTCACAGTCATCACCCTCCCCTTCACAGTCATCACCCTCCCCTTCACAACCATCACCCTCTCCTTCACAGCCATCATCCCTTCACAACCATCACCCTCCCCTTCACAGCCATCATCCCCTTCACAAACATCACCCTCCCCTTCACAACCATCACCCTCTCCTTCACAACCATCACCCTCCCCTTCACAACCATCATCCCATTCACAGCCATCATCCCCTTCACAAACATCACCCTCCCCTTCACAACCATCACCCTCCCCTTCACAACCATCACCCTCCCCTTCACAACCATCACCCTCCCCTTCACAGCCATCATCCCATTCACAGCCATCATCCCCTTCACAACCATCACCCTCCCCTTCACAGCCATCATCCCATTCACAGCCATCATCCCCTTCACAACCATCACCCTCCCCTTCACAACCATCACCCTCCCCTTCACAACCATCACCCTCCCCTTCACAACCATCACCCTCCCCTTCACAGCCATCATCCCCTTCACAACCATCATCCCCTTCACAGTCGTCACCCTCTCCTTCACAACCATCACCCTCCCCTTCACAGCCACACCATCCCCTTCACAGTCATCACCATCCCCTTCACAGCCATCATCCCCTTCACAGCCATCATCCCCTTCACAGCCATCACCCTCCCCTTCACAACCATCACCCTCCCCTTCACAACCATCACCCTCCCCTTCACAACCATCACCCTCCCCTTCACAGCCATCAAGCCTCCCTTCACAACCATCACCCTCCCCTTCACAGCCACCAACCCCCTTCACAACCATCACCCTCCCCTTCACAGCCATCATCCCCTTCACAACCATCACTTCCCCTTCACAGACATCACCCTCCCCTTCACAACCATCACCCTCCCCTTCACAACCATCACCCTCCCCTTCACAACCATCACCCTCCCCTTCACAGCCATCATCCCCTTCACAACCATCACCCTCCCCTTCACAGCCATCAACACCTTCACAGCCATCATCCCCTTCACAAACATCACCCTCCCCTTCACAACCATCACCCTCCCCTTCACAACCATCACCCTCCCCTTCACAACCATCACCCTCCCCTTCACAGCCATCATCCCCTCCACAACCATCAGCCTCCCCTTCACAGCCATCATCCCCTTCACAACCATCACCCTCCCCTTCACAGCCATCATCCCCTTCACAGCCATCATCCCCTTCACAGCCATCACCCTCTCCTTCACAACCATCACCCTCTCCTTCACAGCCATCATCCCCTTCACAACCATCAGCCTCCCATCACAGCCACACCCTCCCCTTCACAGTCATCACCCTCCCCTTCACAACCATCACCCTCCCCTTCACAGCCATCATCCCCTTCACAACCATCAGCCTCCCCTTCACAGCCATCATCCCCTTCACACCCATCACCCTCTCCTTCACAGCCATCATCCCCTTCACAACCATCACCCTCCCCTTCACAGCCATCATCCCCTTCACAGCCATCATCCCCTTCACAGCCACACCCTCCCCTTCACAGTCATCACCCTCTCCTTCACAACCATCACCCTCCCCTTCACAGCCACCAACCCCCTTCACAGTCATCACCCTCCCCTTCACAGCCATCATCCCCTTCACAGCCATCACCCTCCTTCACAACCATCACCCTCTCCTTCACAGCCATCACCCTCTCCTTCACAACCATCACCCTCCCCTTCACAGCCATCATCCCCTTCACAGCCACCAACCCCCTTCACAGCCACACCATCCCATTCACAGTCATCACCCTCCCCTTCACAACCATCACCATCTCCTTCACAACCATCACCCTTCCCTTCACAGCCATCATCCCCTTCCCAACCATCACCCTCCCCTTCACAGTCATCACCCTCCCCTTCACAACCATCACCCTCCCCTTCACAGCCATCATCCCCTTCACAGCCATCACCCTCCCCTTCACAGCCATCATCCCCTTCACAGTCATCACCCTCCCCTTCACAACCATCACCCTCTCCTTCACAGCCATCACCCTCTCCTTCACAACCATCACCCTCCCCTTCACAACCATCACCCACCCTTCACAGACACACCATCCCCTTCACAACCATCACCCTCCCCTTCACAGCCATCATCCCCTTCACAGCCATCACCCTCCCCTTCACAGCCATCATCCCCTTCACAGCCATCACCCTCCCCTTCACAGCCACACCATCCCCTTCACAGTCATCACCCTCTCCTTCACAGTCATCACCCTCTCCTTCACAACCATCACCCTCCCCTTCACAGCCATCATCCCCTTCACAGCCATCATCCCCTTCACAGCCATCACCCTCCCCTTCACAGCCATCACCCTCCCCTTCACAGCCATCATCCCCTTCACAGCCATCACCCTCCCCTTCACAGTCATCACCCTCCCCCTCACAGCCATCACCCTCCCCTTCACAGTCATCACCCTCACCTTCACAACCATCACCCTCCCCTTCACAACCATCACCCTCCCCTTCACAACCATCACCCTCCCCTTCACAGTCATCACCCTCCCCTTCACAGTCATCACCCTCCCCCTCACAGCCATCACCCTCCCCTTCACAACCATCACCCTCCCCTTCACAGCCATCACCCTCCCCTTCACAACCATCACCCTCCCCTTCACAGTCATCACCCTCCCCCTCACAGCCATCACCCTCCCCTTCACAACCATCACCCTCCCCTTCACAGCCATCACCCTCCCCTTCACAACCATCACCCTCCCCTTCACAGTCATCACCATCCCCTTCACAACCATCACCCTCTCCTTCACAGCCATCATCCCTTCACAACCATCACCCTCCCCTTCACAGCCATCATCCCCTTCACAAACATCACCCTCCCCTTCACAACCATCACCCTCCCCTTCACAACCATCACCCTCCCCTTCACAACCATCACCCTCCCCTTCACAACCATCACCCTCCCCTTCACAACCATCACCCTCCCCTTCACAACCATCACCCTCCCCTTCACAGCCATCATCCCCTTCACAACCATCATCCCCTTCACAGCCATCACCCTCTCCTTCACAACCATCACCCTCTCCTTCACAGCCATCAAGCCTCCCATCACAGCCACACCCTCCCCTTCACAGTCGTCACCCTCTCCTTCACAACCATCACCCTCCCCTTCACAGCCATCATCCCCTTCACAGCCACTAACCCCCTTCACAGCCATCATCCCCTTCACAGCCATCATCCCCTTCACAGCCATCACCCTCCCCTTCACAACCATCACCCTCCCCTTCAAAACCATCACCCTCCCCTTCACAACCATCACCCTCCCCTTCACAACCATCACCCTCCCCTTCACAACCATCACCCTCCCCTTCACAGCCATCAAGCCTCCCTTCACAACCATCACCCTCCCCTTCACAGCCACCAACCCCCTTCACAACCATCACCCTCCCCTTCACAGCCATCATCCCCTTCACAACCATCACTTCCCCTTCACAGACATCACCCTCCCCTTCACAACCATCACCCTCCCCTTCACAACCATCACCCTCCCCTTCACAACCATCACCCTCCCCTTCACAGCCATCATCCCCTTCACAACCATCACCCTCCCCTTCACAGCCATCAACCCCTTCACAGCCATCATCCCCTTCACAAACATCACCCTCCCCTTCACAACCATCACCCTCCCCTTCACAACCATCACCCTCCCCTTCACAACCATCACCCTCCCCTTCACAGCCATCATCCCCTCCACAACCATCAGCCTCCCCTTCACAGCCATCATCCCCTTCACAACCATCACCCTCCCCTTCACAGCCATCATCCCCTTCACAGCCATCATCCCCTTCACAGCCATCACCCTCTCCTTCACAACCATCACCCTCTCCTTCACAGCCATCATTCCCTTCACAACCATCAGCCTCCCATCACAGCCACACCCTCCCCTTCACAGTCATCACCCTCCCCTTCACAACCATCACCCTCCCCTTCACAGCCATCATCCCCTTCACAACCATCAGCCTCCCCTTCACAGCCATCATCCCCTTCACAACCATCACCCTCTCCTTCACAGCCATCATCCCCTTCACAACCATCAGCCTCCCATCACAGCCACACCCTCCCCTTCACAGTCATCACCCTCCCCTTCACAACCATCACCCGCCCCTTCACAGCCATCATCCCCTTCACAACCATCACCCTCCCCTTCACAGCCATCATCCCCTTCACAGCCATCATCCCCTTCACAGCCATCACCCTCTCCTTCACAACCATCACCCTCTCCTTCACAGCCATCATTCCCTTCACAACCATCAGCCTCCCATCACAGCCACACCCTCCCCTTCACAGTCATCAGTCTCCCCTTCACAACCATCACCCTCCCCTTCACAGCCATCATCCCCTTCACAACCATCAGCCTCCCCTTCACAGCCATCATTCCCTTCACAACCATCAGCCTCCCATCACAGCCACACCCTCCCCTTCACAGTCATCACCCTCTCCTTCACAACCATCACCCTCCCCTTCACAACCATCACCCTCCCCTTCACAGCCATCATCCCCTTCACAGCCACCAACCCCCTTCACAGCCACACCATCCCATTCACAGTCATCACCCTCCCCTTCACAACCATCACCCTCCCCTTCACAGCCATCATCCCCTTCACAGCCATCACCCTCCCCTTCACAGCCATCATCCCCTTCACAGCCATCACCCTCCCCTTCACAGCCATCATCCCCTTCACAGTCATCACACTCTCCTTCACAGCCATCACCCTCTCCTTCACAACCATCACCCTCCCCTTCACAACCATCACCCACCCTTCACAGACACACCATCCCCTTCACAGTCATCACCCTCTCCTTCACAGCCATCACCCTCCCCTTCACAGCCACACCATCCCCTTCACAGTCATCACCCTCTCCTTCACAGTCATCACCCTCTCCTTCACAACCATCACCCTCCCCTTCACAGCCAACATCCCCTTCACAGCCATCATCCCCTTCACAGCCATCACCCTCCCTTTCACAACCATCACCCTCCCCTTCACAGCCAACAAGCCTCCCTTCACAGCCATCAAGCCTCCCTTCACAGCCACCAACCCCCTTCACATCCATCACCCTCCCCTTTCACAGCCATCATCCCCTTCACAACCATCACCCTCCCCTTCACAGACATCATCCCCTTCACAGCCATCATCCCCTTCACAACCATCACCCTCCCCTTCACAGCCATCACCCTCCCCTTCACAACCATCACCCTCCCCTTCACAGTCATCACCCTCCCCTTCACAGCCACCGACCCCCTTCACAACCATCACCCTCCCCTTCACAGCCATCATCCCCTTCACAACCATCACCCTCCCCTTCACTGCCACACCATCCCCTTCACAGTCATCACCCTCTCCTTCACAGCCACCAACCCCCTTCACAACCATCACCCTCCCCTTCACAGCCATCACTCTCCGCTTCACAGCCATCAGCCTCCCCTTCACAGACATCACCCTCCCCTTCACAGCCATCACCCTACCCTTCAAACCATCACCCTCCCCTTCACAGCCACACCCTCCCCTTCACAGCCACACCCTCATCTTCACAGACATCACCCTCCCCTTCACAGCCACACCCTCATCTTCACAGCCATCACCCTCCCCTTCACAGCCATCACCCCTCCCCTTCACAGTCATCACCCTCCCCTACAGGGCCGGTAAAACCTGATGGGCCGAATGGCCTCCTTCTGCACTGTAGCTTATATCATTCTATGATTCTATGAGCTGTGTAGCTGGAAGTAGTTTTACTATACCCATCTTGGGAGAAGGTGCAATGCTTTAAACACTTTGCACTTCTTAAATTTGAGCAAGTAAACACTGAGAAATTGACAAAAAAGTGATCGAAGAAAAAATTATTTAATATAATCAGATAAAGGTGTAAATCAAGCAAAGACTTTCATTTTTTCCAATTGTGTAAACAGGATTCTCATTACATTAAGAAGAGTGAAATAGTAAAATTTTCTATGATTGATAATTTAATGGCCTGCTTGCTTAACACTTTTATCGGGTTGCAGGGTGGCACGGTAGCACAGTGGTTAGCACTGTTGCTTCACAGCTCCAGGGACCCTCGTTCAACTACCGGCTTGGGTCACTGTCTGTGTGGAGTCTGCTCGTTCTTCACTTATCTGCGTGGGTTTCCTCCGGGTGCTCCGATTTCCTCCCACAAGTTCCAAAAAATGTGCTTCTTAGGTGAAATGGACATTCCAAATTCTCCCTCAGAACAGGCGCCAGAGTGCCCCACCCCCAAGAATAATGATTGCATGTTCTTTCTAAGCACTTTGACACATGTCTTTGTTATTATACAGGTGATTGATTCTGTACATAGTGTACACTGGGTGAATTTGCATGTAAAGACCATGGGCGGGATTCTCCATCCCATCGCATCCGTTTTCTGGTGCACGCCGCCGGCACAAGATCATCCAGTCAATGCGATTTTCCATTGTGGACACCCCCACGCCAATCGGAAATCCGTGGGGTGAGTGCGCTGTCGGCTAAGCGGAGGATCCTGCTGACAGTGACTACCACCCCATGAGTCGATATGTAGGCTATGCAGCACCACTGGGGTGAATGGGGAATAGCAAGTATGCATGAAGGGCATGGGGGCCTTTGAAGGTGGGTTGGGACATGAGTTGGCATGGAAGGGCCATAAGACCATAAGACATAGGAGCAGAATTAGGCCACTCAGCCCATCGAGGCTGCTCTGCCATTCAATCATGGCTGAAATCTTTTTGCACAGATGGTGGTGAATGCCTGGAACGCATTGCCAGGGGAGGTTGTGGAAGCAGTGTTTAAAAGACATCTCGTCAAATACATGGATAGGATGGGTATAGAGGGATACGGCACAAGTGCTGAGGGTTTTGGCCAAGGTTGGTATCATTACTGGTACAGGCTTGGAGGGCCGAAGGGCCTGTCCCTGTGCTGTATTGTTCTTTGTTCTTTGTAATATGCACTATACTTAAGCTATTTGTTCTTTTTGTTCATTGATTAACCATTTTCAACACAAAAGCTTACTAAAATACCATAACTGTTGGTTATAATTCATTAAACCTCCTTTGCTCAATACTCACTACCTATTTCTGACAAATGGGTTACTCCAGATTTGCAGAAGAGCGTAGATTTCAGGACATTTTGTTCAGCAGAAGTTCATTTTTTTTTACAGCTTGCGCTGTAAATATTTATTCTTGTTCTTTTATAAGTTCTCGAGGGTAGCACAAAGCGACGAGGGTGGTGTGACATGATCACATAAGAGACTTGAGGACATAATTACAAGTCATTCAGCACTGCTGCTAGGTTGCTAGGCTAAGTAACTGAAATGTCAGAGCCCAAACAAGACCCACTCTGTGTTTGTCTGGCGCTATACAATCTCGGTAAATGAGGGACAGCAAATACATGTTAACACTTCAAAATGAAAAGGTCTGGCACAAATATTGGAACAAGAAATGGTGTTACATTGTTTCAATGTTGGTATAACAAAAGTCATTCCATCACCACCAAGGGAGATTGATTGTCTCCAGTAGACAAACTAGACATAGCCGTCTACCATTTTTGCAAAGAACAGATTTTATTGAGGAATAAACCTCTTGAAATGACTGTTTCTGATACTGACAGCAAATCCTTCACAAGTCCTTCTGACCTATCTCCTTCTGTTATACGAGAGGAAACATTAACCTGCTTCAAACAAATAGATCACATCTGAATAATGAAGACGCCCTTCAGGGTGTTGTTGCACTCCTGCCACACTGTCTTCAGCCGACCCAAGATGGCGGTCTGTGAATAAGCATTGGTCTGCACATGTGTTGAAATCTACTGACATCATTCCGTCTTGCCCAAACTGCCAGTATCAGTCTCTGCATAAGCAGACCTCTGCGCACGCATGAATTTCGAAATTTGGTGGTTCCCGGAATGTCTGCCAGTAGGCACAGGGTTTCCAAAGAGAGTCTTAGGCAGTAATTATGGGGCTCCCCATCCGCTCCTTCTCATCCCCCATCCCCTCCCTGGTCAAACATTCTTGGGAATCCCCTGTCAATGCTTGCTTACATAATAAGAAGTCTTACAACACCAGGTTAAAGTCCAACAGGTTTGTTTCGATGTCACTAGCTTTCGGAGCGCTGCTCTTTCCGCAGCGCTCTGAAAGCTAGTGATATCGAAACAAACTTGTTGGACTTTAACCTGGTGTTGTAAGACTTCTTACTGTGCTCACCCCAGTCCAACGCCGGCATCTCCACATCATGCTTACATAATGGTTATTATGATCAAGTGCATGCCACCATCCGCTCTATCTAAGATTTATCGATGGCAGAGTACAATTTTCACAATGAAACACAAGGATTTGTTATCACTCCTTGTTCCACAGGCAACTCTGAGATTATTCCTTGCAAAAGTGCATTTTGTTCAGGGTAATTAGCTATATGACTTCTAGTTACAAGCAGCTGCGATTCATTCCAGCTTCCTGGTATCCATAACAAAGAAAGTACAGGGTCTTGCCTTTATGTATATTCTAATCTCAATAACCCACAATGAATGAGTACAAATTAGTACAGTTACACATTTCCTTCTGAGTGCCCATTGAAGGTGCCCATTTGTGATGATTTCAGCAGCGCCATTTTTGGTCCTGGCCACTGCACTCCAGATGACATCAAGGAGCAATATGCTCAAGTGGTGTATGCTTGGAAAATGCACAGCATTGGCAGGAAATGTAGCTTTCGTGTGATGCGAAGTGGGACTGTGTCTGGACAGAACAAGTATTTCAGAACTGGATAATCCACAAGTGCTGTCGACCCTCAGCAACAGCAAAATTGTACCATTTGCAATCTCATGTCCTAGCCCATCTCACACTGCTTCATGACGAGCAAGCTAGGAGACAAACTCTGGTTCAATAACGAACACAGAAGAGCAGAGCAAAAGTGAAGGTTCAATCCAGAGTTGCCTATGAACTAAACAAGAAAAGGAAGATGGTCCATTTATATCCACATCCTCAATTAGAATGGAATTCGGCATGAGTGAAGATACAAGGCTGAAATCTTCTGGAACAGTGCTTCACAAAACTTTACCCATTGTGACTCCATTTTAACACTGGGGAATTACTAGAGAATTGGCATGACCCCAGAGTGAAATCAGGATGGGAGATAAAGCTGTGGAGGGAGTACAGTTGTGAGAATTGTTGAGGAGGTTGCGGATTGGAGAGCTGACAGCAAGGTTTCCTACCTGTACCCTTCACGAGAGTCACGGGGTGTGGACTGTGAGGTTCCCTGTGACCTTGGACGAATACAAGCTTCCCTGATGGGGGGGGGGGGGGGGAGGAGGAGGGGGGGGGGGGGACACGGGACACCCCATCAGACATAAAAACTCCGCCCTGCCCGTGGGCAGGCCTGGAAACCCTTCGAGAAGTGGAGTTATAGATAGAAGTATTGTGAAATGAAACTTTTAGCTGTGCCCCCATCATTGCTTCCTTCTAGTCACTCTGGCAGGATCCAACACTACCACTATAATTTTGCAGGCTCAATGTGATGCAGGGATCAAGCCTCAGAGATCATTCGATTAGGCCATGCCCACTGAATCATGACAAGAAAAAGAATTGTGTGTGCTTATGTCATCCAGTTCAAAGCCAAAGCTGGAGCTTACCCATCACAGTGAATGCTCCACAGACTCCATGCTGCCTCAACGGAGAGCTCGTGAGCCCTGTTGCTTATGCCATGACCCCACTTGGGGTCACGACCCACAATTTAGGAACCCCTGTTCTTGAATGACTTAAATCAAAAGTGCTGACTGGATAATCTGGCTCAGTGTCCTTTTGCTGTCCCATTGCTGTCAGTGATGTCCAGCCATGCCGGTCCACTCCACATGTTCATCATTCTCTTAGAAGTATTTCTTTGCAAAATCCCTCCTATGGAAAAATGGTCAAAAGGTCCCAAAATATGATAATCACTTTTCACCCAGCCATCGAGAATGACATTAATCGAAGTGAAAATTGCAAGAGACAAGGGAGTGAAAGATTATCGGGGGTAGACAGGAATGTGGGGTTGAAGTTACAATTAGATCTGTCATGATCTTATTGAATGGTGCAGCAGGCCGGAGGGGATGAGTGGGTTACTTGCTGTTTCTAATTTGTACATGAGTGTATGTTTGCATGAGACTTTGGCAACCAGCTGGTCCAATGTCACCAATTTTACCGATCATCCAAAGTCAATCTCAGCATTACCTGGGGCACAACAATGAGCTGAGTTGAATTGAGGGTGATTCTACCACAGCAGCAAATGCAACTGTTATCAGGAGGAACTGAGATGTTACCATTCCTCCAGGCTGCCCGGTTCTGTCAGCCGTTGACGTTGTCCAAATCCTGCAGCAGCAATTCTTTCTGCATTTGCTCCACTTCCCAATTATGAGCTCGCAAGAGGGGGTGGGAATAAAATTTTGAGATCATAGAGTCATAAATGTTTACAGCATGGAAACAGGCCCATCGGCCCAGTTGGTCCATGCCGCCCAGTTTAAATAAAATATCTCAAAGCTTTACTATGGACAACGAATACGCCAGTTGCTGTGGGTGTAAAACCCACTCCACCATTTCACAGATCATGTTGGACAGCTGAAGCCATAGTCCAGAACACAAACTGTGACATATCGCCTACCCTTTGTTGCTATTTTTAGCCTTAGTTTCTTAGCTATGATTATGTCACCTTTGCTCACGAGTCGCCAGGTATCTTTCTGATACCGCCACGTGGTTCAAGCTCGAGTTATGATTAATAAGTCAGCACACCGCTTAGTAAGATTGAAATCAACGGTCATTTATTATGTATAACAAGTAATGCTTACACAATAATCCTACTATCTATATAGAAACTTATCACTACTGGCCAATACTTAACTTTAGGAAGGGCCCACCAGGTCAGGGAAACGAATGGCTTATCGAATCGGATCTGGCCCATGGGATTCAAAAAGGCTGATACAGGTCGATGGCTAGGAGTCTTTATCGGGTAACGATCGCTGGAGTCAAACTTACTGTTTCTGGTTGATGTTCTTGCGAAGGTCTCGAGCAGGAGAAGAAGGGAGAGAGAGAGAGATCTGAACTTGGCCCCTCACTTTATAGGGCCCAGAGGCTTCCTGCCTCTCGGGGCGGCCCTTGACCCTGAGTCCCAAGTGATTGGACTTGTTCCCTGATCACTGGGTTCGATATATCCAATAACGGGGCGATTCCCCGATCGGGGGGTGGTTGTTCACCTGTCTTTGTTTCGGCCACTGCAGGCGCCGACAGGTCTGGCCCGGCATTCAATTGCTAATATGTTGCAATTGTTCCCGGGGATAGCCGATTAAACTGCAGATGTCTGGGTTGATGTGCTGCTAATGGTCTTGAGTATCGATCTGGGCCGACTTCCCCAGAGCCGAATATGCTATTCTGTCTGCAGCTGTCCGTTTGTGTCCTGTTGGCTGCTTTTCCCATCAGCCTTTCCGGTTAGCCATTTTAAATCGGGTTTTGGCCAAATTAATAGGGAATCAGCCATTTTAGGTGGCTACACCTTCCCCTAGCTAGTTCCTCTTTAGTTTTGAATGTGGCACATTGTGGCTAATCTCATCATTGCATAATCGATGTGCCTGCCAAAATAGCTGTTCATTAAAATACATGTAAATATCAAGATGCTTTTTTGCTGCAGAATAAGCTTATCCAGCAGCCAATATGGCAGAGCTCCAGGCAAGGAAAATAACTTGTGTGTATTTTACAAAGTTCCCTAAAGATTCCCCTGAATGTTGTAAAAATAATTTAGAAAATGTATTGAAATGTTCATACTGTGTTCTATATTTTTTCTTTTAACATTAAATGCTGTGGACATTTGAATATTTATCTTCCCTACGATTGTAATGGTGATAACACTTCAAAAGTATTTAATTGACTGAAAGCGCTTTGGGATGTCCTGAGATCCTGAGTGGCTAAATATAAGACTTTAAAAAAATTCTTTAACAAGCTAGAACTTCAGAAGTTTCTAATTCTAGTCATATTTCATGTGTGCCTCGGCATAAAATTCCCAGATTCCATTAAAAATGAAAAGAAAGTACCCGGAAGTCTGGCTACAACATGGATGACGCAAATATATTTCACATCAAGAATACAGAGCATAACTTCAAATAACTAATTCATCATCAATCAATGGGCACAACTTGAGCTCTTGAAGTTTCGTCACTGCACACAATTTAAATGGTACAAAACAGTAACCTTTCATCAAACGTACCTGCTGGGAGTAGGGCAGGTTTAGGTCAGATGCCTGTTTTATATCCTTTCTGATTTTCGGTTGAAGTTCACTGAGGTTTAAATTCAAATTAAACCTAATGTGAGGTCTGGGCTGGAATTCTCAGGTCGTTGGGATTCTTTATTTACACGGGCAGTGCACAGCGCCTGCGGGTTTCCCGACAGATATGGGGTGGCTTCAATGGGAAATCCCATTGACAAGTGGCAGGAGTAGAGAATCCTGCCGCCAGTGAACGGCGCGCCGCTGAGAAACACTCGACTGGGGAACTGGAAAATCCCGCCCCTGATGAGAGGGTCATCAACCTGAAATGTTAAATCAGTTTCTCCCTCCAAAGATGCTGCCTGACCTGCTCATTATTTCCAGCATTCCCTGTTGTTATTTCAGTTTTTCGTTTTATTTTTGTCCAATATGTTTTTTTGATTCTTCGGAGGTGAACATCGCTGATGTTTATTGTCCGTCCCTAACTGCTTTTGAGAAGGTAGCGGTGAGCTGCCTTCTTTAACATGTGAACCAGTAGCAGGAATAGTCCATTCAGCCCCTCGGGCCTGCTCTGCCATTTAATAAGATCATGGCTGATCTGATAGTAACCTCAAATCTGCATCCCGCCTGCCCCCTGATAACCTATCATCCCCTTGCTGACCAAGAATTTATCCACTTCTGCCTTAAAAATAGTCATATACTCTGCTTCCACCACCTTTTCAGGAAGAAGATTCCACTCGCCAGCCACTGAGAAAACTGGACGCAACAAGAATGAAGTGGGAGGTGGACCTGGGGATCGAAATAGGGTGGGGACTCTGGAGCGAAGCACTGCATAGGGTCAACTCCACCTCAACGTGCGCAAGGCTCAGCCTGCGCAACTAAAAGTGGCACATAGAGCCCACTTAACAAGAACCCGTATGAGTAGGTTCTTCCCGGAGGTGGAGGACAGATGTGAGCGGTGCTAAGGAGGCCCAGCCAACCACGCCCACATGTTCTGGTCCTGCCCCAGACTTGTGGAGTACTGGACAGCCTTCTTCGAGGCAATGTCCAAGGTGGTGGGGGTGAGGGTGGAGCCATGCCCGAAAGTGCCGGTCTTCGGGGTTTCAGACCAGCCAGATCTATTCCTGGGGAGGAGGGCGGACGCCCTTACCTTTGCCTCCCTGATCGCCCTCCGTAGAATCCTGTTCGGCTGTCGGTCAGCAGCACCACCCAAAGCTGCAGACTGGCTGTCCGACCTCTCGGAATCTCTCCAAATGGAGAAAATCCAATTCGCCACCCGAGGGTCAGACGACGGCTTCCACAGAACGTGGGAGCCATTCACCCAATTGTTCCGGGACCTGTTTGTGGCCAACAAACAAGCAGAAGAATAGCCAGGTAGCCAAGAAACAGGGGAGAGTAGCCAAAGCATGAGAGAGAGAGATAGACCGGGAGGGGGGAACAGCTAAATCTAAGAGGAAGGAAAGGCGAGCCACGGGGGAGGGGGGGGGGGGCAGGAGCGGGGAGAGGGGGGGTAAAGGGAAGAGACAGGGAACAATAGAGGAGAGCCAGGGAGGGGGAGGGGAGAGGCAGGGAAACGTTAACAAACGTAACATCCACAGGACCAGAGAAAACGGAGAAGACGGGAGGGCCGCAGAAGCGGAAGTGCGCAGAAGCGGAACGAGACGACAACGGCAGCAAACTCCGTCTGGGAGAAGCAAGGGACGACAACACCACGAACAGATGCCTACTTATGTGTGTAAATAATTTTGCCAAGTGTACAGAGCTGCTGCTGTTGAGCGGGGGCATAATGCCATCCGATGGCTTCTCAGGGAAAATTAAAACGTCAGCAGCAGCAGCGACCCGTAGGGGAGAGGGGGTGAGTGCTCCGTTGGGAGGGTGTGGGAAGACTGAGGCGCGTGGGGGTCACGTCTTGTCAATTGCTATTGTATATTCTTTTTTGCACTATGTTAATGTTCACTCTATTTTGCTGTGTTAGGATTATTACTATTTATTATGAAAAACTTTGCAAAACTTTAATAAAAAAATATTTTTTAAAAAAAAGATGTGAAAAGTTCTATTTTTATTCAGAAGAGTGACTAATGGTACTTAATGTTGTGAGTGACTGCAAGATTGTTTTCAATTGATTAGATAACAATTTTTGAACTTTCCCTGGTTAAAAAACAGGAAGTGCCTGTGGTACAGGCCCTCCAGGATGCATACCATGGAAACCAAAGAATACAGCAATTACTACAAGTCAAGTTTTACTCCATTGATTTCCCTTGGATCAAGTGGCAGAAGTCAGTAGTGGTTTGATAGAAAGCCACGTTGCTAAATTCCATTTCAGAAAACATTTTTCTTTTGTTTCAACAAATTATATAGCATTCAGTGTTCAATGCCACACAAGACATAGCTTCAGTCATGGCCGCTCCAAATATGGTGCCATCTCTTCCATTGGGGTAAGGACTGTGGACATGGGTGATTGTGATTGTTTTATGTTGCACCCTCTCTTTTGTCTCCTGCTTTTCTACTATCCTTGGCAATTTTTTTGTCTTCTACTATGAAGACAGATACAAAATATTGGTTCAAAGTCTCTGCCACTTCCTTGTTACCAATGATTAATTCCCTGCTATCACCATCCAAGTGATAAATGCCCAATTTAGCTACTCTTCCCTTTTACAAACCTGTGGAAATGTTTATTGCCTGTTTTTATATTTCTTGCTAATTTTCTGTTTGACTCCAATTTCTCCCTCTTTACTTTTTTTCGTTACAGTTTGCTGGTTTCTAAAATATCCCCAATCTTCTGGGCTACCATGAATCATTGCAAGATTGTACATCTTTTCTTTTAATTAGATGCCACCCTTAACTATCTTAATTAGCCATGAAGGTGCACCTTTCTCAGTTTTCCTTTCTCAATGGATCGTATCTTTGTTGAGAGTTATGAAATATTTCTTTAGATGTGTACCATTGCTTCTCTACAATCTTACCTTTTTGTCTCATTCCACTTTAACCAATTCTGACCTCATACCCTCGCAATTCAGTTTACTTAAATTTAGGACACGACCTTCAGACCACATTCCTGACTGAATGTGAAATTCCAACACATTATGATCACTCTTACCTTGAGGGTCCTTTACTACGTTGTCATTAATTATTCCTGTCTCATTTCACATTGCCATGTCTAAAATAGCTGGTTCAGTGGTTGTTGGAGAACATGTTAGTCGAGGAAAATGTCTCAAAACTACTCTGTGAACTTATTCTCCAGACCACTTTTATCAATTTGATTTGTCTAATCCTCAAGAAATTTAAAATGTCTTTAGCGGAGTTCTCTGTCAGCGGGATTCTCTGGTGCCCCGGCAGCACACCCACCGCCGCCAGTTTCCCAATGGCGTGGGGTGGCCACAATGGGAAACCCCATTGGCTGACATCCGGAACAGAGAATCCTGCTGCCAGTGGGGGCGTACCATGTTGGCAAACGCGGCTGCCGGACCGGAGAATCCCACCCCTTGGGCGGGGCTGCTGATTGGCTGTTGCGGGGGAAATTTGCATACGTCCGTTGTGGTCACCCTAACTTGAAAGTGTACCTGTGCAAGAGACCCTACCTGTTCAAGTGAAGACAAGCATCCAGCAGAGGGCAGTAGAGCAGAGCTGCTGATTGGCTGTTGCGGGTAAAATTTGCTTATGTCCGTTGTGGTTACCCTAATTTGAAGGTGTACCTGTGCAAGAAACCCTAGCTGTTCAAGTGAAGACAAGCATCCAGCAGAGGGCTGTAGAGCGGACCTGCTGATTGGCTGTTGCAGGGGAAACATGCATATGTGCGCTGTGGTCATCCTAACTTGAAGGTGGTTTGTGGAGGAGCTGTTGTCAATTGACACTTAAACCCAAAACACTTCTTCAGTGTTTCCCTCCCTACCCCCTCCTCTAACCAAAAAAAGCAACCGCTGTAAAGATCAAGAGGAAGGCTCGAGGGCAGGTAGAAGTAGAAAGAAGTTGAACCCTGATGTCACAGCCTGCAGGTAAGGGATTGGCTGGTGATTGGTAAGTAGTTTGTCTTTTATCTTTCCGTCAGGTGTTATCGTGCGGGGCGTAGAGGTTGCTGAGTGAGTGCTTGCTGAGAAGGGGAGTGAATAACAGGTAAGCTCTTTGTTTCTTTTTCTTTGTTTATCTAGAGGGGATGGCAGGGAAGGTAGTGCAATGTTCCTCCTGCAGAATGTTTGAGGAGAGGGATGCCGTCAGTGTCCCTGCTTATTTCATCTGTGGGAAGAGCACCCATCTCCAGCTCCTCAAAAACTTTAGGGAGCTGGAGCTGGATGAACTTTGGATCATTCGGGAGGCAGAGGTGGTCATAGACAGAAGCTTCACGGATGTAGTTACTCCGAAGAATAAAGATAGATGGGTGACGGTGAGAGGGGCTGGGAGGAACCAGTCAGTGCAGGGATCCCCTGTGGCCGTTCCCCTTAGTAACAAGTATACCGCTTTGGCTACTGTTGGAGGGGGGGGGGGGGACCTACCAGGGGTAAGCCATGGGGTACAGGTCTCTGGCACAGAGTCTGTCCCTGTTGCTCAGAAGAGAAGGGTGGAGAGGAGTAGAGCATTAGTCATTGGAGACTCCATAGTTAGGGGGATAGATAGGAAATTCTGTGGGAACGAGAGTGCCTCGCGGTTCGTGTGTTGCCTCCCAGGTGCCAGGGTGCATGATGTCTCGGATCATGTTTTCGGGATCCTTAAGGGGGAGGGGGAGCAGCCCCAAGTCGTGGTCCACATAGGTACCAACGACATAGGTAGGGATAGGGATGTAAGGCAGGAATTCAGGGAGCTAGGGTGGAAACTTAGATCGAGGACAAACAGAGTTATTATCTCTGGGTTGTTACCCGTGCCACGTGATAGCGAGACAAGGAATAGGGAGAGAGAGGAGTTGAACACGTGGCTACAGGGATGGTGCAGGAGGGAGGGTTTAAGATTTCTGGATAATTGGGGCTCATTCTGGGGTCGGTGGGACCTCTACAAACGGGATGGTCTACACCTGGACCAGAGGGGTACCAATATCCTGGGGGGGAAATTTGCTAATGCTCTTCGGGAGGATTTAAACTAGTTCAGCAGGGGCATGGGAACCTGAATTGTAGCTCCAGTATACAGGAGGTTGAGAGTACTGAGGTCATGAGTAAGGTTTCAAATTTGCAGGAGTGTACCGGCAGGCAGGAAGGTGGTTTAAAGTGTGTCTTCTTCAATGCCAGGAGCATCCGGAATAAGGTGGGTGAACTTGCGACATGGGTTGGTACCTGGGACTTCGATGTTTTGGCCATTATGGAGACATGGATAGAACAGGGACAGGAATGGTTGCTGCAGGTACCGGGGTTTAGATATTTCAGTAAGCTCAGGGAAGGTGGTTAAAGAGGGGGGTGGCACTGTTAATCAAGGACAGTATTACGGTGGCAGAAAAGACGTTTGATGAGGACTCGACTAGTGAGGTAGTATGGGCTGAGGTTCGAAACAGTAAACGGGAGGTCACCTTGTTAGGGGTTTTCTATAGGCCTCCAAAAAGTTCCAGAGATGTAGAGGAATGGATTGCAAAGATGATTCTTTAAATTTCCAAATATTGACTGGAAACGCTATAGTTCGAGTACTTTAGATTGGTCCATTTTTGTCCAATGTGCGCAGGAGGGTTTCCTGACACAGTATGTAGATAGGCCAATGAGAGGCGAGGCCATATTGGATTTGGTACTGGGTAATGAACCAGGACAGGTGTTAGATTTGGAGGTAGTGAGCACTTTGGCGATAGTGACAACAATTCAATTACATTTACTTTAGTGATGGAAAGGGATAGGTATATACCTCAGGGCAAGAGTTATATCTGGGGGAAAGGCAATTATGATGCGATGAGGCAAGGCTTAGGATGCATCGGATGGAGAGGAAAACTGCAGGGGATGGGCACAATGGAAATGTGGAGCTTGTTCAAGGAACAGCTACTGCGTGTCCTTGATAAGTGTGTACCTGTCAGGCAGGGAGCAAGTGGTCGAGCAAGGGAACCGTGGTTTACTAAAGCAGTCGAAACACTTGTCAAGAGGAAGAAGGAGGCTTATGTAAAGATGAGACATGAAGGTTCAGTTAGGGCACTCGAGATTTACAAGTTAGCTAGGAAGGACCTAAAGAAAGAGCTAAGAATAGCTAGGAGGGGACATGAGAAGTCTTTGGCAGGTAGGATCAAGGATAACCCTAAAGCTTTCTATAGATATGTCAGGAATAAAAGAATGACTAGGGTAAGAGTAGGGCCAGTCAAGGACAGTAGTGGGAAGTTGTGCGTGGAGTCCGAGGAGATAGGAGAGGTGCTAAATGAATATTTTTCATCAGTATTCACACAGGAAAAAGACAATGTTGTCGAGGAGAATTATGAGATTCAGGCTACTAGACTAGAAGGGCTTGAGGTTCATAAGGAGGAGGTGTTAGCAAAAGTGTGAAAATAGATAAGTCCCCTGGGCCAAATGGGATTTGTCCTAGGATTCTCTGGGAAACTAGGGAGGAGATTGCTGAGCCTTTGGCTTTGATCTTTAAGTCATCTTTGTCTACAGGAATAGTGCCAGAAGACTGGAGGATAGCAAATGTTGTCCCCTTGTTCAAGAAGGGGAGTAGAGACAACCCCGGTAACTATAGACCAGTGAGCCTTACTTCTGTTGTGGGCAAAATCTTGGAAAGGTTTATAAGAGATAGGATGTATAATCATCTGGAAAGGAATAATTTGATTAGAGATAATCAACACGGTTTTGTGAAGGGTAGGTTGTGCCTCACAAACCTTATTGAGTTCTTTGAGAAGGTGACCAAACAGGTGGATGAGAGTAAAGCAGTTGATGTGGTGTATATGGATTTCAGTAAAGCGTTTGATAAGGTTCCCCATGGTAGGCTACTGCAGAAAATACGGAGGCATGGGATTCAGGGTGATTTAGCAGTTTGGATCAGAAATTGACTAGCTGGAAGAAGACAAAGGGTGGTGGTTGATGGGAAATGTTCAGACTGGAGTCCAGTTACTAGTGGTGTTTTGGGGCCATTGCTGTTTGTCATTTTTATAAATGACCTGCAGGAGGGCGTAGAAGGATGGGTGAGTAAATTTGCAGATGACACTAAAGTCGGTGGAGTTGTGGACAGTGCTGAAGGATGTTACAAGTTACAGAGGGACATAGATAAGCTGCAGTGCTGGGCTGAGAGGTGGCAAATGGAGTTTAATGCAGAAAAGTATGAGGTGATTCATTTTGGAAGGAATAACAGGAAGACAGAGTACTAGGCTAATGGTAAGATTCTTGGCAGTGTGGATGAGCAGAGAGATCTCGGTGTCCATGTACATAGATCCCTGAAATTTCCACCCAGGTTGAGAGGGTTGTTAAGAAGGCGTACGGTGTGTTAGCTTTTATTGGTAGAGGGATTGAGTTTCTGAGCCATGAGGTCATGTTGCAGCTGTACAAAACTCTGGTGCGGCCGCATTTGGAGAATTGCGTGCAATTCTGGTCGCCGTATTATAGGAAGGATGTGGAAGCATTGGAAAGGGTGCAGAGTGTAGCCACCTCAGTTGGCCACTTCCCGACTTAAAATGGAGAACCGCAAAGGCTGAAGGGAAATTCAGCCAACACAGGCAAAACTAGCAAATACAGAGATCATGTATATTGGAACCTGCAAAACAACCAGACAGCACCGAAACCAGCAGCCATCTACATATTAATGTGCGATTCCCAGGCACAATGGCAACAGTTAAGGTAAACAAAGCCACGCCAGACTCCTCGGCGCCAGCAGGAGCCAAGACAAAAGGCCAACGGACACTTAGGACCGCCCAGCGATCAGGGAACCGCTCCAGCATTGGAGAAATCGATCCAAGTGATCAGAAAGTAGTCCAATCACTTGGAACCAGGTACGGGGTCCGCCCCGAAGGGCGGGAAGCCCCTGGGGACAATAAAGTAAATCCCCCAAGTTCAAATCGTCCTTCTTTGGCAGGGTCACTCAGCAACTCGAACCAACCCTTGACAGTGACCTGTCTTGTTGCCTCCAAGCAAGTCAGTCTCAAGTCAACGCTCGCTACGAGATAGGCGCTCCTAGCTACCAGTCCATATCAGCTTTTGAATCCCGCAGACTCAGGACCCGAATAAAAGGCCATTTGTTCCCCTGGCCTGGTGGGCCTGTCCAAAGCTAAGTATTGACCTGTTAGTTATAGAAATAGCCTAGAAAGTAGAGTTTATGCATGAGTAGCGATTTACTGTGTATAATAAATGTGCTTTGATTTGAATCTTACTAATTGGTGTGTTGAGTTATTGATCATTACTTGAACTTGAACCTCGTGGCGGTATCATAAAGATACCTGGCAACTCTAGAGCAAAGGTTATAAAACAGAGCCAATTGAACCAACCAAAAGTTAGCAACATATTACTGGCGACTCTCATCCACATACTGGACCAGACATTCGGGGCGAGAAAATTTCGATAATCCATTTGCCAGGTGTCGGTGAAAAATGGAGGGGCAGTTGTGGAATCCTTGTGAATGGCATGTCCACGTGTACTGCTGATTTTTAAAGGTGAAGGCAAATTTGTATTGGCACGCTTTTACCAATGGAATGGACCAGAATCCATTACTGACGTCCAAAACCGTAAAGTATTGTGATTTGAGTCCCTGTTTGAGCATGGTCTCGGGACTTGTGGCTACCATGGGGGCTGCTGTGGGCGTGACTTTGTTGAGTTCCCGGTAATCGATGGTCAGTCGCCATGATCCATCGGGCTTTCTCACTGGCCAAATTGGGGCATTATTACTGGAGGCTACTGATCTGAGTATGCACTGCTCTAATAAGCTGCCGATAACTTTTGCAATTTCTCCCTCTGCCTCTTGGGGAAATCCGTATTGCTTTTGGGATCTAGGGTCAGGTCCTGTGATTTGAACGGAACCAGTCATCCGGCCACAATCGTGTTTGTGGGTTGCGAATGCTGTCCTGTGCTTCTGCAGAACTGCCCTAACCTGCTTGTCTGTGCTAATTATGGTCGGGTCAAACCAAAATTCGCCGACTGCGCTAATCTTGTTGGCGTATTCTCCTATGGTGAGCGTTGCGGGGCTCATGTGGATTTTGCCATTTTCCAAACACATTGGTTGACTGGATCAAACGACAGGTTGTCGGAATTCATAAAATTGATGCCCAAAATGTGTTCTGCTGTGTGGGGCAGGTCGACTAAGACTATGGGGTGCTTGGTGGTGATGTTGACGATTTGAATAGGCACAGGGGCGGTGATGTGTCCCTGTTGTGAGTGGCCTGTGGAACCGCTGAGGTTGATGGTGGCTATAGTGGGCCACGTGTCTTTCTGGAATATGGTGGAGGAATTAATTGTGGTGCGAGACCCTCCTGTGTCCCAGAGAAATTCGATGGGCTGTCCCCGTATCTTTGCTGCAACTACTGGTTGGCCAGACCTATCCCAAAGGGTGTCGCAGACCCAACTGGGGGAGCCCGAACACCATCAGTCCGTTCCATTCAGGTCTGCTTGGTCTGAACGGGTGCTCACACTATGTATGGGCTCTGTCCTATTCTTATTCAGAGTGCCTGCCTGCTGGGCTCTCTGTGGCTTTCGTGGGGCATTGCATTCTCGTGCAAAGTGCCCTAACTGTCCACAGTTGTAACACTCCTGTGGCTTTTGTGGGGGGCTGTTCCTTCCTTCGTTCACCCGTGCGGGGTTCTGGTGCGTTTTCACCGCCTGGATGTCTGCTTCTGCCTGCTGTTCTTCGGGTTTCCTACCCGCGGGTTTGTTTTGTACAGACTGCTCCCAGATGCGGTACAATCTTTTTAAAACCCATTTCTCATTGTGGGCTTCCTCTGAGGGGTCATAATTCGTACAGGATTTTTGTCCTGCGTCTGTGGCATGGGGGATAAGGGTGCGGGTCCATTTGGCCATACCATCTTGGGACAAATGGGCGCGTTCTAAATTTCCAAAAACTGCTGTGAAATGGATCCACAGGCGTCCAGCAAACGCTGTGGGGTGTTCTGTCTTTTTCTGCCTGCATTTATTCAGGCCTTCTACGGGGTCACCTCTGTTGTAGCCGATCGCATCTAGGATCGCTGCGTGCATTTCCTCAAGAGTGCCTCCTCCTAAATTCTGTGGGTCGGGAAGGGCTGCTACGACTGAAGGGTCTAAACTCAAAACTGTGAGCTTCACGTGCTCATGCTCATCCAGGCCGTACATGGTCGCCTGCTGCTTTACTCTGGCAAAGAAGTGGTGGAGGTCTGAGGTGGGAGGAACGGTGTGATTTTCTCGCATGCGTCCCGTAATTGGGTCACGGTTAAGGGAGTGGTGTACAGAAATTCTGTGTCGTCCGATGTGGCTGTGCGGTGGGTGGTGACTGGGTTCATTGGAGCCTGAACTATCTGCTCTGTGGGGGTTGGGGCGTTTTTATCTTCTGGGTCTTTCCCTGCGCAGATGTTCCCTGAACATATCTCTGCGCTGTCTCACTCAATTCTTCCCAATCAGGGCCGTCTTCCTCATCTAACTGTGATCCAAAGGTTTCCTGGAATCCTTTCTGAACTGAAAGCAGTTCTGCAATCTGCTTCCGGCACTTTGCGAGGTCTAATGAGCTTTGTCTTTGCTCCGTGGTGGTAGTATGGAGTGCTCTTAACGCTGCCTTCAGGTTGCTACACTGCCTTTGCAATGTCTCTACCTGCTTCTCTGTTTCCTCTCGTACCAGGACTGCACGTTGCTGATAGGCTTTTTCGTACTGGGATTGGAAGCTGCTTAAGTGCACCAGACAAGACTGGTGTCCCCACTTGGCATCATCCACCTCTCCGTCCTTTGCTGCTAACTTCCTTCTTAATTCTAGGTTTTCTTTCTCTATCTCGCTCACATCAACCTTTCTCATTCGATGTGCCTCCTCTAACTCTCTACGGAGCGTCCAAACAACTTCCTCTGTGCGTCGCAATTGTGCCAAACAGGACACGATTGCCATCGGCTTGCGAGCTTTTCCCAAGCTTTTCTTATGGATTTTGCTCAGGTTCTCCCACCAAGTATGTCCTATACTCCTGGGACCTGTTTCCTCATTTTCACAGAATTCGCTCCAAAGGGGCCATCCTTTCCCTTTGAGGTACTTTCTGATTTCCTCTTCCCAAACGAGACTCTTTCCTACTCTACTGCTGGTCACTGCGACCACGAATTCTTCGGGGTTCATGAGGCGTTGCATTGCCTGCATTGCCATCTTTCCTCTCTAAATACTTCTCTTAAAATTTGGAACGAGGGGTACTAAGGCGGTGCTGTAATTACGGGTACGGCTTTCGCTATTTTCCGGAATACAAACTCCCGACAGTTTTTTCGCAACAAAAATCTATCAGTTTACCTTATAGCCCTGTTAGTTACGCATGCATACACACACTTCCGAATTATGAGGATTGATCAGAACTGCATGAACACTTGTGGTTTTTTCTGTTCCCAATTGGATTCTAATTCAAATTTTGGGTTCTCCCGGAGTGGTTAAGCCACTTCTAGATCGGGTCACGTCAGGATGTCTCCAGTAATATGTTGCTAACATTTGGTTGGTTCAATTGGCTCTGCTTTATAATCTTTGCTCTCGAGTCGCCAGGTATCTTTATGATACCGCCACGAGGTTCAAGTTCAAGTAATGATCAATAACTCAGCACACCAATTAGTAAGATTCAAATCAAAACACATTTATTACACACAGTAAATCGCTACTCATGCATAAACTCTACTTTCTAGGCTATTTCTATAACTAACAGGCCAATACTTAGCTTCGGACTGGCCCACCAGGTCAGGGGAACAAATGGCCTTTCGTTCAGGTCCTGAGTCTGCAGGATTCAAAAGCTGGTATGGACTGGTAGCTAGGAGCGCCTATCTCGTAGTGAGCATTGACTTAAGACTGACTTGCTTGGAGGCAACAAGACAGGTCGCTGTCAATGGTTGGTTCGAGTTGCTGAGTGACCCTGCCAAAGAAGGACGATTTGAACTTGGGGGCTTTACTTTATAGTCCCCAGGGGCTTCCCGCCCTTCGGGGCGGACTCCGTACCTGGTTCCAAGTGATTGGACTACTTTCCGATCACTTGGATTGATTTCTCCAATACTGGAGCGGTTCCCTGATCGCTGGGCGGTCCTAAGTGTCTGTTGGCCTTACTTTTTCTTGGCTCCTGCAGGCGCCGAGGAGTCTGGCTTGGCTTTGTTTACCTTAAATGTTGCCATTGTGCCTGGGAATCGCACATTACTATGCAGATGGCTGCTGTATTACTATGCAGATGGCTGCTGGTTTCGGTGCTGTCTGGTTGTTTTGCAGGTTCCAATATACATGATTTCTGTATTTGCTAGTTTTTGCCTGTGTTGGCTGAATTTCCCTTCAGCCTTTGCGGTTCTCCAATTTAAGTGGGGAAGTGGCCAACTCAGGTGGCTACAAAAGGAGATTCACCAGAATATTGCTTGGTATGGAGGAAAGATCTTATGAGGAATAGCTGAGGGACATGAGGCTGTTTTCGTTAGAGAGAAGAAGGTTAAGAGGTGACTTAATTGAGGCATACAAGTTGATCAGAGGATTGGATAAGGTGGACAGTGAGAGCCTTTTTCCTCGGATGGTGATGTCTAGCAAGAGGGGACAGCTTTAAATTGAGGGGAGATAGATATAGGACAGATGTCAGAGGTAGATTCTTTATTCAGAGAGTAGTAAGGGCGTGGAATGCCCTGCCAGCAACAGTAGTGGACTCACCAACACTAAGGGCATTCAAATGGTCATTGGATAGGCATATGGACGATAAGGGAATAGTGTCGATGGGCTATGGAGTGGTTTCACAGTTCGGCGCAACATCGAGGGCCAAAGGGCCTGTACTGCGCTGTAATGTTCTATGTTCTATGTTCTAGGTGCCGAATTGATGATAGGAATTTTACCCTCATGATGAGCCCGACGTAGGAGCTGCGGAAGCAGATGTAAAACCTACTCCTAGCCAAGATCGTGTTATTAACACAATATTATGCTGGGTGTCCAAGTAAGGTTCACCCAGCCGAGTACTGCGTGAATGGGGGAACGGGACGGGCATCGGGTCTAATACAGACTCAGCGGGATGTTTAAAATGGGAGACAACTCCCTGTAGGCTGCAATGAATTCTGGGAGAGGCTGAAGGAGCTGACTGCAACCATTATAATAACATTCTATTGTTCCCTGTCAGGAGAAGACAAGTCACAATGTTATAAAGCACTGCAGGATCGATTAGGGAACCCCAAATCTGCTTGTGCTAGCAGAGCATGAAAGTGAAACACTGGGGTTGGAGTGCTACCAGCCATCTCACTCCTCCGGTCATGGTGAGGTGGGGGTATTGGAGGAAGGTGAGAGGAAAGTTCACAGATTTGTGCGCCTCAGGTATGGGAACCATGACAGGCTTCTCTCTTCAGAAAGTGAACTGTTGCAGCAGAGTACTCATTGAAGCTCCAACGCAGCTGTCACCATGCAGCAAGTCTCCCTTACCTCCTCGGCCTGCCTAGCATGCACATTGATTTGGATCATTGAACTTACTGATCTTGCGCCTTCCTTCCATGGTTGTGCCATCCACAGGAGTCGCAGGCGACCCCAAGGAGCCCCATTAAGCTCCCAGGAAGATATCGCTCCTGTACGAGCATCATACCATCTCTCAGAACCAGACACCAGTGTAGATACTCACAAACCAGTGGGAATTAGATTATCAGCTCTGCACAATTGTGAGGGCACACCACATTCACGTGAGTGGTACCAGGGCATTGACAGAAGGACCACTCCTGGAGACCAGGACCATGCCAAATCCAAGGCAGATGATGAGCCTCTGGATATCCAGTGGGATGCGCTGGGAGATGTAGTGGAGATCCTCTGAGAGTCTATGTGCCATGGTGCCTATCATAGAGGAGTCCATGCGGAACATGAGTACTATGTTGACCTCTAACATTGAGTGCACAGCCTCCTCCATTGATAGAGTGGCAACTCTCATGGAGAGATAGCTTCAGCAGCAGAATCAGGGGTTCTAGGGATGGCGCTCAGATCTGACCTCAGGAGTTCACTGCCAGTTTGAAAATTGGATGAGGTAACTCGTCTCTTTGCTGGGTGCTTGTCCATCAGTGGTGGGTAGGGAGGTTCAAATGCACTTCACCCTGGTGGATGAGCTGCCTGTCAATCTCTATGGGCTCCGGGCTATCAGATGAGGCCACCAGCTCCTTCTCCTCTCTGCCAGTGACCACTGTGCCTGATGATGCTGCGATGACTGAGGAGTGCCCAGACATGGGGCTGGATGCACCCTCTCAGCAAAGCCAACTCCACCTTCACCGCCCAGTGGACAGCCGCCAAGGTCATCACGGCTACAAGAACAGCAAAGACAACAGGCTTCCTCCATGCCGCTGCCAATGAGGGGCAGCAGAGGGCACCAAGAGGAAGCACCTGCAAATATAAGTTTAAGGCACCTTGAGCACAACAGTGGCATGTCTTGCGTGACATTATTTGTTTTTATTATTTTGAAGTTTATGTTAGGGATGACAAATGTGTATGTTCTTTTTCTGTTCATGTATCATAAACATTTTCTTCAATGAGCTGAGTTGATTGGATGCTTTGAATAGCTGCTGAATTCTGCACAGGCGTTGTGCTGGTGCTGGAGCTCTGCGTTGGGCTCTCATTTAAATGATTTGCAAAGGCTTGAATGCCTTGGATGCAAAGCTAAATGTTCACAGGATCAAAATTCCTGGTGTCCCTTCCCCCAGCTGTTCCTGTTGTCTGCCTCAATAACCTCACTCTGCACATTCCTAGCCTCTTCCTCTGACCCTTCACTGGAGTCATCCTCTCTGGCCCATGTAGCAGTCAATTTTCCTGAGCCTCCACTGCCCCCCCTCCCCTTCCCCCGGTCAGAGCAAGGTTGTGCAGGGGCAGCATGTGAAGACTATGAGGGAAACATGCTCAGGAGTATACTGCAATACTGTCCTGATCGTTCCATGCATCTGAAACGCATCTTCAGCAGCTTACTGTCATGAAAACATTTTACAGACTCATCTTCTCGACGACTCTTGCCAATTTAATTGTCCCAATCTACAGGAAGTTTACATTCCCCCACAATTTTTAAATGTCCTTTATCATAGGCTCCAATAATATTTTGTTTTATGCTCCGCCCATCGGGAGAACCACCATTGGGGCCTATAAAAAACTACCACCAGTGTTTTATGACTCTTGCTATTCCTAATATCCATCTATTCTTATTTTACTTCATGATGTTCAAAGTACAGATCTTTTCGCTATAATGTACTCACATCATCCTTTATTATAAGGGATTGCCCACCTCCTTTGTCATTCTGTCTATCGACCCAGATGAGTGGGATTTCGGACCTGAGCAGATATAGGATGGAGAGTTCTGAGCAAGCTGGAGTGTGCAGAACGTTGGGAGGCCAGCAAGGAAAATGTGGAGAAATTAATTGTCATAGAACTTATCATAGAATGTACAGTGCAGAAGGAGGCCATTCGACCCATCGAGTCTGCACCGGCTGCTGGAAGGAGCACCCTACCCAAGGTCAACACCTTCACCCTATCCCCATAACCCAGTAACCCCACCAAACACTAAGGGCAATTTTGGACACTAAAGGCAATTTATCATGGCCAATCCACCTAACCTGCACATCTTTGGACTGTGGGAGAAAACCGGAGCACCCGGAGGAAACCCACGCACACACGGGGAGGATGTGCAGACTCCGCACAGACAGTGACCCAAGCCGGAATCGAACCTGGGACCCTGGAGCTGTGAAGCAATTGTGCTATCCACAATGCTACCGTGCTGCCCCCACATATATGTACCCCCAATTGTATATGTAGCATTAGCATATTTCAGAGATGTTGTGGCAGTCGGAATAAATTATTGGCAGGGGCGAGGAACATTATGGAGGTGGATGTAAACCAACTTGGTGACGATCTGCATATGAGATTTGTCCAGCCGAGGTTCAATCAGTGCACTGGGATTGCAAATTCTTCCAGCGGGATTCTCCGACCCCCCGCTGAGTTGGAGAATCCCTGAGGGGGGGGGGGGGGGGGGGGGGGGTGAATCCCGCCCCCACCGTCCTGACGCTGGCTGCCGTATTCTCCGGAGCTGGTTTTCGGGCGGGAGCGGGGTTCACGCCACGCCGGTCGGGGGCCGTTGGCAGTGCCCCTCCCGGCAATTCTCCGGGCCCCGATGGGCTGAGCGGCTGTCCGTATTTGGCCAGTCTCGCCGGTGTGGGTTAGGCATGCTCCCACACAGCGGGACCTGGCAGGAAAGTCGGCTGGGGCGGTCCACGGGGGGGGGGCGCGGGGCATCCGACCCCAGGGGGGAGGGGGCCCACGGTGGCCTGGCCTGCAATCGGGGCCCACCTCCGCCATGGCCGGCGTGGAGAAGACAACCCCCTGCGCATGTGCCAGAATATGCTGGCCGGTCTGCGCATGTGCGTATCCATGCCGGCAGTTCTGCACATGCGCGAGATCACACCGGCCGTTCGGCATATGTGTGAACTCGCGCAGTCCCTTTGGCGCCAATTGTAGTGGAGCCAACCCCTCCGGTGTCCACCTACTCCCCGGAAGTGCGGAGAATTCAGCACTTTTGGGGGCTGTTGACGCCAGAGTGGTTGGCGCCGGTTCTCCCGCCAGTGTGGGGATTTAGACCCAGGAAAGGAGAATCCCGCTCCAGATCTTTATCTTGCCTCCTTGGCCGTTCAAAGGTGACTAATGTTAACTCTTTACAGATGCCATGATATCGCACTGAGGCAAGTACGAGAGGAAGGCCCCAAGAACTATCTCAGCGGTTATGGGCATTTTACATGTGAAACTGGCACCATTAAGCACCACACACTAACCATCTGAACTAATCAACCCTATTGACAAACTACTGGATTCAAATGGATCCACTCCCCTCCTTGGAGACACTGAGACCATCCCAGCTGAAATCAACCAACACAGCAAAGACAAGAGGTCATTCCTAGATCCCTCCTCAGTTGACGAGTTCACTGCCATGTTTCAATGGACTTGAACACATTGAACCATCATTATAACTGCAACTAAAGACTTTTATTTTAGTTATCCTTCTCTCAATTCCTGATCAAATAATATTCACAATATGGTAAACAATTCAATATCTTTACAGAAACTGATTTACAGCCGTAATAGACTGGTGAGATTGAAAAATGTTTTGTTCTTCTTGACCTCTTAGCACTGTAAGCAAATTTAATTTAAAATAAATCTTTGGAATATCTTGAGTATCCATTGCATTCCGGAGTTTATGGCATTCTTCCAATTGGAATCACATTTTATCTCAGTACGGGAAGGAAATGACCTATGTTACAGCTGTCACTGCAGCTCAGATTCTGTAAGTATTTATTTATAAGCTTGCGGTTTATTTGGTTGTGTGTTTAATTCCTGATAGCTTATTCCTACTACTAAAAAGAATTTAATATTAAAATGTTTCTATTCTCATGACACTCAATCATCTCAATATGGGAACTGACCAGTTTGGTAACTGTTATAAACCCCATGAGGACCACAGGGAAACCATTGCCGTTTTCCCCATGGGATCCGTAGGGGGCGGAGGCCATCCAGCAGGAGTTTGATAAAGACCAACACATAAACGTCGGCCCAAGCAGAGCGTGGAATTGTTTGTTGTCCCAACAGGGACTGGATTGGGAGAGATATACTGCCATTGACAGAGTATTGCACATTGTTCAATAAATTCTTGTTCCACTACCGCTGGTTTTCTCAAGTTACTAAACTGGCAGAGAGGACAAAAGAGATTCCGGACTCGTTTGTGGAACTGCCTAGCCGTCCTGGACGGTTACTGTCCCGGCACGTGTGGACATTGAATATCACGATGCCACTGTTTGGGGGGAGCACGGTGGCACAGTGGTTAGCATTGCTGTGTCACGATTCTGAGGTCCCAGGGGCGATCCCGGCTCTGGGTCACTGTCCTTGTGGAGTTTGCACATTCTCCCCGTGTTTGCATGGGTTTTGCCCCCACAACCCAAAGATGTGCAGGGTAGGTGGATTGGCCACGCTAAATTGCCTCTTAATTGGAAAAAATGAATTGGGTACACTAATTTTTTTTTAAAAAGGTGGCACTGTTTGGTAGGCTGGAGGCCTTCGATGCAGACCTGGGACACTGGAGCCAGCATGTGAGATGCATGAGGTACTTAGAACAAAGAACAAAGAAAAGTAAAGCACAGGAATAGGCCCTTCGGCCCTCCAAGGCTGCGCCAACCATGCTGCCTGTCTAAACTAAAATCTTCTGAGGGGTCTGTATCCCTCTATTCCCATCCTATTCATGTATTTGTCAAGACGTCACTATCGTCCCTGCTTCCACCACCCTCTCTGGCATCGAGTTCCAGGCATCTACTACCCTCTGTGTAAAAAACTTGCCTCGTACATCTCCTCTGAACCTTGCCCCTCGGACCTTAAACCTATGCCCCCTAGTAATTGATCCCTCTACCCTGGGAAAAAGCCTCTGACTATCCACTCTGTCTATGCCCCTCATAATTTTGTAGACCTCTATCAAGTCGTCCCTCAACCTCCGTTGTTCCAGTGAGAACAAACCAAGTTTATTCAACCTCTCCTCATAACTAATGCCCTCCATACCAGGCAACATCCTGGTAAATCTCTTCTGCACCCTCTCCAAAGCCTCCACATCCTTCTAGTAGTGTGGCGACCAGAATTGAACACTACTCCAAGTGTGGCCTAACTAAGATTCTATACAGCTGCAACATGACTTGCCAATTCTTATACTCAATGCCCCGGCCAATGAAAACAAGCATGCCGTATGCCTTCTTGACTACCTTCTCCACCTGTGTTGCCACTTTCAGTGACCTGTGGACCTGTACACCTAGATCTCTCTGACTGTCAATACTCTTGAGGGTTCTACCATTCACTGTATATTCCCTACCTGTATTAGACCTTCCAAAATGCATTACCTCACATTTGTCCGGATTAAACTCCATCTGCCGTCTCTCCACCCAAGTCTCCAAACGATTTAAATCCTGCTGTATCCTCTGACGGTCCTCATTGCTATCCGCAATTCCACCAACCTTTGTGTCGTCTGCAAACTACTAATCAAACCAGTTACATTTTCCTCCAAATCATTTATATATACTACAAACAGCAAAGGTCTCAGCACTGATCCCTGCGGAATACAGCTAGTCAGAAATATGCCGGTCCTGAATTCCTTTGAACTGACATTTGAAAGTCTCCCACATGTCAGATGTTGATTTACCCTCAAACATCCCCCCCCCCCCCCCAATCTAGGTTCTTCAGTTCCCTCCTAATATTGTTATAATTAGCCTTCCCCCAATTTAGCACATTCACCCTAGGACCACTCTTATCCTTGTCCACCAGCACTTTAAAACTTACTTCTATAATAATAATCTTTATTATTGTCACCCGTAGGCTTACATTAACACTGCAATGAAGTTACATTAGCACTGCACTGTAAATCCCCTAGTCTCCACACTCCGGCGCCTGTTCGGGTACATTGAGGGAGAATTCAGAATGTCAAATTCACCTAACAAGCACGTCTTTCGTGACTTTCTGGTAAAAAACCAGAGGAAACCCACGCAGACACGGGGAGAACATGCAGACTCCGCACAGATAGTGACCCAAGTCAGGAATCGAGCCTGGATCCCTGGTGCATTTTGGGGGAAATTGGTAGTTTGGGAGAAACCTGTCAAATGTCATCCTCCTGACCACCTCAGGGGAGCTGACTTTTGGAATTATAAATAGTCTCACTTGCTGCACAAGACTCCAAATCATTAGATGAGCTGGTTGCTTTGGTAGATGAACATTATGACCCTAAACCTCTGTTATCATGCAGCGGTATAGGTTTAATATGGCTATGCGGTCTCCAGGTGAATTGGTCACTAAATTATTGATCCACCTTAGTTGACTGGTGTGGGATTGCGAGCTCAGGCCATCCCACTCTGAAATGTTGAGGGATAGGCTGGTTTGTGGGATAACCAACATGGCCACTCAGAGGAAGCTGTTGACGGATCCCACCTTCGATTTAAAATTGGCCGTCGAGCTGTCACTGTCCTGTGAGCATGCAGAGAAAGTGATGCAGGAGCTGCAGAGGTCTATGAACTATGGCGTCCATACTTTGGCCCGCACTCCATTTAAACTCCCCCTGCATCACAGGGCAATGCCGGACAGGCCAGATCACCTCCGAAAGGGCAACACCAGAGACAAATCCGCAGCCAGCACTCGGGAGCCACCACAGACCCAAGGGGTACATCCCCGGAGGACAAGGAGAGAGCCAAACAGATTGCCAAATGTGTGGTCAGAGGACACATGATGGCCAGAGCCATCACATTCAGCACAGAGAATACCATCTGAGGCAGCTACTTAGATCACTGTGAGCCAGTGCCTTACATGTGGCCCCCCTGGATGAGGGGGACTGTTTGACACAGCTGAACTACGGCACAGCCTGGAAGGTAGTGTCGATCCTGGTCATGTTAGAAGTAAGTGGTTATCCTGTGGTGATGGAAATGGGCACTGAAGCCGGTATCTCAATCGCTCGATCGTGGACCATCAGATATTTCGACGATTTCTCACAGGGATGAAGCCGCTGGCATTGCACGACACTAAGACAAGATTGGTAACCTATACCAGAGAAGCATTGGGCACCGTGGGGACCACCGTAACTCTGGTAACACATGGGCAACAGTCGGTCTGTCTTCTCTAGGTTGTAATATGGGGACTGGGGCCCAATTTGCTGGAGTGTGACTGGTTACGAGTACTCTGTATCAACTGGCACTGGTTTTTTGGATTTTTCGGGCACTGTGAATCTGTACAACATACTGGGCAAATACCCCAAAGTGTTTCTGGAGGGTCTGGGGAGTTTAAAAGGGGCCAAGGCCCGTATCTATGTGGATCTTGATGCTCAGCCCTGGTACTTTATGCATAGCCTGTGCCCTACGCATTGCTTGCCAAGGTTGATGCAGAGCTACCACGTCTGAAGGATCTGGAGGTTATACACCCTATACAATTGGTGGAATGGGTCACACCTGTGGTACCAGCGATGAAGCCCAACAAATCTGTCCGACTGAGCGGGGATTGCAAGCTCACGGTAAACAGATCTACACGACTGGACTGGTACCTAATACCTAGAGTGGAAGATATTTATGCAAAACTAGCTGGAGGATGTGCTTTTATGAAACATGTCATGAGCCAAACTTATTTGCAGGCGGTGCTAGATCCAGCATCCAGAAAATCTGTGACCAGAAGCACCCATTTACGATTATTTGAATCATCCGCCTCCCGTTTGGGGTCTCATGGGTCCCGCGATTTTCCAGCGTGTAATGGAAAATATCTTGCAGGGTCTGCTGCATGTGGCTGTCTATCTAGATGACATGTTCATCACGGGCACCATGGAGAAGGAGCATAAGAACAACCTGTTAGAAATACTCCGGCAGTTTTCCCAAGTGGGCTACTGGCTAAAAAGGAGCCAGTGTTTGTTCCGCAGTAGAGTGGTGAGTTACTTACGGGGTGGACAGTGATGGTCTACACTCAGTGGAGGACAAGGTTCGACCATAAAAAGGGCCCGACCCCGAAGAACACCAATGAAATCCAGTCGTTTCTAGGCCTGGTAAATTATTATGGAACGTTAATCACCAACCTGGTCACCTTATTGGCTCCACTCCACACACTGTTGAAGAAGGACCAGAAGTGGTTTGGGGTCCCTCGCACGACAAAGCATTCGCCGGGGTAAAACAAGGTTTGTCATCCACACCTTCTCACTCACTATTATCCAACTCGGCCGCTGTTCCTAACATGCGATACCTCCCCCTCTGGCACTGGGGTGGTGCTGGCCCACAGATGGGATGGCAGCATGGAATGCCTCATCGCTTTCCCCTCATGGACCCAGGGAGACGCAGAATGATGATATCCTCAAACCGAGAAGGAGGGCTTGGCGGTAATATTTGGAGTCAAGAGATTCCACCAATATGGTTACGGAAGGCACTTCTCTATTGAGACTGACCGCAAGCCTCTGACCACAGCCATCAGAAGCTCCTGTCAGCAGCCTCCCTTCATCCATGTGAATAGCTGGGACTCTCATGGGTGCAATTACATGCGGACTTCACAGAACCTTTTTTGGGTCCATGTTCCTCACCTTTGTGGGCTCCCACTCGAAGTACCTCGACATGTACAAGATGGCCTTGTCAACATTCAGGGCCACTGTAGAAAAGCTCAGGTGCTCGTTCAGCATACAAGGGATCCCTGAGGTCCTGCTGACGGACAATGGGACGCTCTTCACGAGTGACGAGTTTGCCACATTTGCGAAATGGAACAACATCCAGTATATTAGAACCGCCTCGTACTATCCCTCATCTCACGGCCTGGCAGAAAGGATGGTCCAGACTTATAAAAGGGCCATAAAAAATCAAACCAGAAGCTCCATTGACATGCGATTGGCAAGGTTCCTTTTTAACCACTGCACAACACCACACATGAGATGGGGGTAGCCCTTCCAGAGCTGCTGTTGGGCCACCGGTTTAGAACCAGATTGAGCCTCACATTTCCGAACCTCGGCAGGAAAATGGAAATATATCAGGAGGGGCAGAAGTGGCACCATGACCAGAGGACGCCACAGCAACAGTTTCACTCAGCGGACCCGGTCTATGACCACAACCGTGGAGATAGGGCACTTCGACTCCCAGGTGTCATGCTGGAAAGAATGGGACCAGTCTCTTGCAAAGTTAGAATTTAGGGGCGAATTTAGAGGAAGCATTTGGGAGGGCGGTGGATGTTGTTTATATGGGCTTCAGTAAAGTCTTTGACAAGGTGCCTCATGGCAGACTGGTACAAAAGGTGAAGTCACACGGGATCCGAGGTGAGGTGGTAAGATGGATACAGAACTGGTCACAGAAGGCAAAGGGTAACAGTAGAAGGGTGTTTTTTCTGAATGGAAGGTTGTGACTAGTGATGTTCCACAGGGATCTGTGCTGGAGCCTCTGTTGTTTGTAGCATACATGAACGATTTGGAGGAAAATGTAGTCGGTCTGAATAGTACGTTCGTGAATGGCACCAAGGTTGGTGGAGTGGCAGATAGTGTTGAAGATTGTTAGAAGATACAGCAGGACACAGATAGGTTGGAGACTTGGGCAGAGAAATGGCAAATAGAGTTTATCCAGACAAATGTGAGGTAATGCATTTTAGTAGGTCTAACAAAGAGGGGGAATACACTGTAAATGGCAACACTCTTAGGAATGTAGAAAGTCAGAGAGGTTTGGGCGTGTAGGTCCACAGATCTTTTTTTTAAATTTAGAGTACCCAATTATTTTTTTTTCCACTTCAGGGGCAATTTAGGGTGACCAATCCACCTAACCTGCACATTTTTGGGTTGTGGGGGTGAAATCCCCGCAGACATAGGGATAATGTGCAAACTCCACACGGACAGTGACCCAGGGCCGGGGTTCGTAACCAGGTCCTCAGCGTCGCAGTCCCAGTGCTAACCACTGCGCCACATGCCGCCCAGGTCCACAGATCTTTGAAGGTGGCAACACAAGTGGGCAAGGTAGTCAAGAAAGCATACAGAATGCTTGTCTTCATTGGACGGGGCATTGAGTATAAAAACTGGCAAGTCATGCTACAGTTGTACAGAACCTTGGTAAGGCAGCACTTGGAATATTGCACAAAATTCTGGTCGCCACACTACCAAAAGGATGGGGAGGCTTTGGAGAGGGTGCAGAGGAGGTTTACCAGGATGTTGCCTGGTCCGGAGGGTGTTAGCTATGTTGAGAGGCTGAATAGACTCGGACTGTTTTCATTAGAAAGACGGAGGTTGAGCAGCGACCTGATAGAGGTCTATAAGATTATAAGGGGCATGGATAGAGTGGATGGGGAGGCACTCTTTCCCAGGGTGGCGGGGTCAGTCACAAGGGGGCATAGGTTTAAGGTCCATGGGGCAAAGTTTAGAGGAGATGTGCCTGGCAGGTTTTTTACGCAGAGGGTGGTGAGTGCCTGGAACGCGTTGCCAGGGGAGGTTGTGGAAGCAGATACATTAACGGCGTTCAAAAGGCATCTTGACAAACACATGAATAGGATGGGCATAGAGGGATACGGCACAAGGACGTGCTGAGGGTTTTGGCAAAGGTTGGTATTATGACCGGTGCCGGCTTGGAGGGCCAAAGGGCCTGTTCCTGTGCTGTATTGTTCTTTGTTCTTTGAACCTCAGGAAGTTGAAGCCCGTGCTACACAATGCCCAACAGGCAGCATTGAACCATCCCTCAGCTCAGGGAGCCTGCCATCTATATCCCAGTGCCCGACCCAGCAGGAGGAAGATAACCCCAGCTCAGTAATGGACACTGAACTATCTGTGCAGACGGACAACGTCATGTCCACTACCAAGGTCCCGGTGATAACACTTCGGAGGTCGACCAGGAAAAGGCTGTTGATGAACCGATGTACACCGCCCGACCCAGAGCAGCCACAAGCTGAAGCATAGCCTCAGGCAAAGCGGAGCAGAAGGCTCTCACCATTGGCAGCTGAAGGGGAATTTTCGGACTTGGGGGGGGGGGGGGGGGGATGCCATAACCCTCACAAGGACCACAGGGAAACCATTGTTCATCTCCCCATGGGACACGTGGAGTATGAGCTTCCCAGGTAGGCGACAGAGGCCATCCATCTAGAGTTCATTAAAGACCTACATATAAAAACCGGCCCAAGCAGGGACCAGAGTTGTTGGCTGTCCCAACAGCGACTGACTTGGGGGAGAATTACTCACGTGGGCAGAGAATCCTTGTTCCACGACCACTGATTTCCTCAAGTTACTAAAGTAACTAAAGTTGCCCAGATTACCTGCCTCCCCTATTATCACTGGGGTTCTACGTTACATATGTGTGTTGGGCCCCATTGATGTCATACAGTTCTGACTGCAATTTGAACTGGACAACTTGAGCAAGGAGGTCTTGTGACTTTGCTGCCAGACGAAGACAGGACAGCAAAAGGAGCTAGGGCCAGAAAATCCCCATTCAAGGTACTTTTAACTTTTCTTAAAGAGAAGGGAGAAGCAGGAGTAACCTTGCTCTCTGGAGTAACCTATGAAGGATCTTTGCAGAATTTCTATAGAAATTGGTGCACGTGGACACTGAGAAACATAACATAAGAACATAAGAACTAGGAGCAGGAGTAGGCCATCTGGCCCCTCGAGCCTGCTCCACCATTCAATGAGATCATGGCTGATCTTTTGTGGACTCAGCTCCACTTTCCGGCCTGAACACCATAACCCTTAATCCCTTTATTCTTCAAAAAACTATCTATCTTTATCTTAAAAACATTTAATGAAGGAGCCTCTACTGCTTCACGGGGCAAGGAATTCCATAGATTCACAACCCTTTGGGTGAAGATGTTCCTCCTAAACTCAGTCCTAAATCTACTTCCCCTTATTTTGAGGTTATGCCCCCTAGTTCTGCTTTCACCCGCCAGTGGAAACAACCTGCCCGCATCTATCCTATCTATTCCCATCATAATCTTATATGTTTCTATAAGATCCCCCCTCATCCTTCTAAATTCCAACGAGTACAGTCCCAGTCTACTCAACCTCTCCTCGTAATCCAACCCCTTCAGCTCTGGGATTAACCTAGTGAATCTCCTCTGCACACCCTCCAGTGCCAGTACGTCCTTTCTCAAGTAAGGAGACCAAAACTGAGCACAATACTCCAGGTGTGGCCTCACTAACACCTTATACAATTGCAGCATAACCTCCCTAGTCTTAAACTCCATCCCTCTAGCAATGAAGGACACAATTCCATTTGCCTTCTTAATCACCTGTTGCACCTGTAAACCAACTTTTTGCGACTCATGCACTAGCACACCCAGGTCTCTCTGCACAGCAGCCTGGTTTAATATTTTATCATTTAAATAATAATCCCTTTTGCTGTTATTCCTACCAAAATGGATAACCTCACATTTGTCAACATTTTATTCCATCTGCCAGACCCTAGCCCATTCACTTAGCATATCCAAATCCCTCTGCAGACTTCCAGTATCCTCTGCACTTTTTGCTTTACCACTTATCTTAGTGTCATCTGCAAACTTGGACACATTGCCCTTGGTCCCCAACTCCAAATCATCTATGTAAATTGTGAACACTGATTCCTGAGGGACACCACTAGCTACTGATTGCCATTCAGGGATTGTCATTGAGCTATATCAATATTGCAGCAGGAGGATCAGGAGAATCACCCAGTATTCAGGGCCACTATTAAACCCAAATAAACTCTCCATTTACACACTTCACACTGGGAGAGTCTAGAACTAGACGACACATTTTAAGAATATGAGATCTCCCTTTTAAGAGGGAGATGAGGGGAGTTTATTTTTCTCTCAGGTGTTTGTTATCATGTGGAATTCTCTACCCCAGAAAGCAGTGGAGGCTGGGTCATTGAATTTATTCAAGGCAGAGTTAGACAGATAGACACGGGAGTCAAGCTTTATGGGGAGCAGACGGGAAAGTGGAGCTGAGACCACAGCCAGATCAGCTATGATCTTATTGAATGGTGGAATAGGCTCGAAGGATTAAATAGCCTTTTCCTGCTCCTAATTCCTTTGGTCATATGTTCTCATGTTAACCTCAGAGGAACAAACTCTTCAGCTAGAGCCAATTTATGCTGTAGATTCCAAAGAAATAAAGTGAATCTGGTTAACATAATTCCTGTCAGAAAGATAAGATGCACACCCAAACAAGTTTCAAATTACTTCAGAGGTTACAAAGCACCATCATTTGAAGGACTCATAAAATATTATCCACCAGAGATTCTGCTTGTTCCAGAGGTCAGAGAAAATGCCTTAATCATTAGTACTTAGTCATAAAATATTCACTGAGTAAATTACCATAATAATGGAAATCATTGCATTCGGAATAAAACCACAATATGCAAACAGTTAAATCACACTTAATTATTGGAGTAAATCGCAATAATTTGCCATTCCCAAATTGTCGTCATGGAAACCAAGAATACAAACTATAAGGTGAACAGGTTGGCCAAGATTACCATAAAGTTACAGTTCTTGAATCAGAGAAAGCCAATATGGTGAAATCAACAATCAATAATTTCCACATACGGATAAGATATGTGAAGTGAGCTGAGATCACACGAATCAAAACTGCACCACATGTGTCCCTATTATAGTGCACTCACTTGCTTGTCTTCAAGTTTGATAGGTGATAAAACAGATCATAAAAGCTACAAAAAGGGGCGTGATCTAACGGATGAGCTTCTAAGTGTGGCAGCGAGTGGGAACTGCTGGGTGTTTCTCGACTGCCAACCCGACAAAGTCTTCACCGGCATCTAACGTTAATTAGGGAACTTCATGATGTCCCATTGGCTTCACACCAGAACTAGCTGTCCTGCCAGCTGATTCATCTGGACTGCACCCGGCAGCTCCCTGCTCACAAGGGGGAGCAGATTTTAAACCCGCGCAAACCAGAGGCAGCATGCAGCCATGACACCATGCAGACCAGCCTCATGTTTGTGTGATACCGACCTGGCCCGACTGTTGGATGTAGTGAAGTCATGACGGGACACCCTGGGCAGGATCCCCCGGAGGATCGCTGGGCCGGGCACGATTCACGCGACGACGCCCCGACGCCGGTGCAGCGATTCTCCGGTAACTGAAGAATCGGCGCCATTGGTGCCGGCGTGGTCGTCGCGGCGCCAGTCGGGGGCCGCCCTACCCCCCCCCCCGGCGATTCTCCGCGTGGGATGGTCCGAGTGGCCGCCGAGATAGCCCGCGTCTCGCCGGCGCCGTTCACATGTGATCTTACCCGGCAGGACCTCAGCATCCATCCTGAGGGGGGGGGTGTGGCCTGGTGGGGGGAAGGGTGATCCGGCGGGGGGTCCTCCACAGTGGCCAGGCCCGCGATCGCAGCGTGCCGGCTTCTCCTGTGGGGGCCTCTTTTCCTCCGCGCCGGGACCCTTAGTTCTATGCCATGTTGCGTCTGGGCCGACGGGGAGAAGGAAGGTCGCGCGCATGCGCAAGTTCGCACCGGATGCAGTGCGCATGCGCAGGCCCGTGGCGCCCATTGGACGCCAGTATCGGCTGCTGGAGCTGCGTGAGTCACTCCAGTGCCGTGCTGGCCCCCTGTAGGGCTCTGGAACGCTGCTCGTGGGGGCCTGTTGGCGCCGTCGTAAAATGCGACGGCCTTTACGACGGTGTCAACACTTAGTCTCAGGATCAGAGAATCCCTGTTTCCCCAATGGGGTTGGAGGGTCAGCCATAGGCGTGCCGGTGCCACCTGGGAAGCAGTGGGCGTCAGCTCGGGGAGTGTAACCAGGAGGAGTCCTAACCAGTGCTGTAAGAAGCTCAACAGCCTCCACTGGGCTGCATGGGTGAGTTGGCATGGCCACCTAACACCAGTCCTGCCTGCCTCTCCAAGACCTCCCTGCCCCCCCACACAATACCGTGCCTGTGCCCCAGCACACCCTGGCACCACCAACACAATGCACCCATGCCAGCAGTGGAGCACACGCCTGTCTCTTGTCATAACTCCACCCCCCCCTCCCAACCCTACGCGATGCATGAAGCGTGTGGCTCACAATGCCGTCTCCTTGTTCCCACGGGAGAGGTCAGCTCACAATAGATGGGAAAGGGCCCAGACGGGCTATGGGGTGCCTCACCAGAATCCTCACCCCTATGAGGAACGGGCCCTGGAGGTTGCGGGGGTGATCGGGGACAGAGCAGTCACCGACATCGAGATTGGCCTGCGCCGCAGAAGCGTGGATCCACTGGCCCCCACCCAGATGACCTGTCTCAAGTGAGTTTTGCCAGACAAGATGAATCTTCCCTCTCACTGAACACATATCTATTCTCCTGCAAGATCCCAATCTGATGGTGACAGTCCATCTGGGGTCCCCCCACCCACCCTCCCCACATCACCCCATGCACTCCCTTCCCCCCGCCGCCTTCCAATAAAATACCTTGGAGGAGAGTTCCAGGGTGTCACCACCGATGCATCACAGCTATCATCCCCACCCTCCAACTGCACGATGGGCAAATTAGCGGACCGGCGTCTGGAGCGCAATCTGGTGAGCACCACACAGTTGCTGATCATAGATCATAGAATTTACGGTGCAGAAGGAGGCCATTAGGCCCATCAGGTCTGCACCAGCCCTTACAAAGAGCACCCGACTCAAGCCCACGTATCTACCCTGTCCCCATAACCCAGTAACCCCCACTTAACCTTTTTGGACACTAAGGGCCAATTTATCATGGCCAATCCACCTAAGCCGCACATCTTTGGACTGTGGGAGGAAACCGGAGCGCCCGGAGGAAGCCCACGCAGACACGGGGAGAACGTGCAGACTCCGCACAGGCAGTGACCCAGCCGGGAATCAAACCTGGGAACCTGGAGCAGTGAAGCAACTGTGCTAACCACTATGCTACCGTGCTGCCCAATGAACATCAGGCGGAGGCAGGAACATCCTGGAGGAGACAGCAGTTGCAGGTCTGCTGGATCCCAGGTCCCAGCTGGATCGCAATCCGATACCGAGCCTCTGGACATGTTTATCCTGGAGCTGGTACGGACGCTAGGTTGCGGCCGTGAGTTTCAGGAGGGGATGCCAACGACACTCCAGTGTGTCAATAGCCAATTGGAGGAGTCCCAAAGGCTACAGGCACAGGAGGTGGAACCAGCATTGTGTGGTACCGAGGCCAACACTGCTAGGGTGGCGACCGCAGTGGAAAGCCTGCAGCATGACATCAGCATCATGGGTGGTGTATTAAAGGCATGGCTCAGTTTGTGACGGCCATGGCTGAACACCTCGACTGTGTACCCCAGATGCAGATGGACCTTGCCAAGTCGCTGCAAGAGCACTATTGTGGGGCATCCCGCCCTGCACATGCATCCCTGGCAGGAGCCCTGTGAACTGGACCCCAAATTCCTGCCAGGAACATTACTTAGACCAGGCCCAGCCCCCTCCCCTACCCCCCCCCCTCCCCCATTCCACAGCACCCTCTGATCACAGGGATATCCCGAGTGCTGAAGCCCAGCTGTAGGATGTTTGATTGGTGGCTGCTGCCTCTGTGGTTGAAGCCTCCAGCGTTCAGGCAAATTGTCCAGGCCTCACAGTCTGTTTGCAATGCGAGGCAATGAAACTTGCCTGCACACCTACCCACAAGAACCCACTTGAGAGCTGGGAAGTGTTCAAGTGCTCACATAACTAACAATGCCAGTTCCCTATTCGCGATAGCCTTCAGCTGTGCAGCTGAAGGCCGCCACGGTCAGTGGGAGTTAAAGAGCCCTTCACCATATTACCACGGACAGGGCCTCTGTCCTGGGAGTTTTTGAGGGACGGACAGGCAGCAGCTCGAGTTGCACCTGGTATGGGTGTACACAATTCAGGGGTGGCCTTTTGGACTCCAAGCCCAGGGGTGACGCCCCACTAATGGTGCCCTCCCCCCCTCCCGGGCTGCATGCCCGATTTTGAAGATGGCTACTCACCTCTTCCGATCCCCACAGCAGCCATTGCGCTGGCTTCACATTTTTAAATAGGTGTACTAAAGGGCGCCCACTTGACCGCTCGCTG